>NW_012267241.1:20487118-20519359 GCF_000151885.1 Dipodomys ordii | reverse complement strand
GGCCTGGGCGCTGTCCCTCAGCTCTTCAGCTCAAGGCTAACACTCTACCACTTGAGCCACAGCGCCACTTCTGGCTTTTTTCTTTTTGCTTATATGGTGCTGAGGAATCGAACCCAGGGCCTCATGCATGCAAGGCAAGCGCTCTACCACTGAGCCACCTTCCCAGCCCCGAAAAGTTGATTCTTATACCTTACTTCAGACCCACCACATCAGAACCTCCAAATGTATAGAAAATTCCTGGCTTAACAAGCTACTCAAGCAGTCCTCATGTTTGCTTAAATTAGAGAAATAATTGCTTTAGGTAACATCTTACGTAATCTTGTTTTGGAACAAAGATGCAATAAACCATAATTTGATAAGAATATATGCTTTATGAGGTTCTATAAAAACCAATGACATTCTTAAGCTACCATAAACAAAATCTTAAACATTTATTGTTTAAGCTCCTGAAATGTATCATTTATATATTTTATCCAGATGAGTAGTTGAGCACACACTGTTCACATTATTTGAAGTCCTCTTTCCAAAAATTACTTATTTACTTTCCTTATAATCATATATTTGGAGATAGTTGGCCAAACAAGTGAAATGAATAACTTTCATTTGTTTGCTTAACTAATAGTGAATTTTAAACATTACAAATTGGTCATGGTAGGAAAACTTGAAATGATTCAGTATCTAAAATTTAAAAGTTCCAGATTTTCCTGCATGATCTTAGAGTAAATGAATTAATATTGATTCTCATTTCTTGCTGTTTTCTCTAATACAGATCCCTCCTACTGTTCTACAGAGGGGTGGGTGTAGAATAGTAGAAAGCAAAGACGTCAAAAATTTTTTATGGTAACTTCAAAATAGGTCCAAGATGCTCTCACTGTTACTTTAGGTGTGTTATAGTTGCTTATGAGTATGGATACTTGTTTACCACAATGTCTTCCTCTTTTAGCTTTTGGTCCGCGCAGGAGCCAAACTAGACATTCAGGATAAGGATGGAGATACTCCTTTGCATGAAGCTCTGAGGCACCACACTTTGTCTCAACTCCGTCAGCTGCAAGATATGCAAGATGTGGGGAAGGTAGATGCTGCCTGGGAACCATCAAAAAACACAGTGAGTGAAGATAACTTTTCCTCTGTACTGGAGAAGTGTCTTTTAATGCAAGATGTTATATTGGCTGTTTATGCAATCTGTCTTGGATAAACTAGTTGACTAGTTCACCAGGACTATATACTTAGAACTTTAGTCCATAAATGAAATTCTACATTCTTACTGAAAGTTACTTTGTTTTTTTTTGACTCAGCCATTTACATCAATGTGGAGTGATATTTTGTGGTTTTAATTTGTGTTTCCCAAATGACTAATTATATTGATCTTCTCATTTCCTTATCACCACAAATACCTATTCAAATATTTTTCATTATTCTTTTGAGCTGCTTTTGATTTTATTTTTGAACCTTTAGTGGTTGAACTCAAGGCTCATGCATGCTAGGCAAGTGCTCTGCCACTGAGTGTTTTCTTCTCATTGTTTCAAGAGTTCCTTATATAATTTGAATACAAATTTATATGAGATATAAGGATATGAGATATGAGGTATTCACATATTTTCCCCCTATCCATAGCTTATTACTTAAATAACCATCTGTGTAACCTTTTGGAAAATTCCAAGTCACTCGAGGAGGGTTTATTATAATTGACAAAAATGCTGTGCTGTTTTTTTGACATCAAATTGATAGCTTAGTGATGGAGACCAATGGGAGAAGGTGTGCTTTTGGGGAAAATAAATAAAATTGAGTACTGTCAAAATAGACTATTTGCAAAACATAGAACAAGGAAAGGTGACTATTTGAAAGTATGCAAACAGAACAAAGAACCTTGTTGGGGATGCCATTTTTTAGAGGGAAGGGTACAGGAAGGGTGTAATAAAGGCGGTAAAATTGATTGGAATACAGTATGAATGTGTGGAAATGTAACCAATCTCCATCTCCCATGTAACTGATGTAAGCCAATAAAAAATGTTAGCTTAGTCAACAGTGTTGAAAAGTGCTTTTCAAAAATTATGTATGTTCTGTTTTCACGTTCTGTTTTCAGGCCCAAGTGCAAATGCATCAGCTAAGTAGAGTAGGTGACTGCTTCTAATGAAGCCATAGTTACTCTTGAAAAGAAGGCACTCTATTTTCACCTTCTCAACAAACGTGGACTCTGTTATTAGAAAACTTCATTTAGTCCACAGTATCCTCAATATGCTTAACTGGATCTAAATAGTTCTGGAGATCCAAAGTCAAGAGCTACCTCTGGTGATGTTTTTGTAGGCAGAGTCCTGGAATGGTATGGCAAGAGATGAAAAATGCTTACGTGTGTCTCATCTTTTTCTTTCTTTTTTTTTTTAAATTTTTATTTATTTTTTATTGTGAAAATACTTTACAGAGGGGTTACAATTACATGGGCAAGATAATGAGTACATTTCTTATCGAGCATTGTAGCCTCCTCCTTTGTTTCCCCTTCCCATCCCTTCCCATCCTCCCCCACCCCCCTCTTTCTTTTCTTTTTAAACTAGTTTTTGTTTTATTTTTTTGAGATAGGGTCTTGCTATATTATCCAGGCTGACCTCAACTTTTTAATCTTCTTTGCTTCAGCCTTCTCATAATTTGAGATTTTAGGCATAACCAGTGTATATATGTTACTGTGCCAGGTTTTTAACAGTGTTCTTGAAAGAACACTGATTTTTTTTAAAAAATTGATGAAATGTATATTTTTTATGAAATATATTTTTAATAATATGTTTCTTTTATTGCATTTGCCCAACTTGGAGTCCCTAAAGTTCTCTTTTCTTTTGTACTGGAAGTTTATAAAGTTTTTGCCATTACATTTAGATCTGTTGTTAATTTTAGATTTTTAATTTTGCAATACTGGAATTTGAACTCCCAGACTGTCATTGATCATTGATCTTGCCGATGTCTGCCTCCCATAGCTTGGGTTACAGATGTACACCTGTCTTGCGTTTTGTTCTTTTGGCCTTTGTTTTTAGGTGTACATTTCCAGCCTTAACTGTCTTGATTATTCTAGTGTGAATAATAAATATTGAAGGCAAGTATTGTTAAGTCCTTCACATTTCTATATGAATTTTAGAGTTACTTTGCAGGGCCTTACAAGACTGAGACCATGCTATCTTATTGTGTGACTGTAGGTACATTCTCTAAATTCTTTGTGCCTCCTTATTTTAAAATTGAAGGAAGAGGGCCGGGAAGATGGCTCAGTGGTAGAGCGCTTGCTTTGCTTGCATGAGACCCTGGGTTTGATTCCTCAGCACCACATAAGCAGAAAAAGCCGGAAGTGGTGCTGTGGCTCAATGATAGAGCACTAGCCTTGAGCTGAAGACTGAGGGACAGCGCCCAGGCCCAGAGTTCAAGCCCCACCATCGACAAAAAAAAAAAAAATTACCTACATAAGATTTTTGTAAAAAGTGATCTGTAATAGTTACACAATAAATCTGAACAGTATCATGGTTGCTTTCAAATATGTTTTAGTCAGTACCTCTTGTTAATATAATCAGAGAACCTGATTAGTCTTGTTTTCCTTGTTTGTTTGTTTATTTCATAAATACTGGTTCTTTCCTCATTTGATTTTTTTCCCTCATTGTATCAAGTTGGTTGCTAGCAACTTCAGAGCCTATAGAATAGAAAAGAAGCTACCATTTCTTCAGTGTCTTAACAGATGTCTCCTTGAGGTTTTTTTTTTGGTGAAAATACCGTACAGAGGGGTTACAGTTAACATGGGCAAGGTAATGAGTACATTTCTTATCAAGCATTGCTGTTTTCTCCTTTGTTTCCCCTTCCTATCCCTTCCCATTCTTCCTCCTCCCCCCCCCCCCCGTCCCCTCCTCCCCTGCTTCCTGATCTTGAATTTTATTAGCCTTAATTGACCTGACTTGGGTTATGTGTTTATACCTGAATTGGTCATATAAATGAGGTCAATAAGCTGACTGGACTGAGCCACCTTTCATCTAACTCTACAACTGGAGAATGAGTCAATTCTCATTATATGCCTGAGAACAGAAAGAGGAGTAGATTTTTGGACTGAAATGCTTAAATGTCTATCATACTTGGGTGTATGTTCACACATATACACAGGTAGTAAAAGGGGATTGATTGCAGATCTTAAGGAGAAAATCATGATTCTTTCTGTTTGATTTCAGTTAATAATGGGACTTGGTACTCAGGGGGCAGAGAAGAAGAGTGCAGCATCGATTGCCTGTTTCTTGGCAGCCAATGGTGCTGACCTTAGCATTCGAAATAAGAAGGGTCAATCACCCCTTGATCTCTGTCCTGATCCAAGTCTCTGCAAAGCACTGGCAAAATGTCATAAAGAAAAAGTCAGGTTGGTATTCTTTAATTATCTTAAACTTAATGTTGTATACATAAAGTATTATGTGGTTTCATTATGAAAGACTTGACTGTCAAAATTAATTTACAGTTGAAATTCCTGTGTCTTTGTGTTGCTTCTTTCTTCGAGAATTTCCCTCCAGGCAGTGTGTCTCTTCTTTCATGTTATACTTCCCACATTATTAAGTTTACTGTTTTGTGTATAATAAATTCAAGAAAATTTTCTAGTGTGGTTATCTGGGCATCTTGTACATTACAAGAGTTAATAAGAAAAAAATCTTACAACTTTACTAGTAAAATTGTTGTGATTAATGTTCTATGTATTAAGTTTTCAATATCTTCCTACATATCAACAGGGTATATCTCATGCAAATTGCAATAGTTCTAGCATCCTGCATTGGGTGGCTGAGAGCACTCAATAAGTATCAATGAAGGACTGAAAAAATAAGCAGATGAAGTAATAATTCCCTATGGAGTTTTCCTAAATACAGTCATTTCACATTTGTCTTTGTATTTTCTGAAAATAAAATAGGTCAACAAGAGATATTGTGTAGACAAACAAAAAGGCACATATCTCTACCTTTTTTACCTGGACAATGCCACGCTGTTACTGTTCTTCATAAATTTTTCTTAGTACTGAACATCTCAGTAGCTGTCCCTTGTAGAACTTTGTTCTATAGATAGAGCAGGTTCTGAGATAAACTTTGTTTGTACTAAATTATTTTTACTATGAATTTTATTTGTTTGTCAGGTAATTCACTCTTTTCCATGGAGCAGGGATTCATCCAGTTTGAGGATTGAATCGTACTACATGCATGTAAAGATGCAGAGATGTAGCTAAACATCAAAACACTATTTACAGAATTTCACATAAATATTAACACTTGTATACTAATGCTTTAAACACATGTTAATGAAATTTTATGGAAATATTTGGGTGGGCTGATTTGAAATACTCTCTTTTATTAGTGGTCAAGTGGGTTCTCGGAGTCCTTCTATGATTAGTAATGATTCTGAAACCTTAGAAGAGTGTATGGTATGCTCAGATATGAAGAGAGATACTCTTTTTGGACCATGCGGACATATTGCAACCTGCTCTTTATGTTCTCCACGTGTCAAGAAATGCCTCATCTGTAAAGAGCAAGTTCAGTCTAGGACAAAGGTAATAAGTTGCAATGTATTTTATATGTTTCCTTTAGTGGTCATGATGTTTAAAATCAAGTCCTTGTGCTTGCTGTGGAGAGACTCTCTGCATGCTTGAGCCAGATCCACAGCCTCTTTTGCTCTATTTTTGAGATAGGGTCTCTCACTTATGCTCTGGCTGGCCTAAACTAAATGAATTTATTCAAGTTCATTGTTGTCTAAATTTAACTATATACTGTTTTTGACTCAAGATTTTGGAACTCCTCTTTTTCCTTATTTTTATACCTATAATAGTTAAAAATAAAAGTTACCAGCTGGGCACCAGTGGTTCATACGAGTAATCCTAGCTTGTCAAGAGGCTGAGATTTTGTTTGAAACTAGCCTATGCAGGAAAGTCTGTGAGACTCTCATCTCCAGTAAACTACTAACAAGCCAGAAGTAGAGCTGTGACTTCAGTGGAAGAATGCTAGTTTTGAGCAAGAGAAGTTCAGCAGTGGCACCCAGGTCTTATAGTCAAGCCCTAGGACTGGCACAAAAATTTAATTAATTTAAAAAAGTTATTAGTTTTCTTTCACATCTTTCTATAACCTAAAAATATATTTAATTCTAGTTTGCATTATATACTATGAAATTTTCAATCCTCTAGGGAAGTAGAAAAACTCATGTCAGGATCCAGCAGTTGAGCTGGTTGGTTGTAGATCCTTTGACTATAAAGAAATAGTGACACCAAGTGGTTAAAGGATAGCAAGCATCTTGATAAAAATTATAAAATTAGTGTTTAGGGGAAGTGAGAATAAATGAGAATTTGTTCTTAGAAGAATCTTGTGGATTATTTAGCAGTTAGAGAAATACAAATAAATTACAGACTAATGTAAACCATTTCTGTTGAATTATCAATGCAAGTTCTTAAAAAGTGCTAAGAAAGTGCAAAATGTTCACCAGATACTCTAAAGAAAAGAGTTTTCTTTTTAGTAAGAGAATAGATTGTTAGATTAACTTGCTATATTAATCTAATTAATTGCTAGATCAATTAGTCATAATTAATTAGTAGATTAATTGAATCTTTAGGTTAAATTGTTATATTACTTTAACATTTCAAAAATATTGCTAGAAGCCAAGTACCAGTGCCTCATGATTATAATCCTACCCACTCAGAAGGCTGAGAGCTGAGAATCTTGATTTGAAGTTAGCCCGGGCAGACAAATCCCTGAGACTTTTTTCCAGTTCTTTTGGCAAAAAGCTGGAAATGGAGGTAGCACAAGTGGTAGAGTGCCCTCTGTGAAGCAGAACAAAAGCTAAATGAGAGCAAGAGGCCCTGATTTCAAGTTTCAGTACTGGCACAAAGGAAAAAACAAAACCAAAAACAATGTTAGGTAATTTATTAGTGTTGAAGGCAGATTTTGAGTCTAGTAATAGCAGAATCTTGACCAGCTATGTTGTATGTGTGTGTGTGTCCTACTGTTATTCCAGTTATGTCAGTTTTATGTACAGACTGTTATATAAATAGAAAAGGTCTAGAGAGAGTCAACAGGCACAGGAGTTAGCAAGCATGCAGTGTTCAGTTGTTCAGGGGATGCTGTAGATGGTTAGCATTTTTGGATAGTGATAGTAAATGACACAGAGATGGCTAAATGTGACTGTGTGTTTGGAGGGTGAACAGGTGAAAAATGAAGTTTGAAGCCAGGGCTATGGAGTGTCACAAGGAAGGCAGAGCCAGGGGCTGTTAATAATTCCACAGCCCAAACTCAGACTTAGGGGAGATGAAGAGAGAAAATTGAGGAAAATTATGAACATCTAGGAGACTTGTGGGATTAGAGATCAGGAAGAAGGAATAGCCCCAAATTTTTGTCTGGTGTGGGTATTGACTTAGTCCTAGGAAAAGAAGCTTTTAGGATATAGGTACAGAAAAATCCCTTCTAGACTTTTAACTATCTGACTCATCCAGCTAGATTTTTTTTGGGGGGGGGGCGGGGGTGGGGGTCTGGTTGTGGGACTTGAATTCTGGGCCTGGGCGCTGTCCCTCAGCTCTTCAGCTCAAGGCTAGCACTCTACTACTTGAGCCACAGCGCCACTTCTGGCTTTTTTTTTTCTGCTTATGTGGTGCTGAGGAATCAAACCCAGGGCTTCAAGCATGCAAGGCAAGTGCTCTACCACTGAGCCATCTTCCCAGCCCATCCAGCAAGATTTTTATACTATTAGAAATGTTACTAAGTACCTGTGGCTCATGCCTGTTATCCTAGTTTCTTTGGAGGTTGAGCCCTGGCAGATCATGGGTTGGAACTAGTTTGAGCAGAAAGGTCTATGAAACTCCATCTCTAATTAGCAAAAAGCTGAGCTGGAAGTGTGGCTTAGGAGGTTTAACAAGCTGAGCAAGCAAAGCCAAGTAAGTACAAGATCCTGAGTTCAAACCTCAGTACTGTCAAAAAAAAAAGGAATCTTCTTTCTTAATCATTTGTTCATTGTCTTTTAATTCTCATTCTCTCTCTAACAGTACAAGGTGTTTTTTTTTTTTTTGGTCGGTCCTGGGGCTTGAACTCTGGGCTTGGGGCACTGTCCCTGCGCTCTTCAGCTCAGGGTGAGCGCTCTGCCTCTTGAGCCATAGCGCCACTTTCGGTTTTCTGGTGGTTTATTGGAGATAAGAGTCTCACAGGCTTTTCTGCCCCAGCTGGCTTTGAACCGTGATCCTCAGATCTCAGCCTCCTGAGTATCTTGGATCACAGGCATGAGCCACTGAAGCCTGGCTCAGTACAAGGTTTTTAACTCAGTGCCTTGCACTTACTAAGCTGGCACTTTACCACTAGAGCCACATCCAGTCCTTTAGTTCTCTTTCAAAAAGGTAGTTTATGAAAATAAAATTGAAGTCTAGTCCCATCTTGCTGAGCTCAGAAGGCATGGAATTTTTCTGAATGAGTCTTTAGGACAGGCAGGAAAACTTAATGCAGAAATAATGCCTACTAAGTTACGGTCCATAAAGTTGAGATGAAAGTAAAGGACAGAGGGGAATGTATAGTAATTCTCTGTGCTTGAGGTTTCCCTTATAGATGAAACACATTTGATAGATACAAAAAGAACTGGATTCAAAATACTTATCTATAGTTGTTCACCTTGCCTTCTCTTTCTGTAGATTGAAGAATGTGTGGTATGCTCTGACAAGAAAGCTGCTGTTCTTTTTCAGCCTTGTGGACACATGTGTGCTTGTGAGAGTAAGTATGACCATATGACACTTCTTCAGCATTATTAAACAAAAATGCTTAGAGGTTTGTTTTGTTTTGGGATAGCCCACAGAAAAATGGTTGAGTCTCCTATCATCCATCTCTGTGCTTCTATCAGAAGGTTGACTATTAGTAGCCTTCCTCCTCCTGAGCACAGAGTAGACTGAACAATACGCTTTCTTCTACTGGTTTAGGTTTGTTTCAGTTCTATTAGCACAAAGTATTCTCTTTTCACATATTCTAGAACCTTATTTCTATAAGGGGAGTCTAGCTCCCCTTTTCCATAAAATTGGTACATCTTCATTTTTCCTTCCTTTAACGTTGTCTCTTAGCCATATTGTCCCACTCCTGAGGGACTCACAGCAGCCATTCAGGGCTACAGTGTCAGCTTTTCTCTTAACTGTTTTGCTGAGAGAACTTAATTCTTTGCTTTGTGAGGCCAACATTGGAATTTAAGAGATGCTTTAAATTCTAAATATATTTTCCTGGAGACTTCTGCTTTTTTCTATCTCCCCTGTTCATTTAAACTGCTTACATCGTTCAATGTTCTTTTCTTTTTGCACTTTTTTCATTTTACCAATGAAAACTCTTAAACAACTTTAAGTTTTTTTTTTTACTATTCTAAAATAGGTCAGTAACAGGTATTGATTTTTTATTAGATTACATTATACAGAGGAGGTATTGATTTTTCATATACTATCTCACTAGAATAATATACTAATAGTATGATAGTCTAATCTCATTGGCATAGATTTCTTTAAACCTTAGTGAGTTTCTTTCCACATTCTAGTAAGCAACTGGTCAAGTAAAGAAAAGATCAGGGTGTTCTTTTTTTTTATACTTTTAAATTTTATTTAATTGTAAAGATGTTATACAGAGGGATTACATCTGTTATGAGTAAGGTTATGTGTAAATTTCTTGTTGAACATTGTTACTGTTACCCCTTCCTTTAATTTCATTACCATTGTGACAACCTGAAACTGGGATTTTCCTGTTTCCCCTACTGCTTTCAATTCTTCTTTTTTTTAAATTGTGAAAATACTGTACAGAGGCTTACAATTACATGGGCAAGCTAATGAATACATTTCTTATCAAGCATTGTAGCCTCCTCCTTTGTTTCCCCTTCCCATGCCTTCCATTCTTCTCCCCGCCCCCCAACCCAGTCCTCCTTTCCCCCACAACCAACGTTGTAAGGTTCATTTTCTGTTGTAACAATCTACCTCATGAAGCTGTTTTTGTTCACTCAAGGCTGCTATAATGAGTATCATCAACTGTCAAAATGGCACATAAAAGAAAAATCCTCTGTCTTGAGCCAGACACAGTGGCTCAAGCCTACAATCCTAGCTACTTAAGAAGCAGTCATTGGGTATTCTCATTTGGAGGCCAGCTTAGGCATAACATGTTCAAAAGATTCTACCTTAACTAAAGACTGAGCATGATGGTGCAGAAACATTTGTCTCCTGGCTACATGGAAATGCATAAAACAAAAAATAATATATAAAGGACTACCAGAGTATTTCAAATGATAGAGTACCTCCTTAGCAAGCACAAGGCCCTGAGTTCAAACTCCAGTATCCAAAACAAACAAATGAAAAGAAAGGTTCTCTTCTCGATTAAAAAGGACCCCGGTTAATTAAATTTTCGTAGACTAGATGTCAGCAGGCTTTTCCAGTAAAGAATCAATAATAACTACTTAGCTATTTCCAACTTCTCAACTGTGCCATTGTAGAACAAAAATAGTCATGAAAAATTTGTAACCATGTTTCAATGAACTTTATTTGTGAAAACAGACAGCCAGTAAGATTTGACCTTCAAACTGTAATTTGCTGGCCCTTACTATGAACCAAAGTAATGCCTGCCTGAGAAGTTGAAGATGATTGTAATTATTAATTGATAACAATATATTATTTTCCCAGGGGATCTCCTAAAGTTTTTACGTATAATTTGCTAAAAAAAACCCAGCAAACTGGTTTTGAGCTGTATTGAGCTTTTTAACTTGATAGTAGACATTTTAACCTATTTAAAATATCTTCTTATTGATCTTCAGAACAATCCGAAGAAGTAGATGGTTTCTCCTTTTTGTTTTTGGGTTTTTTTTTGGCCAGTACTCCCTTTTTTTTAGGACCTCATGTTTGCTCAGTTTGCTTGCTTAGCTAGTTCTATATCACTTGAGTCATGATTCTAGTCTTGCTTTTTGCTGGTTACTTTGGAGATTGAGTCTTGTGGATTTTTTGCCCTGTCTTCAAACCCTGATTTTCCAGATCTCAGCCTTGTGAGTAGCTAAGATTAAGTGAGTCACTAGCACTTGGATAAACACATTCTTAAATATTTATCTGCTGAAGAAGATGAAGTGGAGGTGGAAAACATTCTGTCCTAGAGTATACATTCCAAGACCCACATTGCAGTATTGTTAAGCTGAGTATTGGAGCCTTAAAGAGTGTAAAGTACCATTGTCAAGTCAAAAGAAGGAGAGATTATATCCTTTTTGAGTGACTGAAAGGAAATTTTTTAGAAACAGTTCTGAACAGTTAATAGGAAATTTAGATAATTCATTGTTGTTGTTGTTGGGATTGAATTAATCCTAAAAATTTAAGATGAAAATCTTTATCAAGCTAGATTTCTGATAATGTTATTTCGTATAACTAAGCATGAAATACATTATGTTCAGTCTTAGGGATCAGCCTTGATAACAATTCTGCAACTAAAATGTAGCTGTTAGGAGTTTGTGCCCCAACTTGTCTACATCATTGATAGTGTTTTGTTTTCACCGAGTGTTGGTGGCTCACACCTGTAATCCTAACTACTCCAGGAGGCTGAGATCTGAGGATCGTGGTTCAAAGCCAGCCTTGGCAGGAAAGTCTGAGAAACTCTTATCTCCAGTAAACCACCAGAATACCAGAAGTGGCACTGAAGCTTAAGCCATAGAGTGCTCGCCTTGAGCTGGAGAGCTGAGGGACAGCGCTCAGGCCCAGAGTTCAAGCCCCACGACGGAAGGAAAAAAAAAAGTTTAATGTTTTCAGTGGGAGAGAATGATGGAAGCGGGAATTGATCAAGATGCATTGTACTAATGTAACTCGGGGAATTGAAACCCATTTCTATAACTGCTTAGTAAATAATACATGGAATGTTTTCTAGTAAATTATCCCTAGTAGCCAGCATGGTTAACATTTTTATCTCCTTTTTTTTTTGTTGTTGGTCATGGGGCTTGAACTCTGGGCTTGGGCACTGCCCCTGTGCTCTTTTTTTTTTTTTTAATTTTTTTTTTTTTTGTGAACATACTGTACAGAGGGGTTACAATTACATGGGCAGGATAATGCATACATTTCTCATCAAGCATTGCAGCCTCCTCCTTTGTTTACCTTTCACATCCCTTCCCAGCCTCCACTCCCCCCCCCCCGCACCAATGTTGTATAGCTCGTTTTTGACATGACAACTTGTACTTCTCATTGTTGCAACAGGTCCACCTGTATCCTTAAACGACTTGTTTTTCCCCATCTCCCCCACAAGTTATACTGACATCAAATATAGTGAAAGCAGGGGTTATACTGTGGGGGAGGGACATACAAAGCAACAAAGAAATAATCTTATTAATGTGTTAGAAACAAATGCATGAAAGAAAAAAACATTAAAATATATATCTAAAGGTTCATTTTCCTAACATCACATTATCTGACCTTTTCCGCTTGACCCATACATATACTAGATATTGCAAATAAGGGAAACCATGTCCCTGTGTTCTTTAGCTCAAGGAGTATGCTCTACCACTTGAGCCACAGTGCCACTTCCAGTTTTCTAGTGGTTTATTGGAGATAAGAGTCTCACTGAGGGAAGGGGAAACAAAGGAGGAGGCAACAATGCTTGATAAGAAATATACTCATTATCTTGCCCATGTAATTGTAACCCCTCTGTACAGTATTTTCACAATAAAAAAATTAAAAAAATAAAATAAAAAATAAAAAAAAGAGTCTCACCAACTTTACTGCTGGGGCTGGTTTGATCTGTGATCCTCAGATCTCAGCCTCTTGAGTAGCTAGGATTACAGGTGTGAGCCACTAGCGCCCGGCTATTTTTACCTACTTTTTAAATGACAAACAAAGTAAAAGACTGGGCATATAGGCTAAGTTGTGGACTATACTTTCATAATTCAGATGCTGATGACAAAAATATGTTGATGGTATTACTGTGTGCCATTTTATAACTAATTAGTTCAGATACAAAGTAGTATTTACAATCCATAACACATATTTGTACTTATTTCCTTTTGGAATGAGAATGCTTTCTACTGAAATAGGGCTTCTAGCCTTCTCCAATTGATTTAGAAAGATACTGTTACGAAAAAACGTAGTTATATTTTCCTGAAGTGCTATATTTAAAAAGTAATCATTAAACAATTTCTTTTTATATTCTATCAATTTGGTAGAAAAAGGGAGAAGGAAAAAAGGAAAAAGACTTGAGGAATTATAGAGATATGCCATTTACTATAGAAAACATTGTTAGAAAGTTATTCATGCAACCTTATAATTCTGGTATTGAAATTTGTAAAACTTTCTCCTCATTGTTTTCAGATCTTAAGATTTGAGATTACTGATTCTTGATAGCATTTCAGTGAGGTAGAATTTTATTTTGGTTTAACTTGCTTAATTAATGCTTGTATAATGTTTAATGTGAAGTTAAGTTGTAGACATTAGTAGAGAAAGGCAAAATTTAATTTCTGTTGTGGCATGTAAGAGATATGTGTGTATAACCTTTTCAGACTGTGCTAGCCTAATGAAAAAGTGTGTGCAGTGTCGCGCAGTGGTTGAACGAAGAGTGCCTTTCATTATGTGCTGTGGAGGGAAAAGCTCAGAAGATGCCACTGATGATATCTGTAAGTGGATTTTCCTAAGCATTCCTATATTTGCTAGGACTTGCTATATTTGTTAGGACTTGTGCAAATATATCTCTCCTTCTGTTGTCTTGTAAAACATAAACTATGTGACTCAGATCAACAAAGGAATATGTATTGTTTTTCTGGTGCTTTTGTTACAATTATAAGAAACCTAATGCTATGTTTTTCTAGTTTGTTGGAACCTGTATGTATAGTATAAAGTATATTGTGTTCTTTTTCAGTACTGGGGCTTGAACTCAGGGCCTTATGCTTGTAGGCAAACACTTTCTATCACTTCAGCCACATCCCAGCCCTTTTAATTTTTGTTTGTTTGTTTTGCTTTGTTTTCCAGTCCTGAGGCTTAAACTCTGGTCCTAGGCGCTGTCCCTGTTCCCTGTGCTCTTCAAGGCTAGCACTTTACCATTTGAGCCACAGTGCCATTTCCAGCTTTTTCTGTGATTCAATTAGAGATAAGAGTCTTACAGACTTTCCTGCCTAGGCTGGCATCAAACTGTGATCCTCAAATCTCAGCCTCCTGAGTAACTAGGATTACAGGTGTGTGCCACCAGCACCCAGCTACTTTAGTTATTTTTCAGATAGTCCAGCCAGTTACCAAATAGATGGGATGGAGTATGGAATTACAGGTGTGTACCACTATGTGTAGCCCAAGAACATTATATTTCTATGTAAAGAATATTTGCAATTTTTTCCTTTTTATAGTACTGGTGTTTTGAATTCAGGGTCTCACATTTGTCAGCCAGGCATTTTACCACTGTGCCATGATTTCCAGTCTGAAGGATCTTTTTTGGTTTTCTTTTGTGGTTCTAGGTTTGATGAATGCTAAGCACACACTCTACCACTAAGCTATACCCAGTTCTACTTAGCGTATCTTAAGGGTGTATTATATTCCAGATTGTTTTTTTCAGTTTACAGACAAATTAACCTGATTGCTTTTATGTATCAGGTTTATAAACTTAAATAGCTTATGTCTTGTGGAAAATTATCTGTGACAGTGTAACTATAGGTAGACTGAACTGAAATATAGCAAACAAATAGAAAGATAAAATAATTTACCTTGAAACTTTCCTTATTGTTGTTTGTTTGTTTGTTTTTGCCCTTTTTTCTTACAATGCTGGGCATTCAGGGCCTAGCTCAGCTAGCAAGTTCTGTACTATTGGGCTACATCCCATTCTCTATTGTCAACCTTTTTTTTGGGGGGGGGGGATCCAGTCGTGGGGCCTGAACTCTGGGCCTGGGCACTGTCCCTTAGCTCTTCAGCTCCAGGCTAATGCGCTACCACTTAAGCCACAGCACCACTTCCGGCTTTTTTTTTTTTTTCTGCTTATGTGGTGCTGAGGAATCAAACCCAGGGCCTCATGCATGCAAGGCAAACACTCTACCACTGAACCACCTTCCCAGCCCCTGTCAACCTTTTTAATAATACAGCTCTTTAAAAGGATTATTGTCTTTGGACAGTTTCTTAGGTTTCTCTGTTCCATAAACCTATTTTTTTCTAACACTTTTGCTCCAGAGCTCTTGTATTTTTCACATTTAACATATACAAATAGGGACAGACTAACTGGAATTTAAAAGACTAATAATGTAGAGAGTAAGAAACATAAAATCAAAGATTTTCCCATTTTTGCAGACTGCTGATCATGGGCTTTTCTTGAGTTCCTCATCTTAGATCAGTAACAAAAAAATGTGAGCATGAACAAAGGAGGTTAGATTTTGTATGTTTTCATGAAAATGGCCTAAAAAAATTCAGTTCGTGCTGCCAGGGACTGGGAGCCTGGTCCAAGTGATCAAGTTCTTGCCTAGTAAAAATGAGGCCCTCAGTTCAAGCCCCAGCATCACCAAATGCTTTGTGCAAGTTACTTTTCCATGTTTCTTATGGTATATGATAAGAGAAAATGTGTTTGAGGAAATAGGTAGAATTTGGAAAACTCACAGTTTTATAAATACAATTCCTACTAATGTGCAACTCTCTTTTTCTCTGAAGATTATAAATGAAAGGGTATAACATGAATTATTATTGTGTTTATTGTCCTGGTATGAAAAAGAATTATTAAGAAGGACTCTAATAGAGCCTTGGGTTTTTTTTTGGGGGGGGGTGTGGGGTGTCTGTTGTGGGGTTTGAACTCAGGGCCTGGATGGTGTTTCTGAGCTCTTTTGCTCAAGGGTGTTCTTCCACTTTGAGCCACAATCCCACTTCTGGTTTTTGAGTGGTTAATTGGAGTCTCGTGGGGACTTTTCTGCTTGGCCGAGCTTCAAACCATGATCCTCAGATCTCTCAGCCTCCTGCTAGACTAGTATTACAGGTGTGAGACACTGTAGTGTGCTTGGCAAATCTTGTTTTTTAATAAACAAAATAGTTTTAGCAATAAAAAGTAAATATATTAGTAATAATCAAAAACATTTATCTGTATTACAGCAAGTGGGAATATTCCAGTGTTGCAAAAGGACAAGGATAATACCAATGTCAATGCAGATGTACAAAAGCTGCAGCAACAGTTGCAGGATATTAAGGAACAGGTAAGGAGCTTGTCATGTTAAACATTAATTCTCAGAATAGCACTTCTGTAAACCAGAGTGTTCACTCTAGTAAGCATGGTGTATAGTAACATATCACTTGTAGTTTTGAATCTTTGTAATGAGTAATATCTGACTAAGAGATTTAATCAGGTAGTTTTACAAAATAGGAAGGACATATGACCTATGAACATTAAAAAGATTTTTCTCGGGCTGGGAAGTTGGCTCAGCGGTGGAGTGCTTGCCTTGCATGCATGAGGCCCTGGGTTCGATTCCTCAGTACCACATAAGCAGAAAAAGCTGGAAGTGGCACTATGGCCCAAGTGGTAGAGTGCTAGTCTTGAGCTGAATTGTTGAGGGACAGTGCCCAGGCCTAGAGTTCAGGCCCCACAACTGACCAAAAAAAAAAAAAAAAGAAAGAAAGATTTTTCTCTCACACTAATGACCAGGAAATAAAATTGATTTTTAAAAATTGTTTTAGGACTAGGAAGGTGGCTTAGTGGTAGAGTGCTTGCCTAACATGCATAAAGCCCTGGGGTTCGATTCCTTAGTACCACATAAACTGAAAAAGCCAGAATGGCACTGTTTCTCAAGTGATAGAGTGCTAGCTTTGAGCAAAAGAAGCTCAGAGACAGCACTGGGGCCCTGAGTTCAAGCCCCGGAACTGGCAAAAAAAAAAAAAAAATTAGTTTTAGCCTGGGCATTGGTGGCTCATCCCTATAATCCTAGCTACTCAAGGGAGCTGAAGATTGCCATTTCAAGCCAGATTTAGCCTTGTGCAAAAAAAGCTTAGGAACAGTGCCCAGACCCTGTATTTAAGCCTTAGGACCAGCACAATAAATGAATGAATAAATGAATGGTTTTAACCAGTGAGGTGCCTTTTCAAATCACCTAGCTTGTGATACTGTATCATAGAACACTGGTGGCTCATTCCTGTAATCTTGGCTTATTTGGAGGCTGAGATTGGGAGGATAGTTCAAGGCCAGCCTGGACAAAAAGATTCTTGAGATTCCTTTTCAATTTATAACTAGGTTTGGTGGAATGTAATTGTTAGTCTAGGTACAATTGAAAATACAAAATAGGTGAATCACTGCTTAGGCACATTCCCAGGCAGGAAGCAAGAGCCTGTCTCAAAAATAACCAGCTCAGTGGTTTGATTAGAAACTTTTTTTTGTGGTTTATATACATCTCTCTCTATGTGATAGTTTATTAGAAGTGTCTATGTGTGTATGTCTGTGTGTGTGTGTACACATAGAAAAGGAAAACTAAATGTAAAATTCAGAATCTTTATTGATGAGATGCAAAGGATTAAGGAGGATTTTTGAAGAGGCCTCAAAAGTGAGATTAGCATTCCATACTTTATCAGTTATATTGTTCTGTATATTTTAAACATTCATCAACAAAAGTAATTCTTAATATCAACTTCATATTTAGCGAGATAAACTGTCTGAATCTTGTAGGTGTATTTGGTAAGTAAGGCAGCATAGCATGGTGATGCATGCTTGAAATCCAGGCTCTTAGACAGGTGCGGGAAACAGGCAAGAGGATTAGGTGTTTGATGTAAGCTTGAGACTCAGAGTAACAATATTTCAACAGAACACCAGCAGCAGCAAAAAGAAAGTAATCTTTTTTGGCCATTCCTTGCCGTTTGGCCCTAATTGATTCAGAGCTCCAGCAATGAAGTGGAGTCTGGGGCTGACAGCCACATCAATATCACCCAGTAGTTGGAGTCTCACTCCTGAGTTTACTGTCTGAAGAAACAATAGATGCGACCAGGTTGACTAATGATTGTTATGGACACTAGTTTAGAAGTGAATGTATGTATCTATTAGGCCTTAAAACATCTCTCTGAAGAAATGAAGGCCTTTTGATTTTAGTTTTTCTATTGAGGGATTTAAAGGTTGTTGAAAACATATTGGCTCATTATAAAAGTTTAAAAATGAAACTGATAACACACACACACACACACACACACACACACACGAAAGTTTTGCTGGTCTGGGGCTTGAACTCAGGGCCTTGGGAGCTGTCTCTGAGCTTTGTGCTCAAGGCTAGCTAGCACTCAGGCACTTGATCCACAGCTCCACTTCTGGTTTTTTAGGGGTAGTTGACTGGAGACAAAGAATCTCTTGGACTTTCCTGTCCTAGCTGGCTTTGAACTATAATCCTCAAATCTCAGCTTCTGAAATAGATTGTTTGATGTGTTTTCTCTGAAAAGCATTTTACCTTTTCAGTCTGGTTCAGAAAGGTACCACATATTTCCTGTCAAACATAGATTCTAAAAAAGAGAGAGACAGATAAAGACAGGAAAAAAAGTAAAGACATGAAGCAGAAGCAAGTACCTGGGACTGTAAGAGTAAGCTACCATGCCTTATCCCTCTTGTATCATTTTTTAAAGTGGGAGTGATAATAGGACTGCTGCTGTATTGTATCCAGCATCTCCACATGCCTGCTACCTCTTCTCATGCATGTGCAGCTGGGTACCTAGAAATGGAGATCTGAATTAACTGGGCCTCTTTAGTGTATAGTATCTATTTTATATAGTACCTTTATACTAATGCTGAAAGAACAACTAATATAATTTATAGGGATGACATTTTGACTATTTTTTTATTTCAACTGTTTAAAAATAAAAACAACAATATAATTTCACTAAAACAGCCATTAAGGAAATTAATGATAGAGTTAATCACATAATGTTTGCAAAATATGCCTCGCCTTTACTATTTCATTATCTTACATTACAGACAATGTGCCCTGTGTGTTTGGATCGTCTGAAGAATATGATTTTCCTTTGTGGCCATGGTACATGCCAGCTCTGTGGAGACCGCATGAGTGAATGTCCTATTTGTCGCAAGGCTATTGAACGAAGAATTCTTTTGTACTAAGAAGCCTAGAGTGTTTTGTTAGCTAAAGTATATGGTCATGAGATCTTAGTAAGCTTTTAAGCTGCTTGAAAGTTGTAATGAATTAACTTGTACTTTCATAATTTCTTTACTCCAGGGTAATTAGACTGTTAAGTATACTAGAACAACAGCCACAAAATGCTGTACCTTACAGTGTTGGAAAATATGAATTTTTTTGTCTTTTAGTTTGAAACATCAAATACATAGTTTATAGATAATTTACTTTGGGCTTCTAGGGGAAACATCCTTGAAGAGAAAACACCCTTTTTGTTTTTATTGCATTTTCTCCTATAATTTACAAATTTGTTAAACTGCAAAAGACCTAGTTCTGTATAACAGGTTATCCCTCGTGTATCACAACTACATCATGAAATGACACTGGTAATTCTGAAAAGTCCTGCTTCAAAAGGAAGGGGCAAATCAGACTATTAGGTCACCTGTATTAGGTGATAAATCCTAAGTACAAATTCTGCATGGCTAAGGAAGAAAGTAATAAACTGTCTGTGTTTAAGACAACAATTACCCAAATGTTACTTTCTGAATTTTTAGCATAAATGGAAGAAGCATGGAGTAAGAAGAAGATGACCTTTGCATTTAGCTTATTTTCTGGATTTAAAAGGATAATTGTTTAACTGAAATCAATACACCAGTTTTAAAATGCTGGCTAGAAATGAGGAGAAAAAACTAGGCAATCATTGTGAAGAACTGAAAGGGGTGAACAATGAGAGAATATCTATAACTTATTACCAATTGAATTCCTTATATTAATTGATAATGTTTAGTTCAGCTAGCCTTTTTTAAAAAACGATCTGTGAGAAGTATACTTCAATTTTTCTTGTAATGACTTACCTGGGCTTGATCTAATCAGTGCATTACTTTGGCCTTAGTTAGGCCTCGGAAGGTCTCTTCAGTTCAGATGATGTATTGTCAATAATCTTTTCTCTGAACCCGGTAATTCTGACAGTGTTGCTTCATCAGAGGCCTTACTCTCAAAAAGTAATCCTTACCAGAAAGAATAGTCTTTCTTTTATACTTGCAGATAAAGATATTTGAACTGCCAATAATTTCCAAGATAAAGTTAATATATACTTACTTAGAATGAGTCCCAGAACATTTACAGAAGTAAATCTGATTACCTGTAGAACTTTTTTTTTTCCATGGGGAGCACACTTGGACTCTGAGTAATCTTTTGCATTTAGGGCAAAAATGATGGTATTTCTTGCTGCTAAGATTATAGGAAATGTTAGCTTCTTACAATAGTGTCTACTCTACACTGTGTAGTCCTCTGTGTGTGTGTGTTTGTTTTCTCTTTGAAACCTTTTCTCATGGATTCTCTGCTGTGACAACTGCGTGGGACAGCACAGAGCTCTGGCTCTGTCTTGCTGCGCCACCTGTGCCAGGCCTGGTGAGAGCTTAGCTGGCTGCTTCTGTAGTCAGCAGGGCCATGGACAGATAAGGAAGTGTTAGCATTTTGAATAGTGAGGTTTTTATAAACTTCTCTAGTTATCTTGTAGTAGCCACTAAGGCTACTTTTTGGGGGGTGGGTGGGGGGTTGGTGGTGGGGCTTGAACTCTGGGCTTGGGTGCTGTCCGTCAGCTCTTCAGCTCAAGGGGAGCTCTCTACTGCTTGAGCCACAGCGCCACTTCCAGTTTTCTAGTGGTTTATTAGAGATAAGAGTCTCACGGACATTCCTGCCCGGGCTGGCTTTGAACCGTGATCCTCAGATCTCAGCCTCCTGAGTAGCTAGGATTACAGGCATGAGCCACCAGTGCCCAGCTTAAAGCTACTTTTAAGGTATATTTTGAAGTTTCTTTAAAAAAAAAATCTGACCAGTGATGTTTACAGAAACAGCCTATCTTGTTGGAAGTTTGAAAACAAATCAGGACTCCCTTCTCTTCCATGCCATAGACCATCAGTCTATTGCTTTGTAGTAGCAGACACGTATAGCTTGGTCCACCGGAGGACCTAGTGGGCTCCAGCCATATTTCACTTAAATTGGTTTCATTTGACTTTTGAGCTGCAGTGCTTATATATCCCTAAAAGGCAATACCATTTTCTGACTAGTCTATTTTTTGTATATTAAGAATGGAACTTCCTAGCTTCTATTTTGGAAAGTCATAAAGTCTCTTATAATCATGATGTTAAGTGCTTTGGATTTTCTTGACTGTATTACTCTAAAATTTATTTTATGAATAGAAAATATTTCTCTGTTCAATTTTTCAAGCCCCCAAAGTTATTTTTAATTTATTTTGGGTTTTGAGCAAGAACAAGACTTAAGAATTTAATAGTTTAAGTGACTTTCCTCCAACTCTGAAAGTGCTACCTCTTATGTCTCTTAGCAGTACTTTGCCAAATAGGTGTGTTTTCTCCTTATTATCTAAACCTCTTTATCTTGTGCCTCAAAAGAGTTCTTACCTTTCCTAGAATCATTTGAAAGCATGACATGCATTGATTAGACAATGTATTTATTGGGTTTCAGGGGCTAGATTCATTAACATTGAAACACATCATCTAGCACACTCTGAATTTGTGTGTGTATATTTGACATCATCCATAGACAGGAAATGGGGTTCAGAGGTACCAATAGCATTTCTTCCTAATGTTGCAGAAAAATTGTCATTGACTAAGATTGGATTCCCTCTCTGTACTCCCTTACCCTGCCACATTTTCTCCTTCATTCTAAGACTCATCTTTGTAACCCCAAACACGACTTACCATATGGTGCTATATCCTAATTGTATTTGTTCACATGATTTAACATCATATTATATACACATGTCGTTTTGTTGGGAGCAAGATATCAGGAGAAAATAATTTCATATTAGTAGTGTTAAGAATATAATAGTAGACCAAGGGTTAGTTTAGCACGCTGAATTATGCTTTTAAGGTATTTGTAATTTTAAACATTGTTAATTAACAAACTAATTACTAAAGCCTAAAATGAATTGATAGATAATATTAGAAATGACTTTCTTAAATTTTAATTTGTGATGGCTGTGGCCCAAGAGAACCTTTTCGAATATTGAAATACATGCTGCTTAAGTTTTGTCCAGTTCAGATTTCAAGCTTTCTAGGCCATCTTAATACACCAGAAACATCCTGAATATTTATGCATTGCCTAATTGCTGTTGTTTATTCTGAATTTTGGAACCAGTTGGACTAAAAATTAGTTAAAACTTATGAACTAAGGAAATTATGGGTGATATAGGTTTAGGTCAGCACTTTGGAATTTCAATAAATAGGAAACAAAAGTGTATGAGAATAGAAGAAGAAAGAGAATAATGTAGATGTGATGAAAGCATTAGTGGAGAGAGCAAATCTAATGGACTAATGAAAGGAGTCTGTTGAGTCTGATTTTAGAATAGTTTAATGTTTTTGTAAATTGCAGATTTTAATACAACTTGCTTCTTTTTTAATCCCAAAGGAAAAGCACTTATTCTCTCAGTGTCTGAAATGTTTTACAGTAATAATTTGTGTAAAAACTTAATTTTTTATGTTTATTATGGTAAGAAAACTGCAACATAAAATTTGCCATCCTAATTATTTATACGTATACAATTGAGTAGTCTTAGGTATTTTCATTTTGTTGTAAAAAAAAGTGTCCATAACTTTATTTTGCAAAAGTAAAACACTATACCCCCTGAAGAGCTCTTTTCCCCCTATTGACTAGAAATTTGACAATATATAAATCAAACATTTGAATTACTTGGTAGTTTGTGTTTGCAAGATTGAAAGTCATAGTAAAATGGCAACTTCGTAAAATTTGGGAAGAGACTGCCCCTAAATTTTGTGCGTGTGTGTTGGTAGTGGGGCTTGAACTCAGGGCCTGGGTGTTGTTCCTTTGTTTTTTTGCTCAAGGCTAATGCTCTACCATTTGAACCATAGCTCCACTCCTTATTCTTTTTGGTGGTTAATTGGACACAAGAGCCTCATGGACTTTTCTTGCCAGGCTGGCATCAAACCTTGATCCTCAGATCTTAGCTTCCTGAGTAGTTAGGTGTGAGCCACAGACCTGGTTCCTAATTGTTTTTTAAAATAATAATTAGGTAGTTTTCCCCCCTCTTTTTATTGGCATATTATATTATTGGTACAAAGTGGTTTATTGTGATACTTCCATATATGCTATAATGTACTTTGATTTGGGTAGGTTTTACTTGTCTGTTAATGGAAGTTTTTTTATTTCATTTTGAGCCAAAGGGAAGAAACACATTTTAATGATCAGAATTAGGCTGGCTTTGAATTTGTACTAAGTTGGAAGGTAAAAGATTTTCATAAATCATGTGTGTGCCTTGTTCAAAATGTCAATTGTCATTGTCTCCTTGTCAAAGTTTCAGAATGTTTTTCTCTCAAAACAGCAGCTTGAAATTAAATTAACTTGCTTGAATATTATGATAGGAATGCTTACTGATATTACTTGATAATGATATATATCCTTGGAACTTTAACATACATATACATATATATATATATCCAACTTACATCAGTATTAGTAAATACAGTTGTACTTCTTTAAAACATTAAATTTGAGGAAACTGATGTCTTGTGTATATTGCTTTACTAAAGTGAGGGGCTATTTTTTAGATTGAGCTTCAGTACTGAGAAGGCTAGTGGGGTGAAACTCAGTATAAAGACATGAGTTAGAGGAGCTGATAAATTAAAGTTACAAGTTGCTTTACATTGGCATTTTCTACCTCCTTTTTTGTCAAGAGTATTTAACCTTTTCCAGCATTCATTCTTATTTGTGAGTGAGGGGAAAATGAAAAGCTGTGGTTAAAAAGGTTTTTGTTTTGTTGGGGATTTATAAGCAATAAATACAGGAAAAGTGATTTGTCACATTTTATGTGCCTAAATCTGTAACCGTAAGTTATAATTGACATGTACAAAAGATCTAAGGAAGATAATGTTGCTGAATATTTTAATTTTCCTGTATAATCCTCTTGAGTTATTTCATAAATGTGACTTCTTCCTTCCAAAAAAACCAAAATGGTCTAGTAATTTTTTTTATAAAATAAACAGATGTGCCATTTTGTCTGAGATACTTAGATAATTTCAGGAAGCTATTGAAAGTTCTGACTCAGGGCTTTTTAACAGTTGAATCAATTGCTAAGTATATTTTGCAAACTCTGTCCATATAATTCTTCAGTGCCTTGAAAAAATTAGTAACTTGGCAACACTATTAAAACTTTATAAAAGGCGGTTTTTAGTGCCCATGTGTCATTATATACCATTGATAAGTCCTATTGCTAGTCTGTGGGATGGTGGTGCTGCACGTGTGCTGACTTTGCATAATTCTTTTGTTTTTTTTTAAAAAAATTACTAATGTCCATAAAAAGTTACCAGAAAATGATTCTGTGCTGCCATTATACAACTCATGTTAAATAGCTTCTGGGAAGAGGAGAGAAAACTTAAAAGTCTGCTATTAAGTAAGAAAGGAGGACCAGGTTGGGAAGCACAAATGAAAGGAAAAGACAAACAACAACCTTCCCCCCCCCCCCCGCAAAAGAAAACAACCCAAAAAACAAAGACCAAACCTATCTCTTTGTTCAGGTAATTCAGATTTAAAGAAAAAGTTAAAGGAAATCGCAAATTGCTAATTGCATGTTATTCTTAATGTTTATCTTTTAGACTGATTTCACAAAATTGTTCTGTTAAGTTCACTATGCTTTAGACATTCTACATGCAGGATATTCAAATGATAGAAAGTAGTGTAATTGACTAAGCAGTGTTTTTGCTTTGTATTTTTTTTTCAGTTTTTTTTTGTTTTTGTTTTTAGCCTTCAGTGTCGGACTACATTAAAGGCTTGTTTGTAGATACAGTTTCTTATATGGAAAATGGTTCTTGCCTGTTAGCTTTTGTTAAAAAATGCTTAGTAAAAACTAAGCTTTTAGAAATAAATGCAAACATTTACCATTAATAAAACCTGTGTGGTGTAATTTCATACAATGTTTTCCTCTTGTTTTTGAAAACAATCTTCATAGTAGTATATATATGTATATATAATTTTATATTAAGGCATTTGAAAACAAATCTCAGTGTCTCAAAAAAATCTGTTGTTGGGAAGGAAATTACCAAATCTTTGAGAAACAAGGACTCTTCATCTCCAGTGCGATATAAATAGTAAGCATCCACATGTGGGCAGCTCCGTTGCAGTTGCTACAGTTCAGGAACCTCTTACTTAAGGGCCAAAGAAGTGTTTCCTGATTTAACACTTCTGCATTTTCAGGATTAAGAGGTATTGTGAAGAGAGTCTGAATAGGATCGATAGTTAAAAAGCAATTCAGTCTGGGAGAGTCAACTTTTCTCTATATAAAAAAGACATTCCTCTTTACAACTCAGGTGTATTTCATTTATCATTTTTTAAAGGTAGGCCTTTTACAAAAAGTATTTTATTTTTCTTTAGCACATTGTGACTATCAGCCATTGAACGGTTTGAGGGGTTACCTTATTTTTCAAGTTAATAGGAGCACTTATTTGTGAAGTTGCCTGTTGATGTTCTAATCCTACATCAAAAGATGTGTATCTCAGATGTTTTAGAGAAAAGCCATCTGAAACAATCTTTTGTTTCTTTGGGGGGAAAAAGGCATGTTTTCTAATTTTAAAAATTGAATTTATTTTGGATAACTTCAAACTGTCTTTTGCTTATTTTTCATTGTTGTATGATTAGGTCTTTTACGATATTTTTATTAAATTGAAATCAGGCTTTTAAAATAAAGACTTTTTAGAAAATATATTTTAATCATTGAAAGTTTTCATCCTTCACAAAAGTTAAAATTAGTTATTAGGCTGATAGCATTCTCCAAACTTACCTTTTAAACATTGCATTGCACAGTGACAGGAGTTTGTAAGAAACAGTGAGTGCATGCGTTAACACAGTGTCGTCCGCTACCTCAGATACACACTAAGCTAATTTTTATTTTATTGAGGATGAAAATGGTAGGCATAATATGAAGGCATAAAATCAGATCTATAACAGAAACCTTTAGTTACTGAGGTGACAATTGTGAGCCCATCTGCAGCGCTCCCTGTGTCTGATGGTCTAATTGGAGCATTCACTTGATATGTCAGTAAATGGAGCATCAGAAATACATTCCTACTATAAGTGTCTCATTATGCCAGATCCTTGCTTTCTCTGCAGCTTTCTGAAAAGCACCTTTCAAAACTAAATATATTTTATTGAATACTTTTTCCCTATTATGAACACTGCTCTTCTTTCTTCTCCCTCACCAGTGGTATCTTGACTGGAATATTGACCATTTAGCAAAAGCTTTTAATGATGAATTTAGTCTTAGTTGAATAAATTACCAGTTAGCCTGGGTCTGTTGATCATAGTCATTGGAGCCAGTGGTTAGTGCCAGTGTGGAACACCTAAATAAAAAGTATGCATATTGGGAGGGAAGAAATGAAACTATGTTGTTTATACAGATTTCTGTGTAGAAATCCCCAAAGAATTGACAAAAAAAAAAAAAAAAGCTAACATAGCCAGGTTGCAAGATAACAATGTTAGTATACAAAAACCCACCTGCTTTATACCAGTAAGGAAAAATGAAATTTGAGGTTAAAAGTAAAATACAAATATTATGTTAGCACCCAAAACATGAAATCTAAGATACATATAACAATTTACATGTAAAGTTTACATGAGAAAACTATTAGGACTGATGAAAAAAGTGTGAAAGAAACTGTATGTTTATAGGTCAGAAGACACACTATATGTCAGTGTTTTCCGCCTCTATAAATTCTAGGTAATCTGGCAATGTGATACTAAAAGTTTATATGGACCTGGGTGCCAGTGGCTTACATCTGTAGTCTTAGCTGAGAACCAAGGATCAAGGTTCAGAGCCAGCCTGGACAAGGAAGTCTCTGAGACTCAACCACAAAAAGCCAGTGATGGGGCTATAGCTCAAGTGGCAGAGCACTAGCCTGAAGCACAAAAGCTCTGTCCGGCCCAGAGTTCAAGCCCTAGGATGAGGGGAAAAAGATAAAGACAAAAGATATTAGAATGGCCAGCTGAAGAACAAAGCCAGAGGAATAGCCCTGCTGACTGTAGGACTTTTAAAGCTAATTAAGACAGTGTGATGGTGACAAAATAATCAGAGAACAAAGGAAGGAAATAGTCCAGATACAGGCAAATGTCTTTGACAGGTAGCAAAGGCAATGAAATGGCGAAAAGATGTTCTTTTCAAGAAACAGTGGTGGAACTATGCCTCAAATCTGTAATCCCAGCTACTCAACAAGCAGAGATCAGGAGATTTTGGTCTGATAACAGTCCTACACAAAAATTGAAGATCATATCAAAGACAAGAAGCAAAAGGGGCTGAGGGAATAACCCAAGTGGTAGTACAAGGCCCTGAGTTCAACATCAAGTACCACCAAACCAAGAAAAACAAGATCTAAGCTGGGCATAGTGCTACACACCTGTGATTCTGGTACTCAGGAGGTGGAGGTATGTTGATCATAGTCCAAGGCTGGCCTAGGCAAGGTGAGACTATCAAAAACTAAAGCAACAGGGACAAGGTGAGGCTCAGATGGTAGAGCACTTGCCTACCAATCATGGCGCCCCAAGTTCAGTCCCAGTGTATATACACACACGTCTCACACCTTTCACAAAAACTAACTAAAAATGGATCTTATAGGTGTTATTTTTGAGACATGGTATATGTCATAGATATTGGGTCATAGATATTGCTGTAAAATTCCCAGATTTAAAACTTTAAGAAGCTAAGAGAAGGGGAAAAAAGACTTTGAATTTAACTGGGTTTTTAAATAGAGAAAGTACAACCCATGAAAGAAGTCTGGTAAGTTGGATTTCATTAAAATTTAAAAATCTGTGGTTGTAAAAGACATTGTTAAGAAAGTGAAAAGATAAACCACATACTTGGAGAAAATAACTGCAAAACACAGTTGCTCATTTAAGAGTCAAGAGGACTGCAAATTCTAGGCCAGCTGGGCTGCACATGAGACCCTATGTTAAAAACAACAAAACCCAACAAGAAAAAAGGGCTATGTTTGTAGCTCAATGGTAGAGTGCTTGCTTCAGCATGGGCAAAGTCCTGGGTTCCATCCCTAGGCCCTCAAGAATACATACACATAAACAAACAACATCTAAAATGTACAACGAAATCTTAAAACGAAATAGGAAAATAGCAATGTAAAGATGGGCAAAACGAGAAGGGTGTGGCTCAAGTGGTACAGCACCTGCCTAGCAAGTACGAGGCCCTGAGTTCAACCTTAGTACCATACATAAATTTAAAAATGGGCAAAACAGCTGGATACCTCACTGTCTAGGGAAGATAGGCAAATGAAAAACTCCTCAGCTCATGTTATTCGGGTACTGCCATTGACGTTACTTAGTGTAGAATGGCTGAAGTTTGGAAAGATGAGAAGGCTTTTGCTAGTAGAGCAGAATGGTGACAGTAACTTAGACAATTTCTTGTAAAACTGTAACATGCCATTTGATCCAGCAATTATATGCCTATTTACCCAAATAAACTTATGTCCACACAACAACCTGCCCATGCCTCTGGCCATGTGCATGGCGGGGCAGCAGTTTGGTAATACAATAAATTTCCACAAACAACAAAACGTGCCCATGAATGTTTATAGCAGCTTTGCTCAAATTCTCCAAAACTGAAAGCAACCAACACAGGCAAATGGATAAACTGTGGTAAATTTATACAATGGAATATTGTTCAGAAATAAAGAGAAATGTTATGTAGCCATAGAAAGACATACAAACCAGACACTGATGGCTCATGCCTGTAATCCTAGCTACTCAGGAACGCTGAGATTTTTGGATCACTGTTTGAGGTCAGCCCTGGCAAGAAAGTCCTTAAGACTCCAATTAACCAGCAAAAAGCTGGAAGTAGAGCTGTGGTTCAAGTGGTAAAGCACTTGCCTTGAGCAAACAGCTCAGGGACAGCAACCAGGCCCTGAGTTCAAGCCCCAGAACCTGCACCAAAAAAAGACATACAATAGTATTGTCATCTTTGATACCTATTGTTAATGAAGGAAATCAGTCTAAAATACTATCCATCTACTGTTTGATTCGAAGTATATAATGTACTGGAAAAGGCCTAGCTGTGGAGACAGTGGAACCATCAGTGTTTGCCACAAGTGTGGAGGGAGGGAGGAAGAGGAATATCACAGAATTTTTTCGGGCAGTGGAACTATTTAACAAGACATGGTAAAGGTTTGTAGTGCAGTTATTAAGGCCCATCAAACTGTACAGTGCATTTCTTCTCCAAAGCTGGCCTGCTACTCAGGAGAGGTCACTCCCTCTCCCACAGCGGGAGAGTGGCTTGTAAGTGGCTCTCACAGTGGCTTGTAAGAACTGTGAGCAATTGGCTCATTTTAGTTTCCCATCCCCACCTAGCCAGGCTGGGACTGGCTATTTCCTACTTTCCTCTTGGTCACCTTTCTGTTTCTTTGTGCCAGATATGAGTCTCACGGACTTTCCTGCCTGGGCTGGCTTTGAACTGCGATCCTCAGATCTCAGCCTCCTGAGTAGCTAGGATTACAAGCGTGAGCCACTGGTGCCCAGCTTTTTTTTTTTTAATTGGTCTTTTTGGTGGTATTGGGGTTTGAACTCAGAACCTAAGTTCTCCCTGGACCCTGTCCCAGCACTCTGGGACTCGGCTTACAGGAGGGAAACCAAGCTTCCCAGAAAAGAATTGTTTTCCATTTGTGTCTATTGTCAGACTGGGTATGTGGCATGAATATCATGCTACCTAATAAACATGGCATCCTGGTTAATGATAGCCATGCAAGCAAACCTATTTAGCACCTGTATGTGCCAAGCACAGCACCTTATGTGCATTTCTGAGTCAATCAACACTGATTGGAGCAGGAGGCTCCAAGAGATTAAGCAAATTCATTACAGTTTTTCATTTGTCAGGAGCTTGTTAAGACCTCATATTTCTCCTTCCTTAAAAATTAAATTTTTTTTCTGTTTGTGTTTTTAGTGGCACTGGGGTTTGAACTCATAACCACTTGCTAAGCAAGCACTCTGCCACCCAAACCACACCTCCAGCTTTGTGTATGTGTGAACTCAGGGTCTGGGAAGTATCCCTTAGCATTTTCACTCAAGGCCAGTGCTCTACCATTTGAGCCACAGCTCCACTTCTCACTTTTTGGTGGTTAACTGGAGGTAAGGGTTCTATGGACTTTTCTTCCTGAGTTGGCTTGGAACTGCGTGCCTCAGATCTCAGTAGCTAGGATTATAGGTGTGAGTAGCTAGGATTATAGGTGTGAGCCACCTGGCCTTTTCTTTTTTAAACATCTGAAGGCTATATTGCAGACAAACTTCCTGACATACACTTCCCATGGTTGATGACAGTGTTGAAGTGTGTTAGGAAAGAAGTTGACCAAAATAACTAGATAAAAGTTTCAGGTTGGATGAAAGAACTGGGTGGTAAGTAACCTACCTCATTTCTCTATACTTGGAGTTTTCCTGGTGAAGAGCTAGGAGAGCTAAGAAGGAGCCTGTTGCCTGAGCTGAGCTGCACCAACCTCTCTGTACCACAAGGGGTCAGTACAATCTTCTCAGTGAAGTAAAGTCCTGTCCTGTCTTCCTGGGAGGCAAGGATATACTGTGTTGGTGAAGAGACCTTCACCATTACCCTCTATTACTCTGCTTTATTCAGGCTGCACTCCGTCTCTGTGCTACAGTGTAGTGAGGATGTAGAGAAGGACCAGAGAGTTCCACCTCAGTCTTTGCTTTTGAAGTGGACTTTAAGATTTGCTGAATTCAAAATAAGGCTATACACTGTTCGCAATAGCTAGGATATGGAAACAACCTAGATGCCCTACCACAGATGAATGGATCCAAAAATTGTGGTATCTATACACAATGGAATATTATGCAGCCATTAGAAATGACAAAATAATGGCATTTGCAGGGAAATGGATGAGCCAGAAGGAATCATGTTGAGCGAGGTACCAAGTGCAAAGAGACAAACGGTACATGGTCTCCCTGATAAGTGGATGATAAATCCAAAATGTTAGGTGATACGACAAAACTAACAGGACTTAAGAAACAAAGAACTCCTGCTCATCTGGTTGAACCACCACTAAAAATCCCCATGCTGCTGATCACATGTATGGTGTATAACATGTGAGCACTGTAATATATTACAGACTGTGATAGACAATTTGCTCCAGGAAAGTTAGAATGAACTTGTGACTTTAAATGAGCATCATTATTCCACAATACTGTGAATTTCCGGAAACTATGTAATCACTTAATCACAATAAAAAAAAAAGAACCTCGGGGGAGGGAGGGAGGGGATGGTAGGGGGAAAACAATGGAGGGGGTAACAATGTTCAAGAGGAAGTGTACTCATTACCTCACTCATGTAACTGTAACCCTCTGTATAGTATCTTTACAATAAAAAAAACAAAAAAAACAAAATAAGGCTATAAAAGCTTGGTGAGACAGTGTAGCTTGTAAACCTTGTGCTCAGGAGGCTGAGGTGGGAGAATTGTATGATCCATGTCTCAAAATAAATCATTGGGGCACCAATGGCTCATGCCTGTAATCCTAGCTACTCAGGAGGCTGAGATATGAAAATCACAGTTAAAGCCATCCAGAGCTGGAAACTCTGTGAGACTTATTTCCAGTGTACCACCCAAAAGTCAGAAGTGGAGCTGTGGCTCAAGTGGTAGAGTGCTAGCCTTGAATACTATAATAGCTCAGGAGCAGTACCCAGGCCCTGAGTTCAAGCCCCAAGACTGGCACAAAAAAATAAAAATAAATAGAAAAATAACAATGGGTTTCCTAAAATCTCTATTTTGTTAGGTATGGTGTCACATGGCTATAATCCCAGCTCTTGTGAGGAGACTGAGGCATATAGCCTCAGTCAGGTTAGCTATATACTCAGACTGAGTATATAGCCAGCCTGGACTATATACTCAACACCCCCCACACCAAAAAAAAAGACACAGACCCCCCCAACCCCTAGATTTTGCAATAATTGAGTGTGAGCAATAATTTAAATGAGGAATAATATGCCCAAGGCAATAACACCAAAACAAGAATATGTAGAGTGGCCTCTAAGTGACAGGCTGAGAAATGATACAAAGTCAATTTTTAAAATTATTTAACCACTCTGGAAAGCAGTATGGAGCTTCCTCAAAAGACTCCACATAGAGTTCCCCTATGACCCAGCAATCCCACTTTTGGGTGTTTACCCAAATGATAACAAACAAG
>NW_012267241.1:20480173-20480552 GCF_000151885.1 Dipodomys ordii | reverse complement strand
GAAAAAACCAACTTCTGGACTCCTCTCCTGTTTGCTGGAGTCCTCTGACAGCAGATGTGAGCAGGGAGACTTCCCAGTTGTCCTGACTGACTAGCCGTGCCTGTGAATGCCTGGTTGATTGCTGAGTGAGTGGATGAGGGAGGAACATGTGACTTTCCTGGGCTTGACTGGGCTGTGTGTTACACAGCTTTCCATCACTGTGACAAAAATACCTAAGAAATGTTTTGGCTGTGGCAGGGTTAGAAGATAGTACACAGTTGTCAAAAGTCACAGAGCTCAGAATTGTGTTGCATGCCTCTAGTCTCAACTACTCAGGAGGGAAGATGATCACTTGAGCCTAGGAATTGGAGACCAACAAAAAAATGTACACACACACACA
>NW_012267241.1:20464220-20480123 GCF_000151885.1 Dipodomys ordii | reverse complement strand
AGAAAGAATGACACCGCCCCATTTGTTAGGAAGTGGAAAGACTTGGAAAAAATTATATTAAGTGAAGTAAGCCAGGCCCAAAGAAACATAGGTCCCATGGGTTCCCTTATTTGCAATAACTAGTATATGTCTGAGTCAAGCAGAAAAGGTCAAAAGTGATGTACATATGATCATATAAGATGATGCTAAGTGAAATGAACCCCAAGATAGAAGCACAAGAGGTTTTATTTTGTTGCTGTTTTTTAAAAATGTATTTACAATGTACTATGTGATTTTTTTTTGTTGCTTTTGTATTTTCTTCCCCCAAGGTATAATCCCTGTTTTCATTGTATTTGATTCCAGTGCCCTGCATCTTGTATATACTTTTTTCTAATTTGGGGAGGGGAAGGGAAATAACAAAATACTGAAATAAGAATACAGGTTGACTCATTGTAGCAATGAGCTGTACAATACACTATGTTAAAAATGAACTTTACAACTGGGGCGGGGGAGGGGAGGTGGGGAAAGAAGGGATGGTAGGGGAAAAACAAAGGAGCAGATAACAGAGGGAAATATACTCATTACCTTATTCATGTATCTGTAACCCCTCTGTACAGTATCTTTACAATAAAAAGATATATTTAATAAAAAGCTAAAAATTGACAAAAGAAAAAAGTCAATTTTTGATAGACAAAGTGAAAATATACCTTAGCTATTCCCTTAGTGTGGCTTGTTGGTGGTTTTTACTGATGACTGGGCAGCCCAATGCATGAGATGGCACACATAGACAGGACTGTTTCACGATGCTACTGCGATTCATCCCTTACAAATATACCAATACAGGAACTCTGAAAACGGTTGTTGTGCAATCTTCTTTAAAATGACAAAAAATGAAATTGAACACACTATATTATCAAGTGTATTCTTGGCAGGAGGGGATTTCCATTTTGGCTAGGTGCTGCTGGCATCTTCCATGGCTGCTGCTGATGTTTAAAAGACTGTCTCAAAGCAACTTCAGGCTGCCTTCACTTTGAACTTTCTGTGTTCTCTATGTCTTGTGTAACTTCTAGTACCAGAGACTACAGGACACAGCAGAGTGAGAACACCTCTCCCACTTTCCAGCACAGCACCGGGCAGACAGAAGGTTCTAAAAGCCATTTCTGTACCAGCCTGGCTTACACACAACTAAGGTCCACCCAGAGAAAACCGTGAGCCCTCTGAGTATATCCACCTGAATTATCAATGAATGCATCCTTAATGCAGCCTGATTTGTCTCACCTCATCAAACGCCCTAGCCAGTTCAATACCACCCCACACAGGTGAAGAGTAGCAAAAATAAAGCAGGATTAGAAAGAGGAAGCTCAGAACTGGCTGCAGTTAAGATGTATTATTTTTGCCTGTTTTGGAGCTATGCAAATGAGGGCTCTGTGAACGCTGGGTTGGGCCTATGCAATGAGGGACCAATGGGTTCATCATCTTCAGTCTAAGGTATCTGCGCTTAGAAAGCCAATGAGCCACTAGTCTTAGAGACTCAGAGAGAGTGCCTGGGACTGCAAAGAACCATTCACATGTCCTCTGCCAAGGACTGAAAGGACAGCTCCAAAACAGCAGAAGACACAAGCTTTCCCATTAACTGCAATACTGCAGCTCCTATTTTGGCTGAAGTTCACTGGTCATAAGAAAGGTCAGGGGCCTCTCACCACCAGAGAGGGTACACCTGGGACCTAAGGACATCCAGCCTACTCAGGTCACAACTTTTGCTTTCTCCAGAGCCTCAGAAACTACAAAATCTCTAAAAAATATTAATTAGCATAATAACTATACACATTACTGGGTGCTGGTTGCTCACACCTGTAATCCTAGTTACTCAGGAGTCTGAGGTCCGAGGATCCTGGTTCAAAGCCACCCAATTGGGAGAGACTTACCTCCAGTTAACTAGCAAAAAGCCTGAAGAGGAGGTATGGATCAAGTGGTAGAGTACCAGGCTTCAGCAGGAAAAAAAAGTTAAACAAAAGTGTGGCCCTGAGTTAAAGTTCCAGTACCAACACACACACACACACACACACACAATTGTACATATTCACAATATAGTGTGTGATATTTTGACATAAGTATAAAATGAGCAATGATCAAATCAGGGTAATTGAGCCAGGTGCTGGTGACTCACGCCTGTAATCCTAGCTACTGAGGAGGCTGAGATTTGAGGACCATGGTTCAAAGCCAGCTTGGGGAGGAAAGTCCATGAGACGCTTATCTCCAACTAACCACCAGAAAACTGGAAGTGGTGCTGTGGCTCAAGTGGTAGAGTGCTAGCCTTGAGCTGAAGGGCTGAAGGATAGTGCCCAGACCTAGAGTACAAGCCCCATGACCAAATAAATAAATAAATAATGAAAAATCAGGGTAATTAGCATATCCACCACCACAAACTTCACAATTTCTTTGGGTTAGAAACTTTCAAAATCCTTTCTTCTAACAGTTTTTAAATATATCACAAATGACTGTTAACTATCCCCTACTGGGCCATACACAACTTGAACTTAATATTCCCATCGAATTGCTTTTTGTACCGACCGCTGAGCTGCCCTTCTCTACCCCTTTTGTTTCAGTCTCCCATCTTCCAGATCTACTTTTCTACTCTCTCTACTTTTAGGAAACCACGTTTCCAGCTTCTGCAGATGACTGAACACTTACTGTATTTGTCTTCCTGTGCCTGGCTAATTTTACTTAGTATAATATCCTCTATGTTCACCTACATGTCAGTGAATGGAAACATTTCTTTATATTTTGTGGTTAAATAGTATTCCATTATATCTGTGTACCCTGTTTTCTTTATGCATTCATCCATGGATGGACACCTAGGTTGAATAGTTCACAATGAGCCTGGAGGTGCATACTGATTTTCATTCTCTGGGGTGTTACCCTTTAGAGAGACTGCTGATCATAGGGTAGTTCTATTTCCAGCTTCTCTGAGTATCCTCCATATGGTTTTTCAGAATGGCTGCACCGATTTACATTTCCTCTTACCATGTAAGTTTCCTGTTCACTCCATCCTCACCAGCTTGAGTCATTCTTTGGTTCCTTTTTGTTTCATTTTGTGTTTTGTTTCACTTTTTGTGCCAGTACTGGGGCTTGAACTCAGGGCCTGGGCACTGTCTCCTAGCTTTTTTTCTCAATGCTTGGTGCTCTACCACTTGAGCCACAGCTCTCTACTTCCAGTTTTTTGCTGGTGAACTAAAGATAAATCTCATGGACTTTCCTGTGTGGGCTAGCTTTGAACTGGAATCTTCATACTTCAGCCTCCTAAGTAGCTAGGATTACAAGCATGTGCCTATTTGTTTCTGATAGTAACTATCTCTACTGGCATGAGGTATTATCTCATTGTAGTTTTAATTTGCATTTGCATGATGATTGCTGATATAAAACAATTTTTATTCACTTATTGTCCATTTGTACTTTGAACTGTCTATGCAACTCAGTTGCTTATATTCTTATAAAGTTTTTTCTTTCTTTCTTTCTGTGAAGTTGAGTTCCTTATTTCTTGTATACACTGGGCATTAACCCCTTGTCTCTCCAAGGATGATCAAAGTTTTGCTTTTGCCTTTCCTCGGCCCTCAGCCTCTGCAGCCAGCGTATAGCCTGCATTCCCACCCCAGCAGGGCCTTCCCAGCAATTCCAAAGCCTGTGATCTCACCCCTGCCTGAACTCCTGCAAGTTTATTTAAAAAAAAATAATAAAACAGAAAAAAAACCCCACAACCCAACAATTTCTGCAACAAATTGTTAAGTACTCATTCTGGAGTAGCCTGCGGTTAAGTTAAATCTTTGGGAGATGCTTACATAGCATTTTATGCGAGTTGATCTCTGTTTAGTCAGATTATAAACAAATTGGTGACAGGGACCAGAACTTCCCACTGGCTGATCGCTGTTCTGGGCATGTCAGCACTGAATAAATACTTGTTTGATTGATGGAGTTCTGTCTTCTCTGAGGACCGAACCTCTTGGCAGCTTTGTCTTAAAAAAAAAAAAAAAGCCTGGAGACTCCCTAGCTGGGTGGAGAGCCAGGTTATCTTCCTGCCCTCAGCAATTTTCACAAAAGTTCCCTTCAACCTTGCTGGGGATGTGAGCCACTCCGCAGCCCAGATTGGAAGCAGCTTGCCTCCTTCAGTACACCGGTTTAGAAGTCCTGTTTCTTGTGAATCAGGTGATAATCCAAACCCAGCTGGTCTCCTCCGCCTACCCTAGATGCAAGGACTGGCCTGGTAGCCAGCGTACGGGGCCCAGGAAGAATGGAGGGAAACCCTCTTCCGCCTGCCACCACAGCTGGGCTCAAAGCTGGCTTTGCCTTCTCAAAGTGGGGTGACACCTTCACCAAGTCACCTCAATTTCCTCCTCCTGGATTCGGGAAGGCAGTGGGTGGGGGGCTGTCCTGTGGGGGCAGATGCCCTTCCCTGCAAGGTTTCCTGACCACAAGAAAACCTACCTGCTTATGGAGACCTACATGGCTAGTAGCCCAAGCTCTGGAACCATGGGGGTCAGTAGCTCGGGCTGGCCTGGTGTGGGATCCAATAACAGGCTTGGAATTTGTGGGGAGGAACTCTGTGAATTCCTCTCCCAGGAGGGAGGCCTGACCCCACAAGGAGACAGTCACTTCCTTCCCAGCCCAAGTGGGCATCTAACATCCAACCAGGGAGCCATCCGACACAGAGCAGATTCCCTGATTTTGATGAAACCGAGAAAGCCTTTTCTTACTATGCTCATGTAATCTCAGGCCTGAGCTTACAAGGCCCTGGTGTTTGTTTCATCTCGGAAGGCGACATATGTTCTACCACTTGAGTCCTTTATTGTGCTGGTTATTTTTGGATAAAGTCTCATGGCCTTCTGTTCTGTTTTGTTTTAGCCCAGTGGTGGACTGTACTCTTAGGCCTCTCTCATAGCTAGGATTACAGAAGAGAATGACCACACCCAGCCTATTTGTTGAGATGAGGCATCATCATTCACTTTTGGCCCCGGGTGGACCTCAAACCATAATCTTCCTAGATCTCTACCTCTTCCTAGATCCATGCCTTACTGAGCAAGGTAGTAACCTTAGTAGCAGGGATTATAGATGCCAGTCACAGTGCCAGGCCCAAGCATCCTTAAGTGGGCAAGGTGTTAGGTCAGCCAAGATCCTTTAATCTGGGACTATTCAAGCAATACCTGTGTCCATGTCCTCATCTGCCCACTGAGGGGCTTTGGGTAATAGGCTGACCTACCCCAGTTTAGGGCTACTCTACCCTCCCCATTGTGCTAGTACACAACTTGTTCCTATCTTTCTTTTTCTTCTTCCCTGAATCTAAATCATCCGTAAGTCCTGTGGACTATACCATGAAGACCAATCTAGAATCTGACCGCTGTTCATTGTTTCCTCCACTCACACGGACCTGGCTACCTTGTCTTGCCTGGGTTATGGCAATAACCTCAAAGGGTGGTAGGTGTATGACCCAAATCAGATCACATCTCTCCTCTGCCCTCACAAGGCTCTGATCTCCTTGTCTAATTCAGCCCCTCAGCCCCTTCCTCCCCATCCCCCTGCTCAGCCCACTACCTCCTTACACTCTCTTGAACATGCCAGGCTCTCTCTTCCCTCAGAGCTTTTCATCCTTCTTCCCAGAATGCCCTTCTGCAGATATGCACAGAGCTCATTTCCTCATGTTTGCTAAGTATTTGCTCAGCTACCACAAACTACCTTTTTCTTCTCTATCTTCCTCCCTTGCTCTCTCTCTCTCTCTGTTTCTCTTTTTTGTTAACATTCCAGGTTTTGAATTTAGTGCCCTTAAGTGCCCTACTACTTGCTGGTTAATTGAAGATGGAGTCTCTAAGACTTTTCTGAACAGGTTAGCTTTGAACCATGATCCTCAGATCTCAGCCTCCTGAGCAGCTGGGATTACAGGTGTGAGCTATCCATACCAACCTCATAGTTTCTTATTTAATATTTCTCTCTCCCTTGTTCATGATCATATCCTCGGTGCTCCGAACAGCACCTTGTCTGTCAGAGTAAGGTGCACCAAATCAGTGTTGTAAGAATGGAGCAAGTGTAGTCACATGCAAGACAATGAAACTCTCTTCCTACACTACAGAGCGTGTGGAAAACCACGTTGGCACCATTTTCTTGCTGGTTTACTGTGACCAATAACTGTGGGGTTTAGCATCCACGAATACATCACCGAATCCTCTGACAGTAGTGTGAGAGATCTTTAAGATGATCTTTATTCTCCCTATTATTTTCATTTACTGGATACTTTTTTCACATGTTAAAAAAGTTTATTGTAGCTGGGTGCCGGTGGCTCACGCCTGTAATCCTAGCTATGCAGGAGACTGAGATCTGAGTGTAAGCATTATACCCACCTTTGGTCCTCAGCTCCACCCAGACATGCTGGCCCCTCCCTCTCTCCACCCAGACCCACCTGAACTCCCATCTACCTCACTTCCTACCCCCGACCCTGCTGCTACCTAGATAGCGGAGGCCGCCATGTGCTCTCTCTCTCCAGGTCAAATATGGCTCCTCTAATAAACCTTCTAATTATCTTTCTCCTGTGCCTGCCTGCCTCTGTGTGGTCCCCTGGCATGGATGTGGTAGATCCTTTCATGGATCCTTTCACTAAGGATCACAGTTCAAAGCCAGCTCGGGCAGAAAACCGGTAGTGGCTCTGTGGCTCAAGTGGTAGAGCACTTGCCTTGAGCTGAAGAGCTGAGGGACAGTGTTCAGGCCCAGAGTTCAAGCCCCATGACTGACAAAAAAAAAAGTTTATTGTAAAGGTTGTGTATAGAGGGGTTACAGTTACATAAGCCCGGTATTGAATACATTTCTTATTGAACAGTGTCACCTCCTCCCTCATTTTCTCCCAGGTTTTTCCTCCGGACCCCCTACCCACCAAGTGGTATAGTTCATTTCCAACACAGTATCTAGTGAGGGATACTTTTACTTGTTTTTGATGCTGGTCTTGGGGCTTGAGCTCAGGGCATGGTGTTCAAGGCTAGTGCTCTATCCCTTGAGCCACAGCTCTACTTCCAGCTCCCTCCCCCCCATTGTTGTTGTTGTTTAATTGGAGATAAGAGTTTCATGGACTTTTCTGTCCAGGCTGGCTTTGAATCATGATCCTCAGATCTCAGCCTCCTGAGTAGCTAGGATTCCAGGCATGAGCCATGGACTTCCAGCTGATATTGTTTTCTTAGTAACTGAGGTTCTGCAGAGAACGCGAGGTGTCAATTAAATGTGTTCCTCGTGCACACCCGAGTGCCTGATCACTGTTTTACAAACTCGGCATCAAGGGTGGCAGCAACCGTGTGTGGTTCCCTCAGGCCAACTCCTTTCACCAGGCAACCTAAGATGTTGAAAATGAATGGTTTCCTGGAAAGTGTGCTGGCCTCTTCCTCTTCTTATCTTTGGGTAACTTTATTGCTGGGGAGAAGGCCAGCTGGGGAACCCCCCCCCCCCGGCAGCCTGAGAATCCTTGATTTGAGAGGAGCCTCCCTCTCTTACTAGGAAGGGAGATAGCTCTCAGCAAGACAGTCAGAGATGACATGCATTCTCTCCTTCCTTCCTTCCTACCTTCCTTCCTTCCTACCTTCCTTCCTTCCTTCCTTCCTTCCTTCCTTCCTTCCTTCTTTTCTCCTTTTTCCCTCATCCCTCTCTCTTCCTCTCTCCTTCTCTCCTAATTGTTCCTTTCTTTCTCTCTTTCTTTTGAGGTGGGGTCTCGCTATATCACCCACACTGGACTTCTGGTCTCTAGCAGTCCTCCCTTCTTAGCCTCCCAATGATGAGACTACAGGTGTGCACCCTATGCTGGCACATTTCTACCTTTAAATGTTGTAAACAACTTAAAGCTTGTAAGGTATTAAGGACCACACTTGTTCTTTCTTTTTTTCATAATTTCTGCTTACAAAGCTGACTTTTGGTATTTTATTTGGATTACTAAAAATACAGATCTTATTATTCTCTTAGTGATACATTGGCATTGGTTCTGATAACAGAATAATAATTATAGCACACTTGGCTTCAGGAAGTTAGATACAGTAAACACTTCTTCCGAAATCTGTTCACCATAGCTGTTATACGAAGTCAGAAATACTGGTCTGAGGTAGAAATTACACACATACACACACACACACACACACACACACACACACACAGATTTACGATCTTGGTGGTACTCATGGGTCACAACTGTTACCCTTCAGAGTGAGATTTGAGGACAATGGTTCAGAGCCAATCTGGGCAGGAAAATCTGTGAGACTCTTATCTCCAATTAATTACCAAAAAGCTGAAGTAGAGCTGTGGCTCAAGTAGTAGATCACCAGCCTTGAGCAAAAAAGCTCAGGGACAGAGACTGGGCTCCAAGTTCAAGGCACAGTACTGGCATAAGAAGGAAAAAAAGATTTTCAATCTTGGTTCAGAAGAGCCATGATGAAGAAAGAAGAAGAAAAATAATGCTGGCCAAGAATTTTTCTTCTTCCTCATTTGTGAATTATATACAGGAGCACAGGAAAGGCTCAAAGGAAGGGAGTGAAAAAAAATCACAACTTTTTCCCCCCTTCTTTTTCATCTTCTTTATCCATGAAATGTGGCTCCATTTTGAAATACGTGCTTGCTCTTGTTTTCACTGAAGGAGTGAAAACAATTATAAAATGTTATGTCTTTCCAGAATTCTATGTGATTGTCAGGAACAGGAAAGTATCCTAATTTCCCATGAAATTCCTGATATCAGCAGAACATGTTGGTACCACGCGGTGCCAGTCTATCCTACATGGGCCTGGGCCTCTCCTTCAAGTATTATTTTAAAAAGACAGTCAGCAAGTGGCTGGTGCCAAGTAGGTGCTCTTGTGATGCATAGTGATGATGAACAGCTCCTAAATGCATGTACTGAGCTTAAGAAACACAACACCACTGCACGTAAAATCCCGTGCCAGATCACATCCGCCCCTATCTCTCTGGACGATCCTTCCCCCCAAATCTAGGCCTGGCACCTTGCCCTGAACACCAGCCAAATGGACATTAGCAAACCAGGACGGAGAGGGAAGTCCAGATATGTTCCCCTATAAATCTCCCCAAAAGCCAAGTTCGATGGTCTGGGTGTTTGTGGGCAGAGGAGGAAGGGCCCAAATAGAATTGGAAGAAAAATTCAAATCTTCATTTAGATAACCAGAGGGGCAAAAATCCCCCCCCCCCAAACAAAACAGAGGAAAAAATAACCACTCTAAATTTTCTGCTTTTTAATGTACTGATGAATGGGACACAAAAGCTAGTAATGATGATCCTTGGAGGATTTTTGTTTTTGTTTTATTGTTGGTCGTGGGACTTGAATTCTGGGCCTGGGCTGTGTCCCTCAGCTCTTTAGCTTAAGGCAAGCGCTCTACCACTTGAGCCACAGCACCACTTCTGGTTTTCTGGTGGTTAATTGGAAATGAGTCTCATGGACTTTCCTATCCAAACTGGCTCTCAACAGCAAACCTCAGATCTTAGCCTCTTAAGTAGCTACGATTACAGGCATGAGCCATCAGTGTCTGGCTAGAGATGGATTTCTTAACTAGAGTTTCTTAAATTAATGTTTCAAAGCTTCAACTTAAATACTTTCATCGTTAAGTAAGACCTTGTATATTTAAAAGTCAGATAGTAATGGTTCATGCCTATAATCCTATCTACTCAGTAGGCTGAGATCTGAGGATGGAAGTTCAAAGCCAGCTGGGGCAGGAAAGTCTATGAGACTCTTATCTCCAATTAACCAACAAAATGCTGGAACTGGAGCTGTCATTCAAGTGGTAGAACACCAAAAGGCCTTGAGCAAAAAAGTCAGCAAGAGCATGAGGCCTTGAGGTCAAGCCCCAGGACTGGCACACACACACACACACACACACACACACACACACACGCACACACACGCACACATCAGATACTATATACATCCATGTGGATCAATGCCACTTATAACCTAGGACATTACATACCAAATGGCTGGCAGAGTGTTATGGGATATCAGGTAGGGCTGGTGAAGAAGAGGCAGGAGTAGAGGAGGGAGGAGTTGGGCACTGTCTGCAAATTCATATGAGAAACATAAAAGTCTCATTGTGAAGGTGAGGTGTCTTTGAGTGCAGTTTCTACTGTGTAAGAATGTTTCCTGCATCTCCATATTCCTACTATCTTCATACCTGATGGCATTCTTTTGTTTATTTGCTTACCCATCCATTCATTCATTGATTCATTCATTCAGGCAGAGGTGGAACCCAGCCATTTCTCCTCCATTTTGGAGATAGAATCTTGCTATGTAGCCTCAGGCTGGCTGTGAATCTGAGACCTTCCTGGCTCAGCCTTCCAAGTGCTGAGATTACAGATGTGTGCCACCATTCCTGCACAGAAACCGTTCTTTCATAATTTACTTAATTTTCTGTGTCTAGCTGAGAAAAAAATTATTTATTGAGGAAAAATCATTTTATGAATCACTTACAATTTGCCTTTCATGTGTTTTTTTCTTTTCTCTTTTCTACTGTGCAGAGATTAAACCCTGGGCCTTGCACATAATAGGCAAGGGCTTTACCACTGAGCTTCTTTCTAGCCCTATTCAATTCTCATATTCTGACAGTGCTTTAGTATTGTTTTCTATTTCAGTAGTCTTGAAAGTTTGGTGCTCCTTTTTTTCTACAGATAAAGCAGTGGGACAGAAAGATGAACAATCCCTTTTTTTTGTGCCAGTACTTGAACTCAGGGCTTTTGCCTAGCTCTTTTGCTCGAGGCTGGCACTTGAGCCACAACTCTACTTCCAGTTTTTTGCTGGTTAATTGGTGATAAGAGTTTCATGGACTTTCCTGTCTGGACTGGCTTTGAACTCTTGAGTAGCTAGAATAATAGATATGAGCCACCAGTGCCAGGCTAGAAAATCTCATTTTGAAGTCAGGTCAGCATATATTCAGCGAAGGGCAGGCAGATACTGTTGTGTTTTGATTTGACTTGTAATTGTTGTAGCATCTGGCCAGATCACCAGAAACCTTTTGATTCATAAAAGTTTGACAAACTTAAAGTAAAATCACTTCACTAGTCAGGAAGTGCATCATCTTTCCATTCTGTGTGTGTGTGTGTGTGTGTGTGTGTATGCTCGTCCTGGGACTAAGAACTCAGAGCCTGAGCTCTTTCTCTGAGCTTTTTTACTCAGGTCTAGTGCTCTACTACTAAGCCAGACCTCCACTTCGGGCATTTTGGTGGTTGACTAGAGATAAGAGTCTCACAGACTTCCCTGCCTGGGCTGGCTTTGAATTACAATGTTAAGATCTCAGCCTCTTGAGTAGCTAGAATTACAGGCATGAACCACTGGTCCTCAAGGCCTTCTGTTCTTTCAGGGCCTTCCAGGAAGGTTTCTGGTGGCCCCTTGAGTTCATCCAAAAGAGCCAATCTGGGCCCATGGATGGAACAACTGGGAAAGTGTTAGGGACTTGGCAAGGTGAGTTGTCCCAGTGATCTCTCACGGGTCACAGAGGTTGACAATACACAGGGAAAAGACACATTGTGGGAATCCCAGAGAGAACGGCTGCCTTTGATGTATCTCATTTCTAGACAATGTGGGCGCTTTGCTCCTCTCTTACCCAGCTCCAACCTCATAAATTCAGATAGAGGCCGACAACACTGATAAAATGAGAGCAAATGGAATGGTTTCCCCTCAACCAAGCAGTTTCAATTTCTGTGTGTTCTGAATTGGGATTTGGAATAACACGGTAGTAATTACAGAATATGGCGGGGGTGGGGTGGGGTGGGGATAATGCCAGTCAATGAAGAAGATACATTTTGGGGGGAGGAGGTGGCCCTGTTGGAAGAGAGGAGAAAATCTCAGCAGAGAGGCCTTGACAGGTAGAGTATGACTTATCAGGCCTTAAAGTATCTAGCTGAGGTTAGCCTCAGTTCAGAGATGTCAGAGCTGTCAGAGGCCTGCCTTGAAAGCTGTAAGACACTACAGACCAAGAGCCCAGTGAGGACGGCAGAAGGGCTCCCTCCCTCCCTCCTTCCCTCTTTCTTTCTCTCTCTCTCTCTCTCTCCCTCCCCCTTTCTCTCCTTTTCTCCCTCCCCCTCACCCCTCTCATCTGGAGTGTCTCCATGCTTTGGCCTGACCCTTGGTAATACTTGGAGTTGGCTTTTGGTTATTCTCAAAGGCTGATTAAATTTGCTGAGTTTTTGTCCTTTGGCTCCTGAAATTTGGTTCACAGCACTCTGGGACAATTCCTTAGCATGCAGGGGGAAGCATGGACGGACCACCCCTTTGTGCCTAGCAAGCCCAGCCTCTGCCTTGGTTGGGCAGAGCTTTAGGTGGGTTCTGTTAGGACTGCTGGCTGGCTGTTGTCACCAGGAACAGGCACATGGGAATAACACGCCTTCTGTGGCTTCGTCCTCAGCCCTGCTCACCTGAAGGTGAGCAAGAAAACAGAATAGCCCCTAGAGAGACAGAATCAAATAGAGAGTAGAAAGAAAATGGGATTTAGAATTGGAACTTGGCGCCAAACTTACTGGTGGCCTTGGATAATAGATGGAACCTGTTTGATCTTTGCTCCTACTATCAATAAAATGTCAATAATGGTAGCAGTGAATGCAGATAGTCCCTGAGAGCATCAGGAAAGATAATGGAGAGTGATCATTATCGATGGAGTGAAGGGCCAGCATTATTTATTAGAACTCAGGGTGATCTACAATTTGAGCCAGGGATGTAGCTAACGGATGGTATTGCTGATGGCTTTCCCTGAAAACTTCAAAATGAGATGATCATTAAAAACCAGAGAGTACAAACTGGGTGCCATAGCTCAAGCCTAGAATCCCAGCTACTGAGGAGGCTGAGATCTGAGGATTGTGGTTCAAAGCCAGCCTGGGCAGGAAAGTCCATGAGATTCTTATTTCCAAGAAACAACCATAAAACTGCAAGTGGAGCTCTGGCTCAAGTGGTAGTGTGCTAGCCGTGAACACAAGAAGCTCAGGGACAACATCAAGGCCTTAAATTCAAGCCCAGGACTAGCACCAAAACAAACAAACAAACAAACAACAAAAAAGCAGACAGCAAAAAAGTCAAGAGAAGAGGTTCAGGTCCCTTAGTGGCAGTGTCTTCCTGAGTGCATCTTGATTTCTGCCTCTCATTCTTTCCTTCAACCAGGTCTTACACATTACAGGAACCTGGAAAATAATTGTCTAACAAATCAAGGAATGCCTAGACTCGTAGAGGGGAAGGGAGTGAGGAGAAACATTTAGGTTTCCCTGGAATAAGTCTCGATAAAGAATTTTTTTTTAATCTTAAACAAAATAAAAGCAGGAGAAAATCTCATGGTGCGGCATGAGGGGTTTATTTCCTGCCTGTGTGATCTTGGCTTTCTTACTGTTCCATTTCCAACACCCAGTTCACAGACCTTCTTTTAGAAAGGATCCTGTGTTGCATGAGACCATGTTTTCATTTTATTATTATTATTTTAGTTAAAAAGCTAATCATCTCTCTTCACTTTCTGTTTTTGTGTTCTGTCTCCGTCTTTCTTTCTCTCTCTCATTGTCCTTGATTCTCTCTCTCTCTTTGTCTCTCTCTCCCCTATTGTTGACCTTTATTCTTGTTTATCCAACAGTCAAAGTCGACCTTTCAAAGTGCTGTTTCAAGGCTGGCCCCTGAGAACTGGTGGTTGGTTTTGGAGGAATACTGCAGAGTTCAGGATCTAGGAAGGGCAAAGTGGAAGGAATTTGCTCAGATCCTCTTGTTTTCTTTTCCATGCATTTGTACTACGGCATGCTATGAATATAGTCAAGTCCACAGAGCTCCTGAAAAGAGATTGGCTTGCTGGTTTATGCCTAAAAAGCTGGATATCTCATCATTAATAAAAAAAAAAGAAAGAAAGAAAGAAAAAGAAAAAGAAAATCCTTTAAAAAATTATTGTTCTTCTTTAGTAAAACCTGTAAGCTACAGAAGGGCATATGAAGCACACAGAAAAACAATTTGCTTTAATTTAAAAGGTAAATTTGATCTTAAATTTGCATGGGAAGACAAATGCTGTAAGTTCTAAGTCCTATGCAGAAGCTGGCAAAGTTGGTTTCCTAGCAGTAGAGAGGTAGATGGCTGGTACTAGAGGATGGGAGAATGAGAGGGAAGGGATAGGGAAGGACTATGCAATGGTACATGAAGCAGCTAGAAGCAGGAGGTACTGGCTTACACCTGTAATCCTAGTTACTGAGGAGACTAAGATCTAGGGATCATGGTTTGAAACCAGCCCAAGCAGAAAAGTCTATGAGACTTACCTCCAGTTACACCCCCCCCCCAAAATGAGAAGTGGAGCTGTGGCTCAAGTGGGAAGAGTGTCAGTGTTGAGCAAAAAAAGCTAAGGGACAGCACCCAGGTCCTGAGTTCAAGCTTGTACTGGTACAAACACCAATAACAACAAAATCAGTTCAATTGGAAAGGTTAAGTTCTATTTGTTGAGAACCTAGTAGAATGACTTAGTTAACAGTAATTTATATTTCAAAATAGCTAGAAGAAAGGATTTTGAATCTTTCCAACACAAAGAAACTATCAGTGTTTAAGGTGATGGATATGCTAATATGCTCATATCAGTGTAAAATTATTACACATATACTGCAAAGGCATATAATCATTGTGCCGATTAAAAGTTAAAAACCTTCCCCTACCCCCCCCGCCCCTGCACCCCTCCCCACTACCCAGGTGCCAGTGGCTCACACCTGTAATCCAGCTACTCAGGAGGCTGAGATGTATAAGGATCATAGTTTGAAACCAACTTGAACAGAAAAGTCTTGGAGAGTTCACCTCCAAAATAACCAGCACAAGACAGGACTGGAGGTGTGGTTCAAGTGGTAGAGTGTCACCCCAGTATGCAAACTTACAGAGGATGAGACCCTGAGTTCAAACATTAGTACTATACCCTCCAAATACCTAAAATTAATAATAAGTTATTTATTTTTGACAGTACCGAGGATTGAACTTAAGGCCTTGTGCTTAGCTAGACAAGCTCTCTTGCACTTGATCCACTCCACCAACCCTTTTGCATTGGTAGGGGTCTTGCTTTGTGCCTGGACTGGTCCAGGCTTTGATCGTTTGACTGGCATTTCCTTGTGATGATGGTTGGCATTGTGCTCAGCCATCTCCAACCATGGCTGGCACAATAGGCATGTACCACTGTGCCCAGCCATTGGCAGAGATGGAATGTTATGGACTTCTTTTTGCTTAGCTGGTCTCTCCAATCTCCATCTCCCAAGTAGGTAAGATTACAGGCTTGAGCCGTCGTGCCGAGCTAATGTTCAGTTTTGTTTTGTTTTGTTTTCAGTACTGGGATTAGAACTCAGGGCTTTGTGATGATTCATATCTCCAACTCTGTTCTTTCTTCTTTCTGGCTCTAGATCAAGCATAAGCACTCTACTTTGAGTACTCTTCCCCCACCTCCCTCATGAAAGGGCATATTTCTTTCTCCCCATCTGAATCTTACCATCTTTTAGAGACCTGGCTCAACTTCTTCCTCCACGAACCTATCCAGCCATATCAACTCATGGGAGTCTTGGTACCATACCTGACACCTGGTAAACACTTAAAAAAAACACAAGTCTGGGTGTTGCTTTATTACTGATTGTTCCAAAGGATTTACCTCTTATACTTTCACAAGCACACAATAACAAGATTCTGTGTTACTCACTGTATTCCCAGAAAGTCTCAGTTAGTAAGTAGTAGGATTCCTGCCTTTTGAAAAAGCTCGCCATGCAAGTCTAATGTGTAGTCAGGGATACTAAGCACTGATTAAAACATAATTTATGTAGTTCTTTTCATTGCCCATTGTGAATGTTTTCTCCTCTTCATCCCCGGCAAAATCTCCAAGAGGCTAAGATTTACAATGTTTATGCTTCAGCCATAGTTTGGATCTTCAAAGGCCCTTATGTTAAAGG
>NW_012267241.1:20459457-20461282 GCF_000151885.1 Dipodomys ordii | reverse complement strand
TTATTAAGGCATGTTTACAGAAGATGAAGAAATGTTTTAGCTTTACTGTTTTTTCCCCCTACCTCCAATCCAAAAGCTGCTATGGGCTGGCATCTTTTATTTCCATACTAACTGTTAATACTTGGCTTATGTGGGAGACTGTACTTTTGCTTATTGTAAGCCCTCCTGAAAATCCTTGATCTATGTTGACCATTAAAAGTAAGTCTGGAGTGGCCTGTAATCCTAACTACTCAGGACATGGACATCTGAGGGTCGAGATTCAAAGCCAGCCAGGCAGGAAAGTCTGTAAGATGCTTATTACCAATTAACTACCAAAAAGCAGGAAGTAGAGCTGTGGCTCAAGTGGTAAAGACTCAGGCCTTGAGGGGGGTAAGCTAAGGAACAGTGCCCAGGCCCTGAGTTTAAGCCCCTGTGGAGGTGCTCACAAAAAAGTAAGTCTAAGTGATCAAATTAACTTGTTCATTTAATATCCTTTAATTAAACTTATTTTTTAAACTTGTGAACACACTTCTTTTTCACCACAGGAGGTCAGGCTTAGTATAAAGAATTTTCTGCTCATCCATGTATTCCTTTCTAGGAGGATCCGGAGGGAAGAGGAGCGAAGCTGTGTGTGTGTGTGTGTGTGTGTGTGTGTGTGTGTGTGGATAAGGAAGAGAAAAAGGAAGATGGAGGGGTGAAGTGGTGGGAGGGAGGGAAAGGGAAGAGGGGAAAGTGAGCCTAGGTTTGGAGTGGAGAAAGGAGGAGGCAACATTCAGGCTGAGAAGAGAGAGCCCTAAGGTGCAATGGAAGATGCTTGTGATGTTTTATGCCTGATCATGGCCGGGTGCAGCCACGAGCTCGCAGGTATCCTCTCATGCTCAGGTTTAGTGCTGAAGTCCCCTTCGTTTCGTTGCTCAGTTCGCCTGTTCATACATTCATTCCCGCAGTTTTGAGCAGGGAACTTGCTGTTGTAACCCATGCTGGCCTGGAACTTGTACTCTCTTTTGCCTCTATCTCCAAGTACTGGGATAACAAGTGTGTGTGTGTGTGTGTGTGTGTGTGTGTGTGTCCTGGGGCTTGAACTCAGGGGCCTGGTCACTGTCCCTGAGATTTTTTGTTCAAGGCTAGCTCTATTACTTGAGCCGCAAGTCCACATCTGGTCCTTTTTATTTATTTATTCATTTATTTGGAGAGTCTCATGCCCGTTCCTGCCTGGGCTGGCTTTGAACTATAATGATCAGAGCTCAGCTTCTCAAGTAGCTAGGATGACAGGCATGAGCCACTGGTGCCTGGCCTATCACGGCTTTTTAATGTAATATATACCAGGGTGAATTCTCTTCTTCAATCTTGTATAAAGTCAATTAACTGTTTTTGTATGGGTACTGGGGGTCAAACCTGAGGCTAGGCAAATGTTCTCTTCTGAGCTATATACTCAGCTCTCGATAAACTATTTTTGTTAGATGCTTCTTTTCATATAAACTTTTAGATTTTATTTTATTTTATTTTTTTGGTTCTGGTCTTGGAGCTTGACCTTTGGGCCCAAGCATCTTCCCTGAGCTTTTTTGCTCAAGGCTGGTGCTCTATCACTAGAGCCATAGCTCTAGTGATGGCGTTTTGATGGTTAATTGTAGATAAGGGTCTTATGGACTTTCCTGCCTAGCTGGCTTTGAACTTTGATCCCTAGATCTCAGCCTCCTGAGTAACTAGAATGACAGTTGTGAGCCATTAGCACTTTGTTTTTTGAGACAAACTTTGCCACTGTACCCCAGGCTGATAAAACTTTTATCTTCTTGGCTCAGCCTGTGAAGGTCTAGGATTACAGGCATGTGCCACCATGCTGCTGATC
>NW_012267241.1:20457775-20459407 GCF_000151885.1 Dipodomys ordii | reverse complement strand
CGTTCCTGCCTGGGCTGGCTTTGAACTATAATGATCAGAGCTCAGCTTCTCAAGTAGCTAGGATGACAGGCATGAGCCACTGGTGCCTGGCCTATCACGGCTTTTTAATGTAATATATACCAGGGTGAATTCTCTTCTTCAATCTTGTATAAAGTCAATTAACTGTTTTTGTATGTGGTACTGGGGGTCAAACCTGAGGCTAGGCAAATGTTCTCTTCTGAGCTATATACTCAGCTCTCGATAAACTATTTTTGTTAGATGCTTCTTTTCATATAAACTTTTAGATTTTATTTTATTTTATTTTTTTGGTGCTGGTCTTGGAGCTTGACCTTTGGGCCCAAGCATCTTCCCTGAGCTTTTTTGCTCAAGGCTGGTGCTCTATCACTAGAGCCATAGCTCTAGTGATGGCGTTTTGATGGTTAATTGTAGATAAGGGTCTTATGGACTTTCCTGCCTAGCTGGCTTTGAACTTTGATCCCTAGATCTCAGCCTCCTGAGTAACTAGAATGACAGTTGTGAGCCATTAGCACTTTGTTTTTTGAGACAAACTTTGCCACTGTACCCCAGGCTGATAAAACTTTTATCTTCTTGGCTCAGCCTGTGAAGGTCTAGGATTACAGGCATGTGCCACCATGCTGCTGATCAAATTCCTCAACAAGTATAGTTGAAATTGTACTGAAATTTTAAGTTAATGTTCAGGCAGTCCATTCCTACTAATTCAGCTCATTTTATGTGTCTTGTGAATTTAAATTTTTTCCACAGAGAAATTATGAATTCTTCATTTAGTCATGATTTTTAAGTATCCTTTAAAAAAATTTCTACATGGTTATTGTTGGTTTAGAGCAGAGATAAGCACACCCCTTTCTGTAAAGAGTCAGAGAGTAAACATTTCTAGCTTTCCAGCCATAGAAGACCTCGTATATTTTCTTCTTTGATTTGTTTAAAATTACCTTGTCACAAATCTAAAATCCAGTTGTATCTGGTGGGCCTTACCCAGGCAGGTGTTAGAGAGGATTTCATCCACAATTAGAAGATGGCATCTATCGAGTCCTGCAAATTGTTCTCTTATTCTGTGTCTCTGCTGAGCTCTCTTAATGATTCTGGTGGCCTGCCAAATTGTCCTGCTACCTCTTCCCCCTGCCCCCCAAGAGATGATGATATCATCTGTAAATAATACAACTCTATGTCCTCCCTTTCAGTTCTTACTCTAGTTGTTGGTTTTTTTTTTTTTTTCTGGTAGAATTGGCAGGATCTTTGCTTTCATGTTCAACAGACTGGTGATAGTGGGCCTTCTTATCTTGTGGTACTGTTTGTCAGTGTAATGTGTATTATAGAGGCTTTGATATGCTACCTTTACAATGTTAAGAAAAGTTTCTTCTATTCCGTTTGCTGGGTGTTTCTCAAAAGAAAAATAATTGAGTTGTGAATTTTATCTGAAAACTTTTCTTCATTTGAGGAAATATCATTTACCTCAATACCTGTTCTGATCTTCCATTTGATACATGTCACAAGTTGAACCATCCTTGAATTTTTGAGATAAATCTTATTTGATCAGGATTCAATTAGCTATCGTTTTAAGAGTCTTCCCTTTACATTCGTGAGTGAAAGTGGCCTATAATTTTCTTTGCTTAT
>NW_012267241.1:20436798-20450955 GCF_000151885.1 Dipodomys ordii | reverse complement strand
TTTTTTTTTGTGCCAATACTGGGGTTTGAACTCAGGGCCTTACATTCTCACCTGACCTTTTTCACTCAAGGCTTGGTGCTTTACCACTTGAACCACACCTCCACTTTTAGCTTTGTGGTGTTATTTGGAGATAAGAGTCTCATAGGCTTTTCTGCCAGGCCTGGCTTTGAACTAGAGTCCTCAGGTCTCAGCCTCCTGAGTAGCTAGAATTATAGATGAGAGCCATCGGAGCCTGATAGGCCGTTCTGTTTTTGTCAGTTCAGTCTCAGGGAGAAGAATCTCCGGCAGGAGAATCACTCATTACCTCACTTTCATCCTTTCTGTGAGACCACAATTCTCTTTTTGTCTTTAAGACATACTGCCATGCTGCCCGCAGCCTCCAGATGCTGCAGGCTTGGTAATGGTTCCCAAGACATCTTGACTCTAGAGAGAGCAGCTAATTGGCTTTGTCTCTAACTGAGCTGCCTATTGCCTGGTGACAGGTTTGAACTTGGGAAGTCTTAGAAACCCAGTTACTAAATGAACAAACATGTCGTTATAATACAGTGAAATGCATGCAATACTCCCCCTGGCAATTTCCTGTGTTTACCAGTCTGTTCCTTTCTTGACCAAGGTAAAAAGAGTTCTAAAATGGAACCTCTAATTTCTATTATGTTTTAGCTTTAGTTTTCTTATTAAAAAAATTGAGTGTAGCCATGATGGCTCATGCCAGGAATGTTAGCTCCTCAAGAGGCTGAGATCTAAGGATCACAGTTGGAAAGCCAAGCTGGGCAGCAAAGTCTGTGAGACTCACAATGAACCACCCAAAAGCTGGAAGTAGAGGGATGGCTCAAATGAGAATTCCAGCCTAGAATGAAAAGGAAAACTGAGATCATGAGACCCTAAATTCAAGCCCTAGTACACACACACACACACACACACACACACACACACATCATCATCATCATCATCATCATCAATTATAATGGTAATTCCTTAATTATTTCTTAATTACTTTTCTTTGACCTGAGTTCCTGTTTCTCAGATCCATCTGAGTTTGGCTCCTCGAAACACAGTATTTCCCATCTCAAATCTTTCTGCACCATAGCAGGACAGAGAAGACAGAGTAGGTGAAGACAAGGGAGAGGCAGAAGCCCCTGCCGTGGTGTTTAATGCTATGGCAGAGTGGACAGGGCCGGGGCCAAGACCAGTCTTTCTGGAGCCCTGAGCCCTCGCTAGAGCTGCCTGGGAGCACTTTCTCTTCCTGCAACCAAGGCCAGCATTCTTTCACCATCCCACAGCTGACCCTGATGCAGACATGAATTTATTTCCCCTGAATTCATCTTGTCAAAAAATTCCAGGGTCAGAGCCCTTGCCATTTCCTTTCACCTCAGCATTTCCCAGCCATGTTCCTGCAGCACTGGGAAGCTGGACTTGTTGCATGAGAGCAGCTGACAGCGACCCGGGACAGATTGTGGGATGTTCTCCTGTAGCTACAGCTGCCGGGGCTTCGCGGGGAATAGGGTTTTCAGCTCAGCCCTTGGGATGCATTGCAAACAACCCTCTAGTGCCCACCTGGCCATGGCCACAGGTCTCCTGTCCTTCAGGGCCTCCAAAGCTATCTGGGACCTGGGACTTCCTCAGAAATTTTCCACAGGGAGTGGCTATCCTGGGTGGGAGCATATATTTCTCCTTTGACACCTTACCTGGTGCAGAGTTGAGTCAAACACTTAACATATACATTTGCTGCCAGATACCTGGTCCTGTCCTGCCCACGGCCTGTACCTTGCAGTCTGGAACCTCTCTCTCTCTCTCTCTCTCTCTGTCTCTCTCTCTCTCGCAGTGTGGGACTGATTTATGGGGAGGTAGGCACCAGCCAGCCCGGGGAACCCTAAGTTCTGTGAAGTCTGGCTCACAACTGAACACCTTCCAGATGTTCACTCTCTGCTGTGGTTAGAATGTGTCCCCCTACAAGCCTATGAGGTTGTTGGCTCATGCCTGTCTAGTCAAGAGACTGAGATTTGAGGATCTCAGTTCACAGCCAATCCCCCCCCCCCGGGGGCAGGAAAGTCTGTGAGACTCGTATCTCCAATTAACCTCCAAAACGCTAGACGTGGAGCTGTGGTGCAAGTGGTAGAATGCCAGCCTTGAGCAAAAGCAAAAAAAACCCAAAATATTTAAAAGGCGAGGAGATGGTGTCCACGCCTTGAGTTCAAGCCCAGTACTGGTAAAATAAACAAATAAATAATAAATAGCATTCACATGGCCTAAAAGGTGGTGAGAGGTTCAAGCAGAACTCATTGTAGCTGTCATTTGTCAGGAATGGCTGGCTCTAAAATGTGCTGGGCCCCTCTTGTTCATGGTGTCTGTCACTGTCTGCCTTTGGCCATGGGGTAGTGCAGGACCCAAGAGAACACAGGCTGCTGGCACCCTATTCTTGGACTGCCCCCTTCCAGAGCTGTGAGCCAAATATATTTGTATTCACTGTAAATTACCCCCGCTTGGCTTTCTAAGACAGCAGCAGGAAATGAACGATGATACTTGTTATTGTCCCCTAGCTCAGCCTCTCAGCTCATGTTCTCCGTGGATGAACGTGGACTCCTGTTCTCTTTTCCTATCTGTGTCTGTATCTGACTTCCTTCAAGCCTTAGCAGTGATTAACTGAGACGCAGTGTTGCTGAGTGTGGATTCTGCAGATGGATTACGTGGGTTTCCATTCCAATGTGGCTGTGTGCCTTTAAGCTGGTTGCCTACTTTTTTTGGGCTTCACTTGTTCTTTTTTAAACTGTGGTTGTTGTTTTTTTTTTCTTGGGTTTGCTTGGCTTGGAATTGGTTTATTGAAGTTCTTTGGCCTTCTTTTCTTTTTTTTTTGGTTTTTATTGTCTGTCTGTCTTTTATTTATTGCTTTTTTTTCCTGCTGAGTGCTGGTTGGTACACTTCCTTTGGTTGTTGATTTCTTTCCTTGCTTGCATCTTTCTTGATGGATTCCTTCTTTCTGTTTTTTTTTTTTTTTCTTTTATTTATTTATTTATTTATTTAGTGCCCATTCTGGGGCTTGAACTCAGAGCCTGAGCACTGTCCCTTAGCTATTTCATTCCACCAATTGATCCACACCTCCATGTCCAGCTTTTTGGTGATTAATTGGAGATCAGAGTCTCATAGACTTTTCTGCCTGGGCTGGCTTTGAACTGAGATCATCCTATCTCAACCTCCTGAGTAGCTAAGGTTACTGGCATGAGCTACTGGTGCCCAACTTGAACTTTGTTCTTAATAAGCACATTGGTGCACTTTCTCACATGAATATTAGTTCCTGTAGCTAGCTTCTCTACTGTGTTTTTTTTCTTTCTCTTTCTGCTTCCTTGACCTCTTTGCTGACATTTTCGAACAAATAGGAGCGAAGCTGACCAGCCAGGCCACAGCTGTCCAGGACGTCTATCATCAGGACAGTTGGATGCTTCGGGCACTTCATTGCCAATTGTTTCTACAACAGGTTGATCAAGTTATCTGGACTCAGAAGCTGCAAAAGCACCTGACATCCACTTGTCCGTGATTTAATTAGCATACGGTGTCTGACATCCAGATGGGCCTGGGATTAAATTTTTTTTTCTGCACTTACCAAAGAAACCTAGAAAGTCATCTAGCTTTCCTATTCTTTGAAAAGAAAAAAGAATTAACATTTGATCTATCAGGTTTGGAAGAAAGTTAACATGTACATGAAAAGGGGAACTTGCTTAGTAAGAACTTGGGTTTGTTCTTTGGTTCTACTCTGCAACTGTGTAACTGTGGTGTTGCAAGACCTGACAGCGAAGAGCAGAAGGATTTGTATGTCTCCGACTGGGCCCTTGACCTTGAACCCACACAAGAAAGGGATCTTTTTTATATTGCATATGAGAGAACTGAGATTCGGAGAAATCTTTTCCCCAGGATGATGATCAGGAGTGGTCCACCTGTCATCAAGCGGTGTTATCTCAATAGGATATAAATAAAACAAATGCCATTCATCACCAACTTGTTGGCCATTTGACCAATGGCCATTTGGCCATTTGATAGATATATAGTGCAAAGGAATATATATGGGAGCTGGACTCTGGTGGTTCACGCCTATAATCCTTACTACTCAGGAGGCTGAGGTCCAGAGCCAGCCTAGGTGGAACAATTCATGAGACATTTATCTCCAGTGAACTCTGGGGCCCTCCTTTTATGAGACACTTGAGGATTTCTGGACAAAGGATCACAGAAACACTTCCAGTTGTATAATTGAGCTCATAAATGCAAAGGAAAGAGATGTGCAAGGTCTCCGAGGAAAAGAAGACAGCCAAAAAAAAAGCATATGCAATGCATTTGAACTGATGTTGGGCTGCTTTGGGGGCTGGGGAGCTGGTGGTCTCTCCCTAACCTGGAAGCGTGGCTTTCATTGTGCATGGAAAGGGAACTACCCGAGGCTTGCACGAAGCTAGGACTCCCACGGCGGATGAAATTGAGGAAGGGAAATTAGCCCCTCAGCAAGGTCAGAGAAAGAAGCTCAATTGGAGATCTGGCTAGAATAAGGCATGTCCAATTAAAATTCACAATTCATCTCTCACTGAGGTTTCTGGTTTAAAATGATACGACTCAGGTGATCCAAGACCAAACCAAGACAACCCATGCTGGGGTTTCACTTTTTGTCTAGTGTCAGCCATACATTAATTCTTCTCACCTATGTCTCCTTTATAGCTGGGATCACAAGCGTGCTCCATGGTTCCTGAGTGGCCTCAAACTGCCATCCTTTTCATCCCTGCCTCCCCAGTAACTGGGACTGTGGGTGTAAGTTTACAGCAGTGTGCTTTGAGTTTCATTTTGAGGTGTTATAGATGTTAAGATCCCAGGGACTCAAACATGCCAGAGAAATGCTCTACTATTGAGCTATATTCCAGTCCATTATCATCATCATTATTTTTATTTTTATTATGATCGTGGTGCTAGGATAGAGTCCAGAGTCTTGCACATGCTTAGGCACGTGCCCTATCACTAAGCTACAATCGTAGCCCTAATTGAGTTTTTAAGAAAATTATTTCATTTTATTTTATATGTATGTATATATATAATATTTTATTTTTGCTGGTCATGGGCTTGAAGTCAGGGCCTGGGTGCTGTCCCTGTACTCAAGGCTAGCAACTTACCACTTTGAGCTATAGCTCCACTTCTGGTTTTCTGGTGGTCAATCGGAGATAAGAGTCCTCTGGACTTTTCCTGCCTGGGCTGGCTTTGAACTGCAATCCTCAGATCTCAGCCTCCTGAGTAGCTAGGGTTACAAGCAAGAGACACCAGTGCTCAGTGATACACTAACAATTTTAGTTTAGTTTTTTTTTTTTTTTTTTGTCAGTCGTGGACCTGAACTCTGGGCCTGGGCGCTGTCCCTCACCTCTTCAGCTCAAGGCTAGCACTCTACCACTCGAGTCACAGTGCCACTTCTGGCTTTTTCTGCTTATGTGGTGCTGAGGAATCGAACCCAGGGCCTCATGCAGGCAAGGCAAGTGCTCTACCACTGAGCCACCTTCCCAGCCCACAATTCTAGTTTTATCATGCCAGTACAGGGCTTGAGCTTAGGATCTTATACACTTGCTTGACTTTCTCAAGGCTAGAGCGCTCTACTACTTGAGCCACAGCTCCACTTCTGACTTTTTTTGTTGGTTAATTATAGATAAACGTCTCATGGACTTTCCTGCTTGGGAGGGCTTTGAACTGTGAGCCTCAAATCTCAGACTCCTAGGATTACAGGCATGAGCCACCCATGCTGGACTTTCACTTTATTTTTTTTTCAAGCAAAAACATAAGCTAAATCCCCAGGCCAAAATGTCCTAGATGAGAAGGAATGGGATGCTGCCATTCTCCCTGCAGAGAACCCTTTACAGTTAGGCCCTTGACACTGAATGTTCTTTGCAGAGGGGCTGATAAGCATTGGTCAGACTCTCCTCCAACTCTGTCCAGCATTATACTTACTGTCAGCTTGGCAGACCATCTGGGCCCTTCTCCCATTCCCCCAACCATGCTGAAGTCTAACCCCTCCAGCTTCGTGAGGCCTGCCCAGCTACCTTGACTGTTGTCAAGACTAGGATTCATTTCCCTACTTCACAAATACCACTGAGTGCCGTTTGGTGTCAGGAAGGCACGTTTGCAGGTGAGAAAGACTCCCTTTGTCCGAAGGAACCATCTTTTCTCCCTGGCTAGGTCTGGCCTTTCTTCTCCTCAACCCTGGGGCGGGCCAAAGAACTTGAACCTGAGCAGAAGGACCTCTGAGGAGGATTTGCATGCTGGTGGGCACCAACCCAGCTTTGTTAGGTCCTTTGCAAAGGCACCCAGGGGTAAAATGAGCAAGCAGCAGGCTTACAAAGTAGGGAAGTGAGAAAAAATGAGGCCAGGAGTTGTGTCGAAACTTCTAGAAGATGCAAATTGATAAATAAACACTGAAACAATGAGGCTCTGCTAATCCGCTGACAAAGGACAAATTGCTAATCTAACCTCGCCGCCAGGAAGGCTTTCTCCTGGGGAACAAAGGCAGCTTTTATAGCTTATGTTTTATTTGTAAACTGGAAGCGCTGGTCAGTTAAATGGATTTAGTTCACCTGCCTCCAAGGGGGAGTCGGGGTGGGGAGGGGGGTCAGGTAATCCTTTCTTTCTCTCAACGTCTCAGGGAAACTGGGTCACCTGATCTGACCAGGAAAGACCTTGGTAAATTTGCCAAATTTTTAGCCACTTGAGAGAAACTGCCAAGCGGCTCACTCGGCAACAATAGGACCAGTGTCTGAAGGAGAAGCTGGCAGCTCAGACACCCAGCTTTGTCCTGGAGAGGCCTGGGGCCCCCTGTTCGCTCTGCTTCCTACCCAGGCTGAGGCCCAAATAATTCTCCCAAAAGGTGTCTCACCCAGGATCCACATTGTCCCGCCCCACCTGCCCCCCCCCCCACTAGGGGCTGTCACCCAGGTTCAAGGTGTCAATCTGTTCTATTCCATCTGGCCCATGGGAAGACAGTCTGGCACTAAGGTGACACCCCACAGACACCCCACATGGGAGCATCACAGATAAGTCATCCCCCATTGACCTCTGGTCTTCATTCCCCTCTTCTGTCACTCATCTTCCTTCACCTCAAATATCAAGGGATGTGTGGTTGGGGGGGAGGGTGGAGGATGGATGTGGGCAGAGGTGACTCAAGAAGAGGACAAGGTGAATTTTCTAGAGTCAGTGGTTGTTTTAAAGTAATCTCATGCTGGGCAGAACCAGATCTCTTGAAGAAAGCTCTTGATTCTCCAGGACTGAGGGCCAGAGAAGCAACTGAACTTTTCTAGAGTGGTTACCAAAGTCCCAAACCCATGACACCCCCTCCTTCCCCCAAAGGGAGTGGCTGTAAATCCAAACTCCACATCTGTGTGAACCAACAGACTCAGCCAGGTAGGTCCTGGGGGTGGGGGCTGGGCGTGATGGTGAGAACTTCTCTGTGTGCCAGATACAGCCGCTGGCTTACGGAAATCCTTCCACGTAGGGCACAGGACACAGATTGCTACACTCTAACCACCCAACTGATAAATTAGGATTTTTTTTTTCTCTTTTTGGTTAGTTGTGGGGCTTGAACTCTGGGCCTGGGTGCTGTCCCTGAGCTATTCAGCTCAAGGCTAGCGCTCTACCACTTGAGCCACAGTGCCACTTCCGGTTTTCTAGTGGTTTATTGGAGAGAAGAGTCTCACAGGGACTTTCCTGCCCAGGCTGGCTTTGAACTGCGATCCTCAAATCTCAGCCTCCTGAGTGGCTAGGATTACAGGTATGAGCCATTGGCGCCCAGCAAGCTAGGATTCTTGAAGAGAGTTCTGTGTGGACTCTGTGCGTAATTCAAGGTTAGCCAACTCCAAGGCTATCATGAAGAACTTGATGTCCACAGTGAGGGGCTGAAGTGACAGCAGTTCTATGTGCTTGGGCTTAGCTCACAAATACTACCCTTACTTTACAGAGAAAGGAAACGGAAATGAAACAGTGAAGTCAAGTGAATTGCCTAAATTCACAATTGTTGCCCAGTGGAGATGAGACCTCAGTTCTGTTTGACCTTGAGTCTGGGTCTGTCTCTCCCCTGGCAGATGAGGTCACATTCTTTTGATCAGATCACTTTCTTCCTCAAGACCTAGATGGTGCTCTTAGCCTAACTCAAGTCTGCTTGACTTGCAGAGTTAGGAACCCACCAAACAGCCTCTAAAGTCCATTACTCTTTAACATAGAATTGAAACTTGAGATATGCAAACCAAAGACCGCTTTAGCTGGGACAGTTTCTATTGTCTTTCTGTTTGCTTAGTGGCTAAGCCTGCAAGTTCTAGATGCTCAGCCTGGGTTTGAATTCTGGTTTCCCTAGGCTTGCGATCCTCCCTCTTTTGTCTGAGTTTAAATCTAAGAGTAACATTCCTGAATCATCTCTTGCAAAAATGTAGCTAACTTGGGAATGTAAGGCAATTTTTAATCAGAAGAGGAGTAGATAACTGGTCTTTCTTAAACTCTTCTCCTCTCTGAATTCTCTTTTCCAGAGGCTGATTTCACTCTTTTTTGATTGTTATGCAATGGAATGAAGTTAGAAATTGGTGTAGGATAAGAGTTGCCCCTAGACATCTGTTGGGATGACTGGACCAGCCCCAACAGAAAACTAGTGGAGGCCGGTAAAGACGTCGCCATTGTTGCTGGGAATGGGATGGAAAATGGCAGGGCCATTTTGGAAACCAGTTATGGCTGAAAAATTGAAAGCAGGTAATTAAATAAATAGCCCCACATCCATAAAGACAGGCAGGAGTGTTCACGACAACCAAAAGATGGAGCTATCTCCAGTAATCTGAAGCAGTTTGATGTGTTTCCTGGATTTCCTCTATACACACAAGCTCCATTAATTGTGTTTTGTTTTCTTTTGTCCACTACACTCATGGCTAAGCCACACGAATTTGGCTGGTTCTCTGGCTGTGAGCTCCTCTTTCAAACTAATGTACTTTCAAAAAGATTGTTTTCTTTGCCTGGAAAGCATCCCCTTTCCCCATGTCTTGCAAAAAGCCTTGGTCTCCCCAGAGGTCATCACTGCCTTGGGATGATGTCTTCACCCCAGTGAAGCTTCTGACCCCTTCAGTGCTTCCAGCTCCCTCCCTGTGTGTGTCTAAAACTCCCAATGGCAGCACTTACCACACTGAGTGCAAATGATCTGCTTCTAGGTCTTCTCATCAGAAACCAATGCCTTCCAAGGAGGGGATTCATGGTGGGGTGAGACAAAACATTTCATACTTTTCAATATATTTTCTTTATGTAACTTATTTGTATAAATATATATGTAGGTGTATTTAACTCACATATATGACCACTATTACACTTGATAGGATATATATATATATATATGATTAATAAAGATTATCAAATAAACTTAAATGATTTGAATATTTGCTCAATTCTCTTTTTTTTTCCTACAGGTGACAAATAATAACAAAAAACGTGGAGATCATTGCACTGACAATGACATTTTTGTTGTTTTATTTTCTTTTTTGCCAGTCTTGGGGCTTAAACTCAGGGCTTGGGTACTGTCCCTGAGCTTCTTTTGCTCAAGGCTAGTACTCTACCACTTGAGCCATAGCACCACTTCTGGCCTTTTCTGTTTATGTGGTACTGAGTAATGGAACCCAGGGCTTCATGCGTGCTAGCCAAGCACTCTACCACTAAGCCACATTCCTGGCCTGCTATGACTCCCTGTGTGGTTGAATGTTGACTTGTTTTAGCCTTGGTTTATTTCCTTCCTCATAATAATTATAGATGACATAAGAAATAGACCCAGTAGATAACTGAACACTTGAATGAAAGGATCTAGAAAAAGTAGACACTTGGCATATTCACATGCTTGACTTTCTTTAATATAAGGGCAATAAATAGTTCATTATAAGTTTAAGCATAGGTATGTATATAAATTTAATTATAGTATAGTTTTTGGAGATAAGAGTCTTGCTATGTAGCACAGGCTGGTCTTGAACTCTTTTCCCCTGTCTCCATCTCTCAAGTGCTAGGGATTACAGGCAAGAGCTACCATACCCACCTTGTTACTGATGTCTTAAAGATAACACAAGAAATACCCAATTCCTGGAAGAGGCTCACACATGTGAAGGACAGCAAGTCAGGTGGTAATAGGAACAATCTCTAGTGGGGATTATCTGTAGAATGGTAGCAGAGGGTGATGTGGGGGTGGGAGACTGTCTACAAATACTGTGCCACAAATGCTTCAACCAGATCCCTTATATGATGCAAGACAGGTGGTCGGACTGGATACATCCAAGATTCTACCCACTGATGTGCAGTTTGAGATTGGATAAAACGCCTGACCTCTTTCCATCTGTGAAAAAGGGGATGAACAAACACCTCCATCATAGGCTGTGGAGAAGATGAATTGAGAGAGAATGTATAGCCCTAACACAAGGTATGAGCATTAAAAAGCCCAGAATGGCTTAAATGGGAATGGAATTTTTGTTTGATGTTAATGAAGATCCAGAGACTAGGTTTCAGGTTGTTTTGGTGTAGTTGGCCATTTATGTTACCAAGGCCCTTTAAGGTGATGGCCATATCCCAGACTGTCTCCCTTCCCAGGCAAGATGAATACTCTCTACTGCAGGCCTGCATGCATCCTCCTCAATGTCAGAAACACAGAATGTCTACAGCAGGGATCAAAAAAATCTTGCTCTTTCTTCTGGTTAATCTCTGTTTGGTCTTGTGCTGAGTGATCTCTTGCAAGAAAGATCTCTTGGCTTAGGAAGTATCAAGTGTGGGCTGGCTCAGTTTACACTGGGTGCCTCTTTCTGAACCAACCACTCTGGGCCAGGGGATAAAGTAATTGATTGGTTCTGACCAATCAGGGCTCACAGACTGAGTTGGGACTTCATGCTTGGAAGTGGGTGTCATTCCTGTTACCAAGACAACCATAGGCTTACCGCAGCAAGTGTCCAGTAAATACCATTATTGTTCTTACTACTACCAAAATGGGATATTCTGGAGAATAACTTCCTTTTGACTCATACGGTTTCCTCCCTGCTATGGTTGAGTGTTGATTTTTTGCTCCCTCCATTCATTTGCTGGAACTGAAGATCCCACATGATTGTAGTGAGGGAGAACTGGTAGGCGGCAATTAAGCCATGAGGGCTGCACCCTTAACCATGGGATTAGTGCCCTTGTGAAAGCGGCTGGAGTGAGTTCTTCCACACCCTTCTGCGTGTGAGGTCTCACAGATTCTTTTGGTGCCTCAATCACCACCTCCACAACCTCCATGATCACCAGCAAAACCTTGTGGCTATTTACAAACTATCTCGTAAAAGACTTTAAAACAGGTCTTGAGGGCCCAAGCTGGCCTCAAACTCATGTTCCTCCAGACTCAGCCTCCTGAGTGCTGAATTACAGGTGTCCACCACTCTGTGTAAAGTATTTCTTACAGCAACCTACAGGGACTAAGACAAGCACTCCAAATGGTAATCACTGTCTTTGTGGATTCTAAGAAATACGCTATTGTTTCATTGAGGCCTATTCCTAGCCACAGATCCAACATTCTTCTAGCGCTTCCTCACTCAGTTTTAGGTCATAGCTGGCCCAAATCCAAAGCTATCTTGTCTATGGAGGTGGTGATAGTGATGGTAGACTCCTCATCCATCTGAAGCTAGGGAAAGCTGGAAAAAATTTGCAGGCCATCAGCGATTTGGACCTGCCACATGGTCCACTATTGGTCTTTTATCACTGTGGACCAACTCTGCGAAGCAAACATCTTCCACACTTCAGCTGAGAAGTGTGTTTGGGAATTTGTAAGAGGATGGACATGAAGCAAAACCACGTGCAGACATTTCAGCTGATGGACGATGTGCAGATGGATTGGTGTTGCCAGTTACAGCTGAGCTCTGGGAAACAGGTCAGGAGGAGGAATAGAACAGAGGGCAACTTTGAATGTGCTCCCACCTGAACTCAATAAGACTACCCAGTTGGTTTTGGATGCTGTAGCAACGGCTTCATGGTTATGAAGGGTAATGATCTCTAGGTTTTTTTTTTTTTTTGCAAGACTTTCAAGTCTCATTTGTCTTGTATATTTATTTTATTTTATTTTTGTTGATCATGTTGAACTCAGGGCCTGGGCCAAGCTATCCCTGAGCTTTTGTACTCAAGGCTAGTGCTCTACTACTTCAAGCCACAGTACCACTTCTGGTTTTCTGGTGGGTAATTGGAGTTAATAAGAGTCTTACAGACTTTCCTGTCAGGCTGATTTTGAACCCTGGTCCTCAGGATCTCAGTTTCCTGAGTAGCTAAGATTACAGGTGTGAGCCACTGGCGCCTAACTTGAGAGACATTTTATTAGTCTTTCCTCTGTTATGTCTCAATAGCCTTATCCATCAAGGAGTTTAAAAATATCAACTTTGATATTTTTTCAGCTCCAAAACTTCCAGTTTTGGAGGTCCAGTTTCCATGATAGCACCACAATAACCAAAACAATAAAAACCTTGCATTCTGCCGGGCACTGGTGGCTCACACCTGAAATCCTAGCTACTCAGGAGGCTGAGATCTGAGGACCATTAATCAAAGCCAGCCCGGGCAGGAAAGTCTGTGAGACTCTTATCTCCAATTAACCACCAGAAAATGGGAAGTGGCGCTGTGGCTCAAGTGGTAGAGTGCTCGCCTGGAGTTGAAGAGCTCAGGGACAGCACCAAGGCCCAGAGTTCAAGCCCCATCACTGACAAAAAAAAAGTAAGGTTTTGGGGCGCTGGGATGTAGCTCAGCCAGCCTACTGTGAGATGTGCTTTTTTATGTTGTTTTTTTTTTTACAGTTCCACTTTCAGTCTTCACTTGATGATTCCTATCTGGCCTGCATGTGCGCCACCTGGTGGTTGATCTGGAAGGTGGATGTCTGTCTATCTATCCCACAGTTTATGGTCCTACATCAAAGCTTTTGGACTGCTGTTTAAATCAGACTCACAAATGGGCTACTTGTGCATGAACCCAGGGATTCACAAACACTACAGGTCATTTTCCTGAACACCTGCCTCCTCCTCCTTATGAGGTCCCAATTGCCTTCTGGTCCAGGGCTCCCCTTTCAGAGTTACAGATAGAAGAAAAATGAAGAAAGCAAGGACTTTTCCTTCCTTCCTTCCTTCCTTCCTTCCTTCCTTCCTTCCTTCCTTCCTTCCTTCCTTCCTTCCTTCCTTCCTTCCTTCTTTTCTTTTGCTTCTTTCTTGCCTGCTTGCTTTCCTTCTTTCCTTCTTTCTTTTCTCTTTTTCTCTCGTTTTCTCTCTCTTCCCTTCCTTTCTTCCTTCCTTTCTTTCCTTCCTTCCTTCCTTCCTTTCTTTCTTCCTTCCTTCCACTCCTCTCTTTCTTCTCTTTCTTTCTTTTCCTCTGCCAGTCCTGGAGCTTGAACTTAGGGTCTGGGCACTGTCCCTGAGCTTCTTCTCCTTAAGGCTAGCACTCTACCACTTGAGCCACAGCACCCCTTCCAGCCTTTTCTGTTTATGGGGTACTGAGGGATTGAACCTAGAGCTTCGTGCATGCTAGGCAAGCACTCTACCACTAAGCCACATTCCCAGTCCCATCTCCTTCTCTCTCTAAGCCTTAGGAGACCTCTTAGGAGATCTCACCTGGAACTTGGGGTGAGTTCTAAATCACAAAATCATCAATACTTGATCCACGCACAGTGGGGCCCTTCCTGCTTCTTACATTGTTTCTAAGAATTCTGTTTTTAAATTTTAAAACAATGGTTCTCAACTTGGATTCACATTAGGATCAACTAGACAGATTAAAAAAGAAATGTCAACAGCTAGACTACATTCCATACAAATGAATGTCCAGACCATATTCCAGAATCTCTGGAAGAAGGATGGGTCATCAAACACTCACAATTGTCTTTCTTACCCATCCTCCACTTCTCCAAGCCTGCTCTTCCTTGAGGACATGACATTGCCTTTAATGTTGTCAGCTTCCACAGACTCCCAGCAGGACACATCAGAATTGGCCCGAATGTCCCTTCCTTTCAGTTCCTTTCCTGCTTTGCTAGGAGCCACTATCAGTTGGGGGTTGATTTTCTTGTTTATCATCTTACTTTTTAAAAAATCAAGTCCATGTTACATCTGGATCACTGCACAGGATGCCAATGACGTCTCTTTTGTCCTCCCTCCCTCCCTCCCT
>NW_012267241.1:20435197-20436748 GCF_000151885.1 Dipodomys ordii | reverse complement strand
TCCTACTCTGCCCTCATTGGCATGGCCAGTGGGGGAAGGGAGAAGAGGGGTAATTTTTATTGTCACCCATGTGTCAGAGATGATTAGAAAGACCTATATCTGATGGGCACCTACGGCTCACACCTGTGGTGGCTGAGATGTGAGGCTCTCAGTTCAGTGTCAGCCTAGGCAGACAAGTCCTTGAGACTCTTCTCTCCAATTAACCACCCAGAAGCTGAGTGTGGAGCTGTGGCTCAAGTGGTAGAGTGCTAGTATTGAGTGAAAAGCAAAGGGAGAGTGCTCAGGCTGTGTATTCAAGCCCAAGTGTACCAGCACACACACACACACACACACACACACACCTATATTTTACTAATGTAAATAATAACCTAACTGTATGTCCTGTCCTGATCTATAAGAGAGCTCACAGTGGCTAACAATATTTTATTTAAAATATTGGAATAGAAGGCTTTTGGGGAATATGAAAAAAATGCTTTTCTATGGAATTCTATGGTTTAATTTAATTTAAATATATGTATATTATTTTGTGCTAATGAAAAATTTAAAAATAAAACATACTTTTAAAATACATATTTAAAATAAAATATACCTTTAAGATATACAACATGATAATGTTTCAATATACATGTGCATACTGTGGTCAAGCCAATCAATATCTCAATTTAAAAAGTTATGTTTCGAGATAAAATATTTAATGTTAGCAGTACTAGGAATTGAACTCAGGACCTCAGTCATGTTAGGCAAGCACTCAACCCAAGTCCCCGGCCTTTTTTAGTCTTTGTTTTGTGTGTTTGCCTGTCCTAGGGCTTGAACTCAGGGTCTGGGCACTGTCCCTGAACTTTTGTGCTCAAACCTATCACTTGAGCTCCACTTCCAGCTTTTTTGGTGGTTAATTGGAGATAAGAGTTCCATGGGCTTTTCCTGCCTGGGCTGGCTTTGAACTGTGATCCTCAGATCTCAACCTCCTTAATAGCTAGGATTGTAGGCATTAGCTGCTGATGCCCAGTGGTATCTTTTTTTTTTTGTATTTTATTTTCCTTGTATCTTGTTTTTGAGATACAGTCTTGCTCACTAAGCCTCAGGTTGGCTTTGTGCTCATGATCTTCCTACCCCCACCTCCAGAGTTGTTAAGATTACAGGTATGCACCACAGCCACTCTTAATTTTAGAGTTGAAAGACCTTTCAAATCCAATTGTCTCTTTTTCTATTTGAAGAGCCAAATGTTCCCCAAAGTCCTGTCCTCAAGAGTTTCCAGTTAATCAGGGAGATGAGGCCTAGAATCAGGGGCATTGAATCCCCACTCAGAGCCCTCGGCATGCAGCATGCAAAGTGCTTCTTGGGTACCCTTTTCTGGGGAAGGACTTGCTTCTCTGCAGGGCTGCTGAAATCAGCAGCATAGACCTAAAGCATCTCCCACAAGCGGCACTGGCTACTACAACCTGTAGGGGGCGCTGTGGACTGTACATTGGCTAGGCTGGGGTAGGGGGTAGAATTTATAGTACCAAGTAGTGATTAGAAACAGGACCTCTGTATCTGAGAGAGAGAGAGAGA
>NW_012267241.1:20433274-20435147 GCF_000151885.1 Dipodomys ordii | reverse complement strand
CTTGTATCTTGTTTTTGAGATACAGTCTTGCTCACTAAGCCTCAGGTTGGCTTTGTGCTCATGATCTTCCTACCCCCACCTCCAGAGTTGTTAAGATTACAGGTATGCACCACAGCCACTCTTAATTTTAGAGTTGAAAGACCTTTCAAATCCAATTGTCTCTTTTTCTATTTGAAGAGCCAAATGTTCCCCAAAGTCCTGTCCTCAAGAGTTTCCAGTTAATCAGGGAGATGAGGCCTAGAATCAGGGGCATTGAATCCCCACTCAGAGCCCTCGGCATGCAGCATGCAAAGTGCTTCTTGGGTGCCCTTTTCTGGGGAAGGACTTGCTTCTCTGCAGGGCTACTGAAATCAGCAGCATAGACCTAAAGCATCTCCCACAAGCGGCACTGGCTACTACAACCTGTAGGGGGCGCTGTGGACTGTACATTGGCTAGGCTGGGGTAGGGGGTAGAATTTATAGTACCAAGTAGTGATTAGAAACAGGACCTCTGTATCTGAGAGAGAGAGAGAGACAGACAGACAGACAGATAGACAGAAACAGACAGAGACAGAGACAGACACAGACACAGAGAGACACAGAGACAGAGAGACAGAGAGACAGAGACAGACAGAGACAGACACAGAGACACAGAGAGACACAGAGAGAGACAGACACAGAGACAGAGACACAGAGACAGAGACACAGAGAGACAGAGACAGAGACAGAAAAATCAGATGCAAAACATCTCACACCTCCCTCTTCTTTCTTATGTCTGTACCACTTATTTATGATGCTTGCATTAAGAAAACCAGAGCAAGCCATCCCCAAATCCTTAAAAGCGCTCTCAGGAGCTCTCTGTGTCTGCAGATGTAAATGCTAAAGGTCACTTTTGCCTTCAGCCACTTTCTCAAGGAGGGGGTGTGTGGTTTTGAAGAAGTGTTCCCAGAGGCCTGGAGAGAGCCAGGGGAAGCCCCCCCCCCCCGAACTCCCACCCCAATCCCCATCCACAGCCCCCAGATGCACCAGCTGCCTGGAGCTTTGGATTGTTTGCAGCTCCGTGGGCCTGAGGGGCCCACACTTTGGGGTTTGGCGAGGCTTCCTTTCCCGCGGTTGCTAGGGCCAACACCGCCTCCAGGCCAGCTATCAGGAGGAGAATAGTTTAAACAGGCCTTATCGCTGTGTATTCAATCAAGGTTTATGAGGGCTGATAAAGATGTCACCTAGTTGCTTCTCGCTTCATTAAAACTCTATTCCCTGGTAGGATGGAAATGCAAAAGTGTTCGTTTGGATTTTTTTAGACAAATTCTTTTTGGAATAAATGCATCTTCTTTTGTTGAGCTCGGCACCTGTGGGTGTGGTCAAGGCCATGCAGGAGAACAGGATGGGCCTCAGAGAAGCGTATTTGGCCTTTGGCTTCGGTCTACCATATTGTAGGTTATCATTATTGCTTATTTAATAATTCCATGAACAGTACCCCCTTGGCGTAGGTACGGCAATAAGCTATTGTGTGCTTTTAATTTTCTGCCCTTTTATATTACTGGATCCTTATAACAAAAAGGTATTTGCTTTTGAAGTCAATTTTAATAAGGGATTTCTAACTAAATTTGCTTGATATATACGCCTTTCTATGAGTTTCTTCTATTAGAGAGACAAAAAAAGTGAAATTGCCCATGTTGCCTTTCTTAACCCTTATGTGTGTATATATAATTAGAGTCACAGGGAAGATAAACAAGCAGAAGACACAGGCTCTGCTGAGGGCTACTGTGACTTGGAACCCTTATTACTACTTTAGAACAAGGCCTAACTTTGGCCAACTTTAGATAAGAGTATCATGATGGCTCAGTTCATATATATATATATATATATATATATATATATATATATTCTTATT
>NW_012267241.1:20425020-20430218 GCF_000151885.1 Dipodomys ordii | reverse complement strand
TTCTTTCTTTCTTTCTTTCTTTCTTTCTTTCTTTCTTTCTTTCTTTCTTTCTTTCTTTCCAATGATAGCTCTCACTGCCACTGTACAATCTTCTTAAAAGCAAAATCTCAAGATGTCATTCCCCTAGCAAAAGGTTCCCTGAAACTGGGTGCTGGTGGCTCATGCCTGTAATCTAGCTATTCAGGAGGCTGAGATCTGAGGATCGTGGTTCAAAGCCAGCCTGGGCAGGAAAGTCTGTGGGACTCTTATCTCCAATTAACCGCCAGAAAACTAGAAGTGGTGTTGTGGCTCAAGTGCTAGCTTTGAGCTGAGGAGCTCAGAGACAGTGCCCAGGCCCAGAGTTCAAGCCCCACAACCAACAAAAAAAAAGGGGGGGGGGTGTTCCATCCTGGTGCCCATTATAGAGGACCAACTTCTGAGCAAGGTCCACAGGCTTGCTACCCCGGTCCTGGCCTAACTCCTCTTTCATCACCTGACATCTCTGCTCAGGGCCCAAAGACAGACAGACATTCCTGACCTATTCCAGACCATCACTTCTCTTGACTGCTTGCACTGTGGTGTGGGTCACCTACTGAGATGTTAGCCACGCCCTGTGCCTCTATGCCAACGCCATTGTGATCCCTGCTGACACGTCACAATGGGCCCCTGCAATGATCTGTGTGTGACTGTCTCTCCCACTAGGCTGGGAGCACCTTGAGGGTGGAAACGCAGTCATATTTGTTGCTCTGTGGAAGAACTCAGTGCTTGCCTCACAGCAGCTTCTCCCTGCCTTTCACACAAATCAATGAATATACAGCACCTATGGAGACCAAAGAACAACTTTGTGATATTAGAGGGAAGAACGAAGAAGAAGGAACAAGGAGGAGGAGGAGGAGGAGGAGAAGAGAAGAGGAGGAGGAGGAGGGAGGAGGAAGAGGATTAATAATGTTTGCAAAATGAAAAGGGCAATTAATAATGTCTGTAAAATGGAATAAGGTTGCCAGTGTTTATAAGCTGAAGCAGTAGTTTTTGTTTTTGTTTTTGTCGGTTGTGGGGCTTGAACTCTGGGCCTGGGCGCTGTCCCTCAGCTCTTCAGCTCAAGGCGAGCCACTTGAGCTACAGCGCCACTTCCAGTTTTCTGGTGGTTTATTGGAGATAGGAGTCTCAAGGTCTCTCCTGCCCAGGCTGGCTTTGAACCGCGATCCTCAGATCTCAGCCTCCTGAGTAGCTAGGATTACAGGCGTGAGCCACCAGCGCCCGGCTCAAGAAGATTTTTTTTGGGGGGGAGTCCAGTTGTGGGGCCTGAACTCTGGGCCTGGGCACTGTCCCTCAGCTCTTCAGCTCAAGGTTAGCGCTCTACCACTTGAGCCACAGCACCACTTCCGGCTTTTTTCTTTTTGCTTATGTGGTGCTGAGGAATCGAACCCAGGGCCTCAGTCATGCAAGGCAAGCGCTCTACCACTGAGCCACCTTCCCAGCCCTGAAGCAGTAGTTTTGAGCTTGGGTATTGGTATCATTTTGAAACGCACCTGAGTTTTATGCAGAGGAAAGGGGATAGCAAGAAGCACATGAGCCGTGCACGCCACGCTCTGGGGATCTCCGGAGATACTTGGATCTGAAGCAGCATTATCTTACCAAGCTTCAATTCCGTTTCCAGTTGGCATCTTGCTGCGGGAGGAATTTGGGCACATTCATGAGTCTCAGTATTCTCATCCGTGTAATGGATACAATTCTTCTGGAGTATGGTTAAGAGCTCAATAAATAACTCTTTATTTTATTTTCCTGGTCGCAGAGTGAATGAGGCAGCTGGCAGAAGCACGTGTACACTGTCCTTGTGGTCTGTGGAGACCTGTAGAGGACAGTCAGTGTCTCTGGATTCCCAAGCCCTGAGATCTAGATGGGCTGACAGGCCAGCCTTCCTCCTTTGGCTTTAGTCCATGCTCTTGGTCCCCTGTTTAGACAGTCAGAGCTGACAAGGGCCCAGCAAATCCCTCATGCAGGGGAGTACTTCACCTTTTCAGAGAGTCCTTGATGCAGGAAAGAAGAGGGAAGAAAAGCAACCATACCTGCACAGGCCCTGTTCACTAAGTATAACCAACTGTAGGAATTTAGAAAGAGAAAGGTCCTGATGATCCAAAAAAAAAAAATCTCCGGAAGCACTACTTTCTAAATTTATGCCAACAGAAATAGTCCAACCTTGAGATGTCTTTTCAAGGTGTAGGAAATGTCCAGATACCAAGATCACAGCCTTGAATTCTGGTATACAGACATGGTACCTGTAACTGTGGTTTCTTCTGCTTCTGTGTGTTTGTTAATGCCTCTTCATTGTTTACCACTTGTGCTAATTATTTTCTGATACTAAGTTCCAAATAAAGCCTGGGATAGGTGGTTCATGCCTGAAATCCTAACTACTCAGGAGGCTGAGATCTGAGGATTGCTGTTCAAAGCCAACCCAGGCAGGAAAGTCTGTGAGACTCTAGTCTCCAATTAACCACTAAAAATGTCAGAAGTGGAGCTGTGGCTCAAAGGATAGAGTGCTAGCCTTGGGGAAAAAAAGTTCAGGAACAGCACCCAGGCCTGAGTACAGGGTACAAAAAACAAAAGAGATCCCAAATAAACATGAAACAAAGCTCTGTCCCTGAAGACGGTCTCACTGTGTCTCTTTAGAATCTCTCCTCCTACTGGATGAGCATTGCTCATGGCAAACATCTGTTTCAAGAAGAGAAGGAAAGACAAAAGGCCAAAAGGGCAATCATCATTTGGGAACCAATTACAGGCAAAGCATTTTCTACACCCTCTCATTTAGACTTTGAAAAATTCTACCAGAAAAAAATCTCACTATTCTCGTTGTTATGGGAGAATAAATGGAAAAACTCATAGAGATGAAATGACCAAGCTCACTTATCCAATACATAAAAGGAAGGTTGGATTTGAAATCAGCTCATTCTAAATTCAGTCTGATTCCCAATGCAGGCAGCAATAGTTCCAGCAGAAATATGAGTCCTTGCATTCACATGCACTCATTGCCTGCCTCCAAACCTTTTCTATCTCCTTCACACCCTTTACCCTTGTGATATGTTGCTTCTCTCCTAATTCCCCAGTGACCAGGCAGTGATGTATGTACAGGAATGAAGAACGGTAGTGATATTATGTCCGATCTGCTTGTCACCTTCACATTGGTACATGTCTAAGGGAGGGCTGCAGGAAGCGGTGTGCAGGGAGGTGCATCTCTATTCAAATTCGTAAGTCTCTCATGAGTTACATCTCTGTGCCAGGGACCTTTTTTGGATAGATACACACACACACACACACACACACACAGAGCTAATCAAGGCATAAATGAACTGGATCTGATTGTGCAGTCATTCAGGCCTTGCAGCATATGGTTAGCTTGAGAAGAAAGCCGACTATGAGAGGGTCAGCAGTGCCTAGATCACGTGGCTGATATTAAAGGTACATGGCCTCTAGTAGGCCCACTAGCCTTGGCTTGTCTTCTGTCCCTTTCCTAGGCCAGCTCAGGACTGGCTTGTACACTACGGGGGCGGGGGGCAAGGGGGAGTTGGTCAAATCTCCACCCAGGAAGTGCTGGGAATTAGAACTATTTGGTAGACTTGTCTGTGGAATTGGATGGTGGCAAACGCTTCTGATCAGGAGCAAGACAGCCAGAATCCCCTCCCCTTCTGTAGCCCTAGACAAACCATAGTGCCAGCCTCTCTTAAGAGCGAAATGGATGTGGGTTTTGTTGGTTTTTTTCTTTATGTCAATATTGTTTTAATTTTTTTCTCCTGTAGCCTAGGGATGCAGGGAAGAATGTTAGAGATTCTCCCCACAACTGTCAGCATAGTGAAGGTCTTGCATGTCCTGAGTGGTCACTGTCTATCCACGGGTTCCTGGAAGGGGACAGATGAAAAGGGGGTTCATCCAAGTTAGGGGTATCTAATGGAGAGAGACACACTGTCCCTGTTGATTAAGGAAACCATTGATCACCTCCCTCTGCAAAACCTCTAGAAAGTTATGTAGAGTGTTAGGTAGCATCTGGTATGTGATATAGTGCTAGCTCTGAGCCAAAACAAACAAGCAAGCTCAGGGATAGTGTCTAGGCCTTGGACTTAGGCTCTCTCTCTCTTTCTCTCTCTCACACACAATCACATTATTACTTGGTTTAAATTTTTTAAATTATTTTAATTTTTGCAGCAAATATAACATTCATTTAAAAAAGATGCATGCTAGTAAAAAAGCAAAAGTGATACATGTAAACAAATGTTTACCAAATACCTTTTTTTCCTTGAAAGAAGGGCAAATAATCTTGAAATTCAATCATAAAAGTTGCTCTGTGTGTGTGTGTGTGTGTGTGTGTGTGTGTGTGTGTATGCCTGTCCTAGGGCTTGAACTCAGGACCTGGGTGCTACCTCTGATTTGTTTTTGCTTAAGGGTGGTGCTCTACTACCTGAACTACAGTTTCATTTTCCAGCTCTTTTTTTTTTTTTTTGCTGGCTAATTGGAGATAAGAGTCCTATGGACTTCCCTGCCAAAGCTGGCTTCAAACCACGATCTTCAGATCTCAACATCCTGACTAGCTATGATTATACAAATGTAAGCTGGCTTTTTAACTCCAATTTAAAGGTTTGTTTAGAACTTTATTGGGAAACTGTGAGGCATACCAACTGTTAGTCACTTTTGTTAGCTAGTTTTGATGTGTGTTTGGAGAGGTAGAAAGGTGGAAGCCATTCCTTCTGGTTGTAGTGAAAGTCTCATAAAAAGTTTTTTCTGCAAAAAAAATGCGTTAAAAAGTTAGACTGTGATTATTCCTTCTGAATTGTACCATTCAATTGTACTTTTAATTGTACTTTTAGACTTTCAAGTCTTCTGCAAGAATGATGAAAAGCTAGCATGTTTGGTAGACCTCATTATTATTGGCAAGTCTTGCCTGTAGTAGATCAAATGGATGATGTGTGTGGTAGAAATATAAACCAGATCATAATACTACCCTTTTATCAGTATTTTCAAAATTAAATCAACACCCTAAAAACAAAGTAAGTTTTTAAGTTTTTCTTCTGGGAATTTCTCTCCCTTTCCCTCTGCCTCACTTTCTCCCTCCCTCCCTCCCTCTCTCTTATCTTCTTCCTCCTCCTCCTCCTCTTCCTCCTCCTCCTCCTCCTCCTCCTCCTCCTCCTCTTCTTCTTCTTCTTCTTCTTCTTCTTCTTCTTCTTCTTCTTCTT
>NW_012267241.1:20418120-20424855 GCF_000151885.1 Dipodomys ordii | reverse complement strand
CTGGTGGGTAATTGGAGATAAAGAGTCTCATGCACTTTCCTGCCTGGGCTGGCTTGAAACTGTGATCCTCAGATTTCAGCCTCTTGAGCAGTATTATAGGCATAAGCCACCAGCATTCCCAGCCTTCTCTTTATTCTTTTAAGGATGAAGGGAGGATAAATAAAACAAAGCATGACCCAAACACTCAAAGAACCCTAGCCAAGCAAAACCAAAACCCAAACCAAAAATACCACGGTAAATCCAAATCCCCCAAAACGATTCTTCTGCACAGAGTTGAAAATTATTGCACAAAGGCAACATTTTGCAGGTGAAGTGCTGCCATCAGATTTGTATTTCCATATGCTGAGCCCTGGCAAAGAACATTTATTCTCATGTTTTATCAAGCTCAAAGTTTTCCAAGTCAAGGCCATCTTGACTATGCGGAGCACAGGCAAGAATTTCTTCTCCATGTTCCCCATATCTGGGATTCACAAAGTGTCATTTTTACAACTCCTGTATCACCTTCTAGCTCAGGTAATTCATATCACTGTATGATCTCTAGGAATTGGCCTCAGGATCAGAATCACCAGTGATCTTCAAGTCCATTGTACCATTGAAACCTCCTATTTCCATGAGCTTTCCATTGATCATGACCAGGTCAACTCTGCTATGGTGTGTCTGGCCACCACTGGCAGCCAGCTGGATGTTGGAACTCTAGGCTCCTCCTCAACTACAGCTCTGGGTGTTTGATCTCTACAAGGAGACAGCAGCCATTGAGCAAACCCTTCTGCCGTCTTCTCTTGTCCACAGGACTCCACCGGATCCCTGAGCCCATCTGTCTTCACAATGTCTCCAACAAATGTCCTCCTCCTCTTGCAGAGTGGGGTTCCTCCTTCCCGCAGGGATCTTGTTGAGATGCAGATGGTGCTTTAGTGGGACTCCAGGTGCTAATCATGCTTCTCATGATGACTTGTAGTTTTGAGTAGTGTGTCAGTCAGCTCAGGCTGCTGTCATAATATCCCCCAGTCAGGCAACTGACACAAAAGCTGGGCTTCCCATGTTGTGGACCCTGGAAGCTCAAGATCAAGGTGAAGGCAAGGCTGCTTTCCTGTGGAGCCCTCTCCTTAGCTTGTGGGCAGCCATATCCCACTGGCTTGACAGGGTCCTCTCTTTGGCTGGTGCATCCTTAGTGTCTCCTTCCTCTTCTTATGAAGACGTCAGTCCTGTGGCCTAAGCCATGCAAGCTTATGACCTTCATGTTTTCTTTTTTTTTTTTTTTTTTGTCGGTCGCGGGGCTTGAACTCTGGGCCTGGGCGCTGCCCTCAGCTCTTCAGCTCAAGGCGAGCGCTCTACCACTTGAGCTACAGCGCCACTTCCGGTTTTTCTGGTGGTTTATTGGAGATAGGAGTCTCACGGTCTCTCCTGCCCGGGCTGGCTTTGAACCGCGATCCTCAGATCTCAGCCTCCTGAGTAGCTAGGATTACAGGCGTGAGCCACCAGCGCCCGGCTCCCTTCATGTTTTCTTTAAGGGCCCTTTCTCTGAGCCTAGTCATTCACACGGGGGTTAAAGGCTTCAATGTTTGAATTGCAGGGTGCCAGACAGTTCATAACAGACAGCAAGCATGTTGAGGTGCTCTGGCCATAGACATGCATGTCACATATATAACTCAAAATATTATAATCCTAGCTACTCAGGAGGATGAAATCTAAGGATCTCAGTCAAGAGCCAGCATGGGCAGATGAATCCAACAGGCTCTTATCTTGAATCAACTAGCAAAAAGCTGGAAGTAGAGTCCTGGCTTAAGTGGTACAGTGTCAGCCATGAATGAAAAAGCCTTTTAAGAGTCTGAGGTCCTGAATTCAAGCCTCAGTACCAACACACACACACACACACACACACACACACACACACACCCCACTCCCAATAGACACATTAAGAGAGTGAAAAAGAAACAAAATTAAGCAAGCAAAATTATAAATGTAAATCATTTTATCTTTTAGTCAGTGGTGGGTGAGGCTTGAACTTGGGGCCTGGGTGCTGTCTCTGAGCTTTTTTGCTCATGCTATTGCTCTCTGGCTTTGAGCCACTGTGCCATTTCCAGTTTTCTGGTGATTAATTGTAGGTAAGTCTGCCTGGACTGGCTTTGAACTGCTCTCCTCAGATCTCTGCCTTCCAAGTAGCTAGGATTACAAGTGTGAGCCACCAGCACCCAGCTCATTTTATCATAATCTACCTAAGATACTATCTTGGAGTTACATAATTGGTATACAAATTATTTTACATTCTATTTTTTTAATAGTGCCTACTTCTTTCACTACTTTTCTTTCTCTTTTTCTCCTCTTTTGACAGTACTTTGCTGGCTAGATGGTTGCCCTACCACTCCAGCCACTCTGCTAACCCTTTTATGCCTGGGTTAGCCTGACTGTGATCCGCCTGTTTGTGCTTCTCTGTGTCATTGTTGAGATGATAGACACACACAACTACACCAATCATTGAGTGAGATGGAGTTATGCTAACTTTGTATGCTGGGCTGACCTCAAACTGCCTCCTAAATAGCTAGAATTATAGGTTTGAGCTACCTCTCTTTGCCCTCCTGTGTGTGTGTGTGTGTGTGTGTGTGTGTGTGTGTGCTGATCCTGGTGCTTGAACTCAGAGCCTGGGCACTGTCCCTGAGCTTCTTTTTGCTAAAGGCTAGCCCTCTACCACTTGAGCCACAGATAGACTTTCAGCTTTTTGATAGTTTATTGGAGATAAGAGTCTCACAGACTTTCCTGCCTGGTCTGACTGAGCCATGATCCTCAGATCTCACCCTCCTGAGTAGCTAAGATTATAGGTTTGAGATACCCTGCTCTACCTTAAAACAAAAATCAAAACCACAAAAACCAAAAACATATCTTTTTTTCCCTACCTTTGAGATCTGCTGTGAATTTTTCATGTTAGCCCATCTCCAGTTGTACTAACTAGCAGCATGAACACTCAATATCGATGACCATTTGGACAGCACAGGTGTAGTTTATTGCTTTCTACTACACGAGGTGCCTGTGCCGGGCACAGGAGGACTTGTCACACATGAGGTCAATTCTAGGAGAACGTATTTGATGGTGAGAGGACATCTGCCTGTTGGGATAGTTGGTGTGTGCATTGTTGGAAAACTCATTTAAAAAGCTTAAAAAAAAAAACACTACTAGGGAGGGAAGGGGTGACAATGTCCAAAAAGAAATGCACTCATCACTTGATTTATGTAACCATAACCCCTTCATATATCACCTTTATAACAGCAATAAATAAAAATAAATATAAGTAGGAAGTGGTACTATGTCTCCTAGCCTTAAGCACAAAGAAGCTCAGGGCCTGAGTTCAAGCCCAGGACTGGCAAAAATAAAACATATATAAAATAATGCTACTAATAAAACTTTGTGCCAGTCTTGGGGCTTGCACTCAGTGTCTGGGTGCTATCCCTGAACTTTCTAACATTTTCTCAAGAGTAGTGCTCCCCCACTTGAGCCACAGCTCCACTTCTGGCTTTTGGGGAGTTAATTGGAGACTAAGGTTTCATGAACTTTCCTGCTGGGGCTGGCTTTGAGCTGGGATCCTCAGACCTCAGTCTCCTGAGTAGCTACGATTATAGGCTCATGCCTGTAATTCTATTTTCATTATTTTGTAGAACTGGGGTTTGTACTTGGGGCTTTGTATTTGCTAGGCCTTGTCCAGACTGGCATAGACCTTTATCTTCCTATTTATGCTTTCTGCTGTAACCTGGAGGATAAGCTCATACTACTAAATCCTGCTTTTTCTGTTGAGATGAGATTTCATAAACATGTTTGCTCAGGATGGCCTGGTACTGACATCTTCCTGATCTTGGCCTCCTGCATCTCTGGGGTTCTTATCAACATTTTACCTGGGTTGGTTTTGATCACTGCCTCCTGACTAGTTAGGATTATATGCATGAGCCACCACATCTGGTAAATGTTCTTATATCAAAATACATGGAAAACTCCAGATGCATGTCAAAAAACATTTTTTAACTCAAAAACACTTGGCATAAAACAATAGCATGATTATTAGTTCTAGTGTTTTGGCTTACTAATTTGTTTTTAAAAGATCTGGGACAATTTTGAGATGTAATACCAATACTTTAAGAGTTTAATAATAATATTTCCTTGTGATTTAAAAAAATTTACATGTGCTGTGTCCAAAGTGAGACTGTTAAACATCTTTTTAAAATCTGGAGGAAAGGTCTGGCATGTAACTGAGTGACAAAGCACTTGCCTAGCAAGTATAATGTCCTGGGTTTGATTCCCTAAAAACAACAACAACAACAACAACCCCCCAAAAAAACCCACAAAGTTTAAAACTGGAGGAAAAAAGAATGTATGTCAATATACATATAGATTTAATGCAAGTGCTAATAAAGCCAAGGGCTGGGGTGTGGCTCAGTGGTAGAACTTGTGCTTGGCATATAGAAAGCCCTGGCTTAAAAAAATAAAGCCAAGGGGCTGGGAATGTGGCTTACTGGTAGAGTGTTTGCCTAGCATGCATGAAGCCCTGGGTTCTATTCCTCAGTACCACACACACACACACACACAGAGAAAAAGCCAGAAGTGGCACTGTGGTTCAAGTGGTAGTGCTAGCCTTGAACCAAAGAAGCCCAGGGACAGTGCCCAAGCCCTGAGTTTAAGCCTCAGGACATGCAAAACAAACAAACAAAGCCAAGGCACAATGAAGGAATGGTTGAGGTGGCAGCCTTAGAGGGGCTATGTGGTTAAGTGAGGGATTTGTCCAGTTTCTTGCTTTTGAGTGGCAAGTCTGACAATACTTATTAAATTATTAAAAAATAACCAACATGATGGTATATGCCTGTCATCCTCACTACATGGGAAACAAAAGTAGGAGGATCAAGGTTCAGGCTGACTTGGGCACAAAAACCTAAGACCTGATTAGAAAAATAACTGAAAAGATGGATAAAGGGGGCTGGGACATGACTAAGGAAGCATAAAGCCCTGAGTTCAAGCCCTAGTATTATCAAAAAAGAATAGAACTTAGTACTATCCCCTCCCTCCCCCCCCCAAAAAAAAAGGAAAATCTTTTTTGTACATTTTTTATTGTAAAAATATTGCACAGAGGAGTTACAGTTAAAAGAGCATGGTTGCCTCCTCCTTTGTTTTTCCCCTACCATCCCTTCCCTCCCACCTCCACAACTACCCCCTCACCCCAAAGGAAAATCTTATAGGAGCAGGCACATGAGATGATAAGGGAGTGGGCTATGAAGAGGGTTACGGTTATTCATACTTTGATACCATATTCATGAGACTTGCCTTCTTCTCCCATCCCAATCCAATCCATCCAGTCCATCCACTGTGTGGTTCCTGCATTCCAGGGAGCATCTTATCCCACACCGGCCCTCTTCCCTGCCCAAGGACATCTGCATGCTCCCCTCTGCAGATGCATCATCTTTGGCTCTAGGCCCTCTTGCCTGCTACTGACGTGCAGTTGGCCTTACCCCAGAAGTAGCAGACACGGATTCATTCGTCTTGGATGCATACTTATCTAGCAGGCTCAACTATCTTTCCATGTTTCTTCATGTAGACGTCTTCCGCACCCTTTCACAGCTGCACAGATTTAGCCCCAGCATCATTTACTTAACCACGCATTCATTCATGAGCATTTAGATTGCTTGTAGATTTTGCTGTTACAGAAAGTTGCTATGGTAAATAAACATGATTCTTCTATGCTGGCGTGTGCATACTGATAAAGTGAATTACTAGAAGAATCACCCAGTCAAAATAAATAAATAAATAAATGCAAACAAACTGCTTATATTTATTTTGATAGTTACTACCAAGATGCCTTCAAAATGGTTATGCCTATTGGCAGACTAAGTGCTCACAGGTCACCATGGCTATGACTGGCTGTTTAGGAAAACCATCTTTATGTGACATTTTGTTCCTTCCTGAGTTGGCCTAGTAGGAAGGATGGTCCCTAGGTCAGAGATCAGGAGAAAGGCAAAGGTTACCTTTTGATCTTTAACCTTTCCTCCTGGTGTCCTGATGGCTGAGAAGCAGAGGTTTGGTGCTTTATCTTGGCACCAGCCGGTCCTTTGTGTCCCTTTCTGATTCCCCCTAAGCACGGGACCTGTTCCCTTCATGCCTTAATTGCTGGGAAGTGAGCTTTAAAAAAAACAAAACAAAACAAAAAAAAACCTTCTCCTCACTTGCCTCAAGAGGATGCTCTCAGGATTTGTGAAAATCTCTTTGGGATAAAGGTGCAAACATATATAAATCCAAGCATACAAGCACAGCCCCATAAATAATGGCCCTGGGGAAGTGCCAGACTATAATGTTACAAGGTCAACAAAAGCCTCTTGTCACTCGCAGAGAAACTTGACTTCTCTCCTTTTGGATTCAGATTTCTCAGAATTGCTTTCAAGCTGACGACCTTCCAGGTGAAGCTGTGCTTCTTTTGTTTGGCCCTGGTTTAGGGTGATGGTTGCAATGAAGAGAAATCTCCACTGCTCTGCCCTTGCTCAGTTTCAGCAAGGTGCCTGTATGTGTGTAATGCCTGGCGTTAAGGCAATGTGTTAATGATATAGTAATGAGACATGTGGTCCTGCCTCCTAAATGCTAACTGCTGTCCACTTCTCCATTCACCTGACTCCACATGAACCCTCTGAGGTTCTGAGTCTTGAAGGCCCAGGTCTCCCCACAAAGGGATAGGGTTGACCCAGAATCCCTTAGCCTTGGAGGCTCTACTTTTGA
>NW_012267241.1:20395940-20417205 GCF_000151885.1 Dipodomys ordii | reverse complement strand
GGGGGGGTCCGGTCTTGGGGCCTGAACTCTGGGCCTGGGCGCTGTCCCTCAGCTCTTCAGCTCAAGGCTAGCACTCTACCACTTGAGCCACAGCGCCACTTCTGGCTTTTTTCTTTTTGTTTATGTGTGCTGAGGAATTGAACCCAGGGCCTCAGGCATATGCAAGGCAAGCGCTCTACACCTGAGCACCTTCCCAGCCCTAAGCAATTATTTTTTTGAGACACAATCTTGCTAAGGAGCCCAGGCTGACCTCAAACTTGAGATCCTCCACCCTCAGCCTGAAATCTGGGATGGCAGGGATGTGCCACTATGGTGAGGTTTTTAACTAAACAGGTGCTATGCATAAGGGCTTTGAGTGGTATGGAAGAGCAGTGAGTATTCTCTGGAATTAAACATTTCCTTGCATTTATGAAAGTAAAAGCCAAACATGACACTGAAATAATCCTCTAGACTAACAATACTAGAAAAGAGGTTGTTTGGTGATACCAGAGTTTGAACTCAGGACTTTACACTTGTGAAGCAGGCTCTCTACCACTTGAGCTCTAAGTAGCAACACTTTAGGACAACATTAAGAACTTAACCATGGAGGATTTGTGGTGGCAAACTCCTATAATCCTAGCACTTGCTTGAAGTTGGAGGTTAGGTTTGAGGCCAGCCTAGACTACATAATAAGAACCTGTCTTAAAAACAAAAGTGAAAAAACCTGCCTAAATCAAACATAAAATGAACACAGCAGAATTTCAGCTTGATAATGTTAATTAGCTAGTAAATTTGATGTCATTGTAGTTGAAAGATTATTTCCAAGATATAAATTATTATCCAAGTTAGAGTATAGTTTCTGTGCCCCTCTCCCCACAAGGACTTAACTCATAGGAAGTCCTATGAACTAGATAAGGACATCCATTTCTGCATGCTCTGCACATTGTAGCGGTGGATACATTTAAGTACAGTAATAAGAGCAATAAACTGTTTTTATGTTGTAGTTATTACATTCAGGGAGCTACACTGATTACTTTTGCACATTTCCTTTATTTCCCTTAATCCTGCAAGGATACCATCATTTGTGTGTTCCAGGTGAAGAACCTAAGATAAAAGTCAAACATCACACCTAAGGCTGCTGAATTATTAAAAGGCCAAGGCTGGATTAGAAACACATCCATGCCCAAACCAAAGCATCCTAGAACCACACAGAACTACTTCTTTGAAGAAAAAAATGATCATGTTTCCATTTCCATTGTATTTATAAACACATAGGGCAAAACCAAAGCAAAACCAAAAAGAAAACCCAACCCATTGCACCTTTTATGTTCCATAGCAATCAGTTGTAAGGTTAATCATATTTTCTCATGGGAACAACATGGTACTGAAGGGCCTGTTCTTAGCTGAGAATTCCACATCAGGTAAAGAGCAATAATACGGTAGAGAAATCAAACAACCTATAAATTGATACTTCAAAATCTAAGGATTTTAGAGCTCAAAGGGACCTCACAAACTATAATAATTAGTAATCTTAAAACTCTTTGACAAATAGAGAAACCTCTTGTTCAACAAAATCTTCTTACCCTCATATATAACCTGGCTGCCAGAGAAAAGAGATATTATATAATATATACACACTTTTTTTGTGAAGATACTGTACAGAGGAGTTACAATTACATGGGCAAGGTAATGAGTACATTTCTTATCAAGCATTGTAGCCTCCTTCTTTGTTTTCCCTTCCTATCCCTTCCCAGCCTCCCCCCACTCAATCCTCACCCCCCACACCAAAGTTATAAAGTTCGTTTTCGACATAACAACTTGTACATCTCATTGTTGTAATGGGTCCACCCTATACACACTTTTAAGAACAAAGAGGATGAAGGTAGAAGAGGAAGAACCGGGAGAGTGTGGCCAGGGATGAAGGGATCCTTATATGTTAACTTATTACCTTCAGTTTGTTTGCATTTTCAGGCAATATCACACGAAATGTATCAACATACTATCCCATGTTTTGATGGGGTTCACGTTCTCCTTCTTGTTTCCTTTCCCATCTCTCTCTCTCTACATTGAAGTTCTAGTCCTGGAAACTGCTTAGAGCTCCCAAAGCATTCTTTTTTCTTGGCTGGACACAATGGAGCTATTTGTGAGGAAGAGATCTGAGAATCACCATTGGAGGTTAGTGCTTGGGCATAAAAGTTTCCAAGACTCCACAGTTACGGAGGAAGCACAAGGGCTGGGTGCAGGAGTGGGCACCTGTTACCCCAACAACAGAGGGAGCAAGACTCTATTTTGAAAATAACCAATGGGAGGAGAGAGAGAGAGAGAGAGAGAGAGAGGGATGGGTCATGGTGACTCATGCCTGTAATTCTAGCTACTCAGGAGGCTGAGATCTGAGGACTGGGGTTCAAAGGTAGCCTGGGCAGGAATGTCTGTGAGACTTATCTTCAATTAACTACCAATAAGCTGGAAATAGCATTGTGGCACAAAGTAGAGTACTAGCTTTCAGTAGAAAAAGTTAGGGATAGTGCCCAGGCTTTGAGCTCAAGTCCCAGAATAAGCACACACACGCACACACACACACACACACACACACATACAAGGAGGTGGTGGCTAGAAGTGTGGATCAAGTGGAGAATGCCTGCCTACAAGTACAATGCTCTGAGTTCAAAGTGCCATATACCATCAAAAAAGATTGGCTTTTTGTTCTTCCTTACAGTTTATCATGCATGGTTCCTATCTTTACAAGGCCTTTTCTTTCTCTGCTGGAAAAGTAAAGATACAAAATTCATACGGTGGACTGAGGCTATGGTGCAAATGGTAGATCACCTGTGAGAGTCTGAGAGTCTGAGTTCAAGGCCACCAAAAACAAAACAACAACCCTCTGTACATCACCTGTATAATAACAAAAGAAATGTTTTTTAAAAAAAATCACAAAAAACTCAAATAGTCATTGCTGGGAAGATGAACTAGAGTCTGTCTATAACAATAGAAATATGATTATGTTTAAGTATAATTTATAATGTATTTGCACCTGTGTAATTTAAAGTTAGATCTTTAAAAAGGCCAAGAGGAAAGTAATTTGAATGTTCTATTTAGCCCCGTGTCCGACATATTATCATTTTGACAGATAATCAATGTCAAAATTGTTATTGAGATAGCAACACCTCCTTTCCTTTACTCTCTGTCCTGAAAACATCTGCATTTGTCCTTTTCTAGGCTTATCTCCTTTCAGACCAGCTTCATTTAAGGTGTTTGATGGCCCAGCAAGGCTGGTGGCTGAGTGCACAAAGGTTTACACGCTCTGCAAGACCTGCTCACTGGCCATCTCCATTCTACTCCCCTAATAATACATCTATTACAGACACTTTATCTGGAGAATCTAAGCCCCTAAAGAGTTCTCATATATTGTGTGCAAGTGTATGTGTGTGTGTGTGTGTGCACGTGTGCATGTGCATCCCCTACCCCACCAGTACAAGGGCTTCACCTCAAGGCCTGAGCACTCTCTTAACTCTTTAGCTCAAGACTAGTGCTCTACCACTTGAGCCACAGCTCCGTTTCCAGCTTTTTGGTGGTTAATTGGAGAAAAAAAAATCTTTTGGACTTTTCCTGCTCAAGTTGGCTTCAAACCAGGATCCTCAGATCTCAGGCTCCCAAGTGGCGAAGATTACACATGAGCCCTGGACACTCGGGCTAGAGCAGTTTTGAGTTTGAGTTTTTATCATCTTGGGGCATCACCAGGTAGGCATCTGGATGAATGAGAGATGGTGGAATCACATGTGTGTGATCATTTGCTTTGCTGGCAGGGTAGCTATGAGCTGCTGTTTGTCCCTCTTTTCTCTTTGTTATTGAATTAAAAAAAAACAACAACAACAGTTCACACCACCAGCTCTCTCTTCGTTCTCTAAAGACCTCTCAAGGTCATTTCCCTAAGCGGGGCCTGGCTACAGAGAAGTCATGATAAGCAAAGCAAATGTCTTTGTTAAACAGTGGGCCCCAGGAGAAACCTCAAAAGGTAAGCAGGAGCACTAAGATACACACACACACACACACACACACACCCCTTTCACAAACTCGCCTAGCCTGTAAACCTCTGGACTAGGAAAGTAATGGCCCAGTCTGCTACATTTCCCGGGATTTGAGCTGGGAGTGAGAAATGGTGTGCCATGATCCAGCAGAGCCCACCTTCTGGGGGCTTTGGTTCTGCCCAGGCGGGGGTGGGGGTGGGGCACATCAGGACAGACAGAGCCACACCACAGGGCCCCTGGGGGAGGGGAAACAGGGAGCTCTGTGGCTGTCATTTACACACATCCTTTCTGTCCCTCCTTTTTAACCCAAGTGCCCATTGTCCCCATTTTCTTTTAAATCTTGCTTCCTAGCCCTGAAAGTGGCATTGAGGGAGGGAAGGGGTACTGAGGCATTCTGCCAAGAGCTCATTCATTTTTTTTTAACCTTTTGCCAAAGTTGGTGTCAAGTTTGGTTGACCTCAAGCCCAGCACATCCTGGTCTCCTGCAACTTTAAGGCACCACTGAATGGCTGTGTTTGATGTGTCTTCGCTTTAACACAAAGCACACCAGGGCTGGTTAATGATCATGAACCGGCATGGCAGCCACTCTGCAAAGGTGACATTGATGGATGGGCCGGCAGCTCTGCGGGGAGGCCGTGGGTGCTGGGCAGAAGGTTTATTTAAGCTGAAGCTGATAATGGGGGCTTTGGGAGTCACTGGCCAGCAGGATTTTAATGGGATAGAGAAGGAGAGCCCCATTTTCTGCAGGACCCTCACCTCACCCTCCGCAGGGGTGTGTCTCACACTCCTCCAGCCTGCCAACTAAAAAGCATTCCTTCACGATGCCGAGCTAGTCTAAAGTTGCTGCTGGGAAGAGAGGAAAAGCCCATTTCTAGAACTTGTCATCTTTCTTCATTTTGGTCTTGTTTAGATAAAATGCTTGGTTTCTTTAACCATTTGTAAACGTCTTTAAGAAATTGTGGAGGGCTGGCCCTGAGTAGAGGTAAATTCAATCTCCTGCATAGATAGATCTACTCCCTTCACCAAGCATTACCACTGAGCACTGAAGGGTGACTAGATGATCTATCTGTCTGTCTGTCTATCTGTCTGTCTGTCTATCTATCTATCTATCTATCTATCTATCTATCTATCTATCTATCTATCTATCTATCTATCTATCTATCTATCTATCTATCATCTACCTACCAGTGGTGCTGATGGAGCTGGGGATTGAACCCAGGACTGTATACACACTAAGTATGTGCTCTGCCATTGAGCCAAACCACAGTCCAAGGAAACTTTTTTCTATCCATTTTGGCTTTAGATTTGCTGGTTATCATTCTATCCAGTGACACCACTTGGCCAGCTGCTGTCTTTCTTAGGTAAACACCAGGATGTTACTGTCACTTGTACACATTGCCCCATGGGACTGTGGGGCCGACCTTTTCACATTGTGTGAAGCACCCAGAGTTAAAAAGTACAGCTTCCTTCTCGTCTTGACTACAGCTGTGGTGCTTATGTTCCATTGAAATAAGCTCTTGGGAAATGGTCTGGCCACAGGCCTGTCTTTTGGATGGAGATGCCAAATTCAGATCACCAGGAGATCTTTAAATCTCTGAGGACAGGGGCAGAGAGAAGCACTCCCGGGGTCTGCTGATAATTGTGTGGTGTGAGGGCTAATGCCTGCTGGAGACATCTAGCTGGCTTCCCGCTTACTAAAGTCAGCACCCAAGGTCCTTACTTGTTGCTGGACAGCATAAACATCAGGTTTGGGAAAAGAAGCTCAGGCTATCATGTAACCATCCCCCATGCACTTAAGCTGTGAGTGACAGGTCACTCTGAAGGACTTAGTCTAGGGCCAGGGCTTTAGGGTGCACAGGCTCTGAGGTTGCAAAATAAACAAATCTGTTGGTGAGAGTGACCAGAGTGTTAGGTCGGTCCAAGGGTCACTTATAGGTCATCCTGCTGGGAGCTAGGTCCCTGCTTTGTGTTGATCCTAGGGGGTAATAACAGGAGAGGTGGGTTAGAGGACTGGGGCTCCACCAGTAAATAAATACCCCAGGTCTGCTCCTCAGAGCCTTTGCAATTGGACTGTCCCCTCATTCTTTCTAATTCAGAAAGGGTATGGGCACAGATCAGTGTTTTTTTTTTTTTGTTTTGTTTTTTATAAGTGCTGATGGACAAATTACTTTAAATAGAGATCTAGGATGTGTGGGCTGGCTCACCTGGGCTGTGGAATTAGGCAAAGCCTAGAGTGACTTACTATATCAGAGTCGTGAACTTGTGCAGTGGCCTTGGAAAGAACAAGGGAAAGGTGGGAAATCCCAGCCCTACCCCTCTTCTAGACCTTACCACTTTTCTGAAAATATTGCCTCAGGTCTACATTTCTCACCAACTAGGGGCTTGCTTTGTGTTAGTACTGGGGCTTGAACTCAGGGTCTTGCACTTCTGAGGGCAAGGCTATATTGCTTGAGCCATACCTTCATTTCCAATTATTTTTAGTGGTTAATTAGAGATGGGAGTCTTATGGACGTTCCTTCCATGGCTGGCTTTGAACCATGATCCTCAGCCTCTTGGGTATCTTGAAGTATAGGTGTGAGTCACTGGCACTGGCTTGAGCTAGTTATTTTTGAGCCAAGGTCTTGTTTCCCGCCTGGGCAGGTGTCAGAGCAATGATCTACTTATTTTAGTATTTTTAAATTGTAGTAGAATAATAGTCTATGTCATTACACCTAGTTATGAGTTGAGAAGAGCTCTTAAGAATCTTTATGCCAGCTAGACTCGAACCATCAGCTTCTCAATCTTGCCCCCTAGTAGCTAAGATTATGGGCATGAGCCACCAGCATCCAAGTAGGAGATTTTGAACAGCAATCCTAAATCTGTTTTATTTCTTCTTCTCCTAGTATGTAGCTTGCTAATATGGCTAGATGAATTAAAGTGGAGTGTATGTTATGGCCTTCTTCAGTTAATATATAATATATAATAACACATCTATTATGTGGTATACATAATATATATTTTATATGACATATATTTATGAAATATATTTTCTAATTTAAGTTTCCAGATGAAAAAGACTTAAAAAAAAGACTTTTTAATCCTAGTTCAATTGCTTGCTCTTGAAAATAGCCCTATTTAATAAAAGGCCTAAAGGGGCCAATGTCTTCAGATAAGCCAAAGTCTGGAAACATTTACAAACAAGCCCTCAGGGATATTGGCAATCATAAATAAATGCAATTTAGGAAATACATGATATATTAAAAATGCACTTAAGCTATGTGTAGGTGACACTGAACAAGATACATTGCATTTAAAGGCTGATTTGTTGAATTGAAACCTGTTTGGATAACTTCTTAAAGATAATTTTTAAAAGAAAAATTATAAAAATATGTGTAAAGATGTATTTAATGATCTAGACTTGGTAGTCCCCACTTGTAATACCAGTACTTGGGAGACTGAGGTACAAGGAATGTAAGTTCAAAGCTAGTCTAGGCTATAGAGCAAGACCCTGTGTCACAAAACATTTTTCCCAGAAAAATAGATAAGGGAATACTTTCCAATTCATTTTATAAGGTGAACAACAAATACAAAAAAAAAGGAAATGGCAGAACCACATTACTCATGAGCACAAACTCAAAAATTACTAATAAGACAGTAGCAAGTAGAATTCAGGAATAAGCAGAAGTAATTCTATTCTATGACCAAAGTGGGAGTTACTCTGGCCTGGTTTAAAATTTGAAAATTCAATCAGTTGTGTAGCCTGTTATATTCCTAGGCTAAAGAAGAAAATTTGCATCATTAGGTTAGCCTACTACTACATTACTAGATACATTTGACAAACTCTACATCCACATCTGTGGTGTGTGTGTGTGTGTGTGTGTGTGTGTGTGTGTGTGTTACAAAGGAGTGGTCTCACACTTAAGCCCAGTCCTTTTGTTTGGTATTTTGGTTTTGAGATAACAAAAACTAACTCTTCCCAGGCTAGCCTTAAACTTGTGATCCTCCTGACTTGGCTTGCTGATTATTTACAGTTACATACGTGCACATCACCACAGCTCATTTTACATCCACTCAGAAAAACAGAAATAAGGAGACCTTTCTCTATTTAACAAAGAATACCTCACTTATTAAAATTTTTTCTAAGTCTTTCCATTTCCTAGCAAATGGGGCAATGTCATTCTTTCTGATGGAGGCATAGAATTCCATTGTGTATATATACCACATTTTCTTGATCCATTCATTTACTGAGGGGCATCTGGGTTAGTTCCATATCTTAGCTATAGTAAATAATGCTGCAATAAACATAGTTGTACTGCTAGCTTTAGTGTGGTCTTGTTTGTGATCATTTGGGTAAATGCCCCAAAGTGGGATTGCTGGATCATAGAGGAGCTCTATGTGGAGTCTTTTGAGGAGCCTCCATACTACTTTCCAAAGTTGTTGAACAAGTTTACACTCCCACCAGCAATGCAATAAGGTTCCCTTCTGTCCCACATCCCCTCCAGCATCTGTTGTTATTAGAGTTCTTCATTATAGCCATTCTAACTGGGGTGAGGTGGTATCTCAATGTTGTTTTGATTTGCATTTCTTTTATGGCTGGGGAGGTTGAGCATTTCTACATGTGGCTATTGGCCATCCTTCTTTCCTCTTCAGAGAAGTTTCTCTTTAAGTCTTTAGCCCACTTATTTATCAGGCAGTTGTTTCTTTGAGGATTTGTTGTTGGGGGATTTAATTTTTTGAGTTCCAGGTATATTTTAGATATGAGGCCCTTGTCTGTTGTATGGCTAGTTTAAATAGGGATACAGGTGGACCCATTGCAACAATGAGATGTACAAGATGTTATGTAGAAAACCAACTTTACAACTTTGGTGCGGAGGTAGGGGGTGGGAGAAGGGGGGGATGGGAGGATGAAGATGAGAAGGGATGGGAAGGGGAAACAAAGGAGGAGGCAACAATGTTTGATAAGAAATGCATTCATTACCTTGCCCATTAAATTGTAACCCCTTTGTACGGTATTTTCACAATAAATAAATAAATAAATAAATAAAAGGAATGCCTGCATATATATAATATATAGTATAATGGTAACACATATATAATAGTGATATATATATATATATATATATATATAGTGTTACCATTATACTTGGTTATGAGGGCTGAGACTGAGGATAGTATGAATGTTTGTGGTCACTGCTCACATTCAACTTGGCAATGCTCTGCAGTGTAATTAAGTAACAGAAGGAAATAAAAATGCATACAGAATAAAAAAGAAAATATGTTTTTGTTTTCAGATAACATTATTGTCTACATAGAAAAATCTCAAGGAGTCAAAAAGAAAAAAAGCAAAAAGTCCTCCGGCAAGGTCATAGGATATCGAAGCCTTAAAACCTGATATTCTATTTGCATACCCTAAGAATAAAATCACAGAAATCACAGCAACAAAACACTCCACCATTTATGATTGCTCTAAAAAAGAAATACATGCTTGTGTGTGTGAGTCTGAAAAAGCATGTATTTGACTTGTGTAGTTGCTGCTGAAAGAAATCAAACCAGAGCTAAATAAATGCAGAGACATGCCATACGCATGGAGGAAATTCACTGTACCAAGTGTCGATTTTCCTCAAGTTGAAATAGAGGTTAAATTCAATGCCTACCCAAATTACAGCATGAAATTTTACAAAGAGAAAAGAAAACAAAAAAGGATCTTAAGTCTTGAATCTTATGTAAAAATGAAGTCAAAATTGAATATAAAATTTTCAGGGAAAAAAATGAAAACATGAGATGCAGTCTTTAAGATCTAGAATTCTGACAATTATGGTTCAAAGCTAGCCTAGACAGAAAAGTCTGAGACTCTGTCTTCAATTAACCAACAAAAATGATGGGCTAGGGGCTGGGAAGGTGGCTCAGTGGTAGAGCGCTTGCCTTGCATGCCTGAGGCCCTGGGTTCGATTCCTCAGCACCACATAAGTGAAAAGAAAAAAGCCGGAAGTGGCGCTGTGGCTCAAGTGGTAGAGTGCTAGCCTTGAGCTAAAGAGCTGAGGGACAGCGCCCAGGCCAAGAGTTCAGGCCCCACGACTGGACCTACCCCCCAAAAAATGATGGGCTATAGGTGCTGCTCAAGTGGCAGAGTGCCAACTATGAGCAAAAAGTTAAGCAGGAGCTTAAGGCCCTAAGTTCAAGGAACAGTATGAGCACCAAAATGAATGAATGAATGAATGAACGAATAAATAAATAAAAATTTTAGAAAGAAAGAAAAAGATTTCTTAGGGCTGAGAACGTTGCTTAGTGGTGGAGTGCTTTTCTAGCATGTATGATGCTCTGGGATCGATTCCTCTGTGTCATATAAACAAAAAAAGTCAGAAGTCTTACTGTGGCTCAAGTGGTAGAGTGCTAGCCTAGAGACTCAGCAACAGTGCCCAGGCCCTGAGTCCAAGCCTCAGAACTCGCAAAGAAAAAAATGATTTCTTAGAATCTGCTGGAGACATGGCTCATAATTGAGTGCCAGTCTAGCAAATACAAGGTTCTGGTTCAAACCTTAGTACCGCCTATGATTAAAACATGTCCAAGAATCCTTAGAATCAGCTGGGTGGAATACCTCATCACCACAATCCTAGATAATCTGGAGGATCTCAAGCATGAGACCAGCCCAGGCTGAGAACCTCACTCTCATCTCAACAAAACAGTATGAGTGCGGTTGTGTGTTCCTATATATTCCCCAGGAATGAGTATGAGGATCACATTCCCAAACTCGCCTGGGCACAAAGCCCAGGAAATGCCTAGAGATGGGACTCAAATGGAGGAGTGCTTGACTAGCAAGCTTGCAAGGTGTTGAGTTCAAATCTCACTACTGTCTCACTACTGTCCCCTCCAATTCTTAGACTCAAATATGGGTAGACCCATTTTTAATGGAGAATTGAGTAAAACAAAAATCTCTATCTTTTACATTTTCATATAAGTATTTTGAATTAAGTAATATTTGGCACTGAAAACACTAAGAAGAAAAGAACCGGTGTTGTCACTTTCCATTTGTTTGAAAAGCCATTGATCTGAAGAGTGACACTTTGAGAGAAAACAGAGAGCCACTTAATAAGAAGAAGTCTTCTGCACCCTTTGCCTGGATTCTTGGGTACCGATTCTTCCACTTCTCTTTTTAAAATTGTCTGCATTGCTCAAGTTCCCTTTCCTTTCCATCTAAATTTGAGAATATAGTCAGGCTTTCACATCTGAGGATTCAGATGTGAACCCTGGTAAAAAATATGCAGGAAACAAATTTTGTCTATCCTGAACAGGTAGGCTTTTTATTATGTTAATTCCCAAAACTATATAGGTAGCAGTCATTTATTTACATGACATTGGCATTGGATTTGGAATGGTAAGTGTTGCAGAGATGGTGTAAAACATACAGGATATACATAGGTGATATGCAAGTACTATGCCATTTCATCTAAGGAACTTGAGCATCGGTGGGGTTTGGTGCCTTTGTGAGGATCCTGGGACCAATTCTCCAAAGATGTCGGAGCATGGCTTAATCATATAGAACCTAATGGTAACACTTTGACAAACTACATTCTAGCATCAGCCTTGCAGGGAAGCTGTGGAACAGTTCTGCCACCCCAAGGAGACCTTAGAAACCTTCGAAAGACATCTACTTCCCTTCCATGGCCAGCACCAATTTATGCCTGAAGATTACTAATCTGTTCTTCATTTCAAGAATGTTGGAGGGCTGGGAAGGTGGCTCAGTGGTAGAGCGCTTGCCTTTGCATGCCTGAGGCCCTGGGTTCGATTCCTCAGCACCACATAAGTAAAAAGAAAAAAGTCGGAAGTGGCTCTGTGGCTCAAGTGGTAGAGCGCTAGCCTTGAGCTGAAGAGCTGAGGGACAGCGCCCAGGCACAGAGTACAGGCCCCACGACCGGACCCAAAAAAAAAGAATGTTGGATAGTTGGGTGCCAGTAGCTTATGCCTACAATTCTAGCTATTCAGGAAACTGAGATCTGAGGATCTTGGTTTGAAGCCAGCCAAGGCAGAAAAGTCCATTAGATTCTTATATCCAATTAACCACCAAAAAGCCAGAAGGAAATGTGACTCAAGTGGTATAGCATCAGTCTTGAGTGAAAAAACTAAGGACTCGTGTTCAGACCATGATTTCTAGGTCAGTACTAATACACCCACACAGCCACACACACGCACACACTCAAGAATGTTGTATAGATTGGCGTGCACACCCCCCAAAGGGGTATACCACAGCTTACAAGCAGAGATTACATTGCCACAACCTTTTGTTTAGTCCTTCTGCTAGGGTATGGTTATATTTCACGTGCGATTTGATTTTTGTGTTTCTCCAGCAGCTAATGAGGTTGAGCATCTTTTTAAAGTGCTCCTTTGCCATCTGTTCATCATCTTCAATAAAATGTTTCTTGTAGGGCTGGGAAGGTGGCTCAGTGGTAGAGCACTTGCCTTGCATGCCTGAGGCCCTGGGTTCAATTCCTCAGCACCACATAAGCAAAAAGAGAAAAAAGTCGGAAGTGGCGCTGTGGCTCAAGTGGTAGAGTGCTAGCCTTGAGCTGAAGAGCTGAGGGACAGCGTCCAGGCCCAGAGTTCAGGCCCCACGACCGGACCCCCCAAAAAAAATGTTTCTTGTCTTTTGTCCACTTTTTAACTAGACTGTTTGGTGTTTATACTCTTAGTTTAAAGCGTTCTTTATATTTTCTGCATACTAGTTCTTTGTTACATAAGTGACTTCCAAATCATTTGTGCCAATATCTGCCCTGATTGTATGCATTTGTTTTCCATGGTCTTTTATATAGTAATTAGTTTTTTTGTTTTGTTTTGTTTGCTGGTCTTGGGGCTTGAACTCGGAGCCTGGATGCTGTTGCTGAGCTTCTTCTTTTTTTTTTTTTTCTGCTCAAAGCTAGTATTCTACCACTTGAACCATAGCTCCACCTCTGATTTTTTGGTGGTTAATTAGAGAAAAGTGTCTCATGGATATTCCTACTCTGGTTGGCTTTGAATTGTGATCCTCAGATCTTAGCCTCCTGAGTAGCTACGATTACAGGCATGAGTGACTGGTGTCCAGCTATAAGTAGTCGTTTTCAATTCTAACCAATTACAGTTAGCCACTTTTTATTTTTTTTGAACCAGTCTCATTATGTAACCAAGTTGGCCTCATACTAAAAATCCTGCCTCAGTCTCTTGAATGCCAGGATTATAGATATGAGCAACCATGCCAGCTTCTTTCTTTCTCCTGAATAGCTAGGATTACAGTCATGAGCCACCAACACCAGGCTCTATGGATTCTTAATCAGAAGGCTCTTGGTAAGTCTGGGCACTGGTAGAAATCGAACCTATGTCAGTTTTGGCATACGTATTCACATTCTGGAGAGGGAATCCATAGCTCTCACGAGAGTCTTTCAGCCTACGAACGAGAACATACAAGAATATCTGTCTTGAAGGCTAAAGGATCCAGAGAAATTGGAAGAACTAGAAGAATTCGGAAGACCCAATCCTTAGCCCAGATGCAGAGCTGGCTCCCACTGCACAAGGGTGGCAGCACTTCAAAGATCTCTGCTTCAAACCTTCACGGACCCTGGAGCGGCTCATGGAAGCCTTCCCCAGTGAGCTCCCCTGCACTCGGAGGGTGATCTCCTCCCTGAACCCTCTTGATGGCCCTAGGACTGCTCCTGCCACTGTGTGAGAGTCTGCGCTTCATGGCCATTCGTGCTCTGCCATGATGGATTCCATCTGTGCAGACAATCCATACATATAGGTTGAGTGAGTCACGGCCCACATCACAATGCTAGAGGGGCCTGAGAGGTGTGGTGGCAGACCTTGGGACGATGACCTGGACAAACCTGTAGGCTCAATTTCAATAGATGTGTGATGGGGAACTGCCTAGTAGGGAAGGAATATTCTAGAATCCCTGCTTAGCAAGGAACTGAAAGGGGCCCATGAGACTCCTGGATCCAGCTCAGCAGTGGATTTGAAAATCCCGCTCCTCCTCATCCCAACTGTTGTATTTCAAATGGTTTAAGAAAACAAATTCCAGCTGGGCGCCAGTGGCTCACGCCTGTAATCCTAGCTATGCAGGAGGTTGAGATCTTAGGATCGTGGTTCGAAGCCAGCCCAGGCAGGAAAGTCTGTGAGACTCTTAACTCCAATAAACAACCAGAAAACCAGAAGTGGAACTGTGGCTCAAGTGGTAGAGCACTCACCTTGAGCTGAAGAGCTGATGGACAGTGCCCAGGCCCCACGGCCAACAAAAAATTTAAAAATATATAAATAAATAAAAAATAAAAAAAATTCCATTAACCTCTTGACTTTACCTTCTGTTTGAGTCTGTTCTTCTTAGAGTAGGTGGGAGCCGGGACAACTCCAGGATTTCTTATTCAGAGTGGAATTTGCCCGAATCTGGCCACAGCATTGCCTGGAGCCTGGGTCTTGCATTCTTGGCTTTTGAAGAGAAGAGACAACCGTCTTCTTATCTGGGATTGCCTGCTTGAACAAACTGTGGTGTGGAGGTATTGTGACTTCACCAAGTGTCTGCAAACATTGAGACAAGGAAAACTCCCCACTGTTAAACCCAGAACCCATTGTCTCTGCTGGGGCTGCTCTATGTTGAAAGTGCCTTTCTGTGGGTGTGGGAGTGGGGGGAATCCCTCAGCTGGGTGTGTGGGGGGGCTGGGGAATTGTGCTGTTGTTTGTTTAAACAACCTGAGTGTAATTGGGATTGTTTGAGATGCCCAAGATGTTTGGGAACTTGCCGGCAGGGAGGCAGCTTGCTGGGGGACTTGGAGGAGTCCCAGCAGGGAGTTGATGGTGGCTGGCTGGGCGTCTGTCAGCCTCTGGGAAGACTGGACGTAGGCCCATCAAGGAGAGAGCCTGGGTCGATAGGTCAGACCACACTGTCCATAAAATAGTAAAGCTGGCTCTGGATGGGTGTGTGAGGCTGCAAGGCACATGGAATTTAAAATCAATGATCTCTTTATGAGCCTAGAAGTCTAAGGAGAATACAAGTACAGAGATACTTATTTGCTGGTATTTTTGTTGTTGTTGTTGTTGTTTTCTTCAGATGGCCTTTCAGGAAAAAAAAAAGAAATCTCACAAAATTAGTTTTCATAGTGATGGCTCATGCCTGTCATCCCAGCTAGTTGTTCGGGAGGCTGAAGTCTGAGGATTCTGGTTTAAATCCAGCTCCAGCAGGAAAGGCTGTGCGATTCTTATTTCCAATATAACCACTAAAGAGCCAGAAGTAGCAGTGTGGCTCAAAGGATAGCACTAAGGGGCAGTGCTTAGGCACCTGAGTTCTAGCCCCAGGACTGGCACACACATTAAAAAGAAAGTTGTACTGGGTGCCGGTGGCTCACACCTGTAATCCTAGCTACTCAAGGGGCTGAGATCTTAGGATCACAGTTTAAAGCCAGGCTGGTGAGGAAAATCTGTGAGACTCTTATCTCCAGTAAACCACCAGAAAACCAGAAGTGGCACTGTGGCTCAAGTGGTAGAGCGCTTGCCTTGAGCTGAAGAGCTGTGGGAAAGTGCCCAGGCCCAGAGTTCAACTCCCATGACCCCCCCCCCCAAAAAAAAGAAAGTTGTCTTGGCCAACCCAGCCTTCAGCAAGGAAAAGCAAGAATGTGGGTCTGGGACAGGGTGGCATCAGGGAGTATTCAGCATCTGTGGAAAAGAATCAGAGGTGTGGGAAGTGGAGATGTGACTCAAGGGGTGGTGAGCCAACTTAGTGCAGAAAAGCCAAGCAAGAGAGTAAGGCCTTGAGTTTAAGTCCCAGTGCTGGCAATAAAAAACAAACAAACAGGGCTGGGAAGGTGGCTCAGTGGTAGAGTGCTTTCCTTGCATGCATGAGGCCCTGGGTTCGATTCCTCAGCACCATATAAGCAAAAAGAAAAAAAGCCGGAAGTGGCACTGTGGCTCAAGTGGTAGAGCACTAGCCTTGAGCTGAAGAGCTGAGGGACAGTGGCCAGGCTCAGAGTCCAGGCCCCACAACTGGACCCAAAACAAACAAATAAACAAACAAAAAACCAACAACCCAGAAAACAATAGCCAGTCTGAATTTATTGTTGGGATCATATCCTTTTGTTTAACCTGGGGGAAAACACAGAGTGTGTTAAAAAATGAGAAGAATTTGGGAATAATAGAAGGAATCTTTGTAATGCTGGGCCTGGCTTGGGCCTGTGTGATCAGGCTTCTCTCTGAACTATTTCACTCCACACTCAGGTGTGATGTGGCCCACCAAAGAAGGACTAGAAAAATTGCTGGGTGCAGGTGGCTCATACCTGTAATCCTAGCTACTCAGGAGGCTGAGATCTGAGGATCACAGTTCAAAGCCATCCTGGGCAGGAAATTCCATGAAACTCATATGTCTAATAAACTACTCAAAAAGCCTAAAGTGGCACTGTGGCTTAGGTGGTAACATGTGCTCCTTGGCAAAAAGGAGCTCAGGGACAGCAAGCCCCAGGACCAGCAAAAAAAATGAAAGAAAGAAAGAAAGAAAGAAAAAGAAAAGAAAAGAAAAATGATGTTCTCCTGTCATGTGGCAGACAGGGCCTAGGAGTTATTTTATGCATTTATTTATTTATTTTTTGGCTGCTCCTGGAGTTTGAACTCTGGGCCTGGGTGCTTCAGTCCCTGAGTTTCCCTTGCTCAAGGCTAGCCCTCACCACTTCTGGCTTTTTTGGCTAATTTGTTGGTGATAAGAGTCTCATGGACTTTCCTGCCTGGGTTGGCTTTGAACCACTCAGCCTCCTGAGTAGCTAGGATTACAGGTGTGAGCCACCAGCACCAGTTGAGTTGTTTTATTTAATCTCTGCTAAAGCCCTTAATAAAGATTTCCAGAAAAAAATACTGGGCCTTGGGATGAACCCAGCTTTGTCATACCAGAAAGAGTGAAATGTTATATCTGGATTTGAACAAAGATCATTCTTTTTCCATAACACCCCCCTTCCTCCCCCTCTCTCCAGCAAGAAGGATTTCAAGGTAGAATTGTAGACTACCAGCTTAAAAAACAGACAATGCTCTTTTGATATGCCAAAAGCCCTGCACACTTTGGTTTCAGCTAGACAAACAACCCATTAAAGAAAGATAAAAATGTTAATAGCAAAACTCCTGTTTGAGGACTCCTGCTTGTCATTTTTATTTTAAGATCACCATCAGCTTTTGAGATCAGCACTTTCACTTGGAGCATTTGGCTTGCTTATTCTGTCTTAACATAAGCATCTCTGCAGTGTACCAATTGCTTTATACAATTTAAAACATTCTTATCAGTATTTTAATGAATACTTAAAAACATTGCTTTAGCTGGGTGATGTTTTTCATGCCTGTAATAGTAGTTACTCAGAAGGCTGAGATCTGAGGATCCCAGTTTGAAGCCAGCGTGAAACTCTTATCTCCAATTAACCACCAGAAAGTCAGAATGGAGCTGTGGCTCAAGTGGTAGAGCACCAGCCTTGACTGGAAAAAGCTAAAGGACAGTGTCCAAGCTTTGAGTTCAAGCCTCAGGATTGACATATACAAAACAAAATAACAACCCCCACTCCCCAAAAAACTATACTGTTTTTAGGTTGGGTATGGTGCAGCATGCTTAATAATCCTGGGACTTGGGAGGCTGAGATAGGATGGCTAGGCTGGGCCTAGCCATCTCAAGCAAAACTTACCCCAAATGAACCCTTACTGCTTTCAAAGAAGAGGGTTTTGCACAGGTTGTAAGGGGCAGCTTCTAGCTGGTGGGTCTCTTCATGGAGGTCATGAGCCACAGAGCAAACCGGTTTTATGCCATTTGGCAATCCCTTCTAGGCTCTATGAACTTCCTAAGGAAAGAGCCAAAGGCCTTTTCAAAGTCAGACCATGACGGGGAGTCGTTTCAGTGGGAGCCCTTTGGGTCGTTGACATCAGAAAACTGCCTGACTCCAGAGACTTCAAAATGAAAGGTCTCAGGAAAGGAAAGAATATTTACAGCATGCATAAAACAAACATGGCAAGCTAGAGGCGCAGGGTGGAGAGCTAGCCCCACAGTGTCTTGCTAGGCTACACAGCTTCCAGAAGATTCAGATGCAAAGCCTTGGGACATCAGAGGGACACAGAGGCTGAGTTTGGGGTTGACATTGTCAGCCTCATTGTGCCAGGAGGGCCATGAGGATTCTGGGAATGTGTGTCCCCTTGATGACCATCTAAACTGGCACTGGGTGAGTCCATTTATTTTCCCTTCATGGAAATTTCATGCTGACCTTTTGAAAACGAATAATGTATCTGTGTGTATTTGCATTCTGCTCTTCTAAGTAAGGTGTACCTGGACTGTTAAAGGTCAAGAAATTTGCACTTAGATGAGTACAGGTGTTTACTGAACTCTGTGTGTGTGTGTGTGTGTGTGTGTGTGTGTGTGATGGTTGTGTGGCTTGAACTCAGGGCCTGGGTTCAGTCCCTGAGCTCTTTTGCTCAATGCTAGCACTCTACCACTTGGAACCACAGCACCACTTTTGGTTTTCTGGTGGCTCACTGGAGATAAGAGTCTCACAGACTTTCCTTTTCAGGCTAGTTTCAAACCTTGATCATCAGATCTCAGCCTCTTGAGTAGCTAGGATTACAGGCGTGAGCCACCAGCACCTGGCTCTTTCTGTACTTTAAAAAAAGATCCAGCCTTCCTCTAATTCTAATCCCCAGATTCTGAAGTCTGAACATTTGAAAGGTTTAAATGTGTGTGTGTGTGTATGTGTGAGTGTGTGCGGGGGAGGGGTGAGAGAGAAAGAGAGAGAGAGAGAAAGAGAGAGAGAGAGAGAATATGCATGCATGTGCATACATGTGCTGGTATTGAGGATTAAACTCAGGGCCCAGGCTTTTGTCCTTAGCTTTTTTCACACAAGTCTGATATTCTACTACTTGAACCACAACTCTACCTTCAGCTTTTGGTAGTTAGTTAGAGATAAGAGTCTCACACACTTTCCTGCCTGGGTTGGCTTTGAACCATGATCCTTAGATCTCAGCCTCCTGAGTACAGCTAGGATTATAGGCGTGAGCCACCAGCACCTGGCTCATTGTTGATTTTAATGATGGCCATATATAATTAACAAATATGTTGGTAATGGATGTCCTTTCCTGTATGTTTGTTTACTAGTGAGAACAATGTGGTTAGTCATAAAAGTTTCTGTTTATTTTAGGAGGGATGGCACACAAGTTCCAAGGAGAGACTTAGGCTCTCCACAATGTGTGTGCAGGTATTGGTGGCTGAAGACCAGATAGAGAGCAATGTCTGTCTTCAGGGCAAAAGTGTTTACCATGCTAATGGGGTCAAATTCTGTTGTATAGAATAATCACAGGCTAGTGGAAATATGCAGCCTATATTATGATCATCAGTATGTGAGTTTCCTGAGTAAAGATGACTCAGCCACTTTTAATATTTTTTAAACTGGGATTGGGGCTTGAACTCAGGACCTTGAGCTCTTGCTCTTAGGCTGATGCTCTATGACTTAAGCCACAATGCCTCCAGCCCCTGGCTAAATGGTTGCTAGTGTTCCCATAAAAAGGGTGATCGTGGGCATGTGGCTTTATCTGTGGTTGGTTGGTTTTTGATTTTTGGTTTTGGGGTTCTTTGGGGAAGAGGGGTGAGTATTAAGATTTGAACTCTGGGCCTCATGTTTACAGGTTAAGCTCTCTACCACTTGAGTCACACCGTAGTCCTCTTTAAGTTACTTTTGGGATAGGGCCTGTCATTTTTTTTACAAGCAGAGGACCGCACTCTGATTGCAATCCTCCTACCTATGTCCCCCAGTAACCAGGACGATAGGTATGTACTAATATGTCAGGCTTATTGACTGAGATAGAGTCTCATGGACATTTTGCTTGTTGCTGGCCTCATCTGTGATCTTCTTCACCTCTACCTCCCAAGGAGATGGGATTAGAGGCATGTGCCACTACACCGGGCCCCTGATTTTTGGTATTCTCATGAACAGTTATAGGATTAATGAGGTCATTGATGTGAACTTACGTGTTGAACACCCAGTAGGTTGCTCAATAAATGAGAGCCTCTTGTATTGATGCTGGTGGTGACAGAGCGCTATTTCTCCTGGAGAGGAGCACAGACAGCTGGGAATGAGAGACGGGAGGGTTGGATCTTGGAGCTGTGGTATACCAGCTCTGAAACTTGGACAATTTCTCTAAGTCCCAATGTTTTCATTTGTTGAGCAGGACCAGAAAATGATATAACTATAAATATTTCAATGATAAATCTAAATGCTGCCCTCATGTAAAAGCTCCCGCTTGGATGGCTATGCAGGAAATGTTTATTTTCAAAACAGAATCTGACAGAATATTGACTCCTTGAAGGTAGAAAGTCCCCAAAGCCTGGGGACAAGCTTCTCCTCCAGGTGGCCTTTGGTCTTCATGCTTTAGGAATCAGGAACCCAGCCCCATGACCCCTGCCCAACCCTTTCCTGGCTCATTGTCCAGGGAGACCTTGCACTATTTGCTCATTTAATCAGTTAGCAGAAAGACAAACTGAATATCCTTCACTTGGACCCCTAGTTCATGTCCCACAAAGAAGAGATGTGTCCTGCCAGTGGTGTCCCAGCCTTTGCTCCTCTTTAGCCTCTCTGAAAATTCATGGGCAGAGAGCTATGGCAGATATGTGGGAGGGATCCTGGTGTCTCTGCCTCCTCTGGTCTCTTTGAGGTCTGCAGAAGCCACCTCCAATAAAAAGCCCCCATGTGAGTGTGATGCCACCTTCTCTCACCACCCTTCTTCAGGGATGAGCTGAGCCTGGGCGGGTGACCCCAGTCACCCTTTGGTTGGCTCTGGGACCAGGATATGAGTCACCAGTTTGTAAATGACTTAGGAGTCAGAGCTAAGCAGGTGCCTGCCACCCACTCCTCCACCCCTCCTCTGCGTCACTATCATCTTTTTTTACCTGGTTCTCTCTCTCCCTCTCCCTCCCTCCCTCCTTCCCTCCCCTCCCCCCTCTCTCTCTTCCTGGTGCCAGTCCTGGGGCTTGAACTCAGGGCCTTGGTACTGTCCTTGAGCTTTTGTGCTCAAAGATAGTGTTCTATACCACTTGAGCCACAGCACTACTTCCAGCTTTTTTTGGGTAGTTATTAAAGATAAGTATCTCATGGATTTTTCTGCTGGGCTGGTTTTGAACCTCGATCCTCATATCTCAGATACCTGAGTACCTAGGATTATAGACATGAGGTATCAGTACCCACCGGTTTTCACCTTCTTCTTCTTCTTCTTCTTCTTCTTCTTCTTCTTCTTCTTCTTCTTCTTCTTCTTCTTCTTCTTCTTCTTCT
>NW_012267241.1:20372250-20395890 GCF_000151885.1 Dipodomys ordii | reverse complement strand
TTCTTCTTCTTCTTCTTCTTCTTCTTCTCCTTCTCCTTCTCCTTCTCCTTCTCCTTCTCCTTCCTCCTCCTCCTCCTCCTCCTCCTCCTCCTCCTCCTTCTTCTTGGAAGGTGGCTAGAGCGCTTGCCTTGCAAGCATGAGGCCCTGGATTTGATTCCTCAGCACCACATAAGCAAAAAGAAAAAAGTCGAAAGTGGTGCTGTGGCTCAAGTGGTAGAGCGCTAGCCTTGAGCTGAAGAGCTGAGGGACAGCGCCCAGGCCCTGAGTTCAGGCCCCATGACCGGACCCCCCCCAAAAAAAAAGAATACTGCAAGAAATACTAGGATGCTGTAGTGACAGTGGAAGGTAGGTAGGTTCAACCAGGTGGGACCCACCCTACCCCATATTGTTTGTCCCTATTACTTGAACACTAGGGTCCTGATATAGATGCCTGTCTGCATTAGTCTCCTGACTGCTGCTCTACTAAATCCCTCTCCTCCTATGTGCAGCCACATTCCTTCCCACAGCTTGCCAAAGACCTCGGGTATCCAGCCCTCCATTTGGCAGCCCTCCCAAATTTCTCTTCTCTGTCTGGGGGCAGAGTGCCTCTCTCCCCTCCTCTGTGCTCTGAGAATAATTCTCGACTTCCATCTGGTTCCCTACAGCTCTGCACGGTTCCACTTTTTTACTCGGACCAGAATTTCCTCCCCTATTCTTCCTTCCAGTTCCGGCCCAGGTGGAGTCCTCTTAGCACACCTGGCCACCAGCTTCGGGGAGCTCCTTTGGGTCCTTGCAGGGCAGGCGATGTGGCTCAGAGACAGAACTGTGCTGATTGCACAGCATCATCTGTGCTGTTGTTGGGTTCCATGTGGTTTCTTTTTATGTCTCCCTGTGCCACCCACCATACACAAGTATTCCAACTAAATTGGAGATCCCTAAAAAACATTCAGCATGGATATAGCCCATGCCTTCTACCCATTCGAGAAGCCAAAGTTTCACCCTGTCCCTCTGACTTCCTCTCCTGGGTCTGCTTTGTGAGGTGGCGGTGAGTCACCCACTCAGGAACCTGGCTCCTCATTCAAATCACTTGTGAACCATCTCTCAATGACAGTCCCTAGGCCACTCGATTGCTGCAGAAAAGCCTCTATTTGAGGTAGTAAGTTTAATCAGGGACCAGAAGTGAGGCTTCCATGGTGTGCTCATAAGAGCACCAGGCCTCCTCAGTACAGGTCTCTGCATCCCTCCTCACCCCACTCTCTCCCTGTGTCCCCTGTGCTCACAGCTGCAGGACGGAGAGCTCCCGCAGCTCATTGGTGAGGGCTTGTGCTATGGGTTTGAGATGAATGGTGAAATACCTTTGATATCATTAGACACAAGTCTGTGAGTGTGTGTGCATGTTCCTTCTTCCTCTGCTCTCCTCCTCCTTCTCCTCCTCCTCCTCTTCCTCTTCCCCTCCTCCTCTTCCTCCTTGTCACCTTCCTCCTCCTCCTTCTCCTCTTCTACTCCTCCTTCATCTTCATTTTCTCCATATATAAGCTGGCGCAAATCCCAGCTCTGCTACTCACCAGCCCTGGAAACTTAGTCTCTTCGACACCTTGCTTCTCATTTCTCCCCTAGAAATGTGAGAGTCCTAATGGGTGTAAGGGATGTAACTGGAAACAGAGACTCTCAGCCCATTGCAGAGCCACAGAAACAGAATCTGCATTCTATAAGGTTTTGGATCACTTTGTGGGTATGGTAATAATGGTTGAGAACTCCTCTTCCAGCTGAGGCATAGAATCAGACTACATGCCTATTGATGGATGAGTGATGAAACAAAATGTGTATATATCTATCACCTATCTGTCAATGTTATATATATATATGCATATATTACTTTTTATAATATAGAGTATTATGCATCCATAAAAAAGAAAAAAATCATGCCCTTTACATGGAAATAAATGAAACTGGAGATCATCATGTTAAGCAAAAGTATACAGACTCAGAAAGACAAACTGCACATCTTCTTCCATATAAGAAGTATAGACTTTTATTTTTAAAAAGATATGAAAGTAACGAGGAATTACTTGGGAAGGAGAAGGAGAGAAGAAGTGGGTAGAGGGACAAGAAAGGGAAGTGGGGTTATTTGTGAATAGAATCAAAGTATATCATGCACGTATATGGAAATGTCACAATTAGATCCATTATTTTGCAGAGTTGATATGTGCTAATAAAATAAGAGTCTGGTTCAGAAGTAATGGATAATCAGCATGTGGCTCCATATGGAGAGGAAAGTAATAGCAGGCACTTGCATTCACAGAGGTTTGTTGAGTCTTCTCTTTTTGGCAGTAATGGGTTTAAATTCAGGCCCTGGAACTCTTGCTCAGCTTGCTGACTCAGCCATTACTATACCACTTAAGCCACTCCCCCACTTCCAGCTTTTTATTGGTTATTTTACAGAAAGGGTTTCATTGACTTTTCATCCCTGGGCTGGAACCTTGATCCTCCAGATTTCAGCCTCTTGAATAGTTAAGATTACAGCCCATGGCTGGGAAGGTGGCTCAGTGGTAGAGCGCTTGCCTTGCATGCATGAGGCCCTGGGTTCGATTCTTCAGCACCACATAAGCAAAAAGAAAAAAGCAGGAAGTGGTGCTGTGGCTCAAGTGGTAGAGCACTAGCCTTGAGCTGAAGAATGGAGGGACAGCACCCAGGCCCAGAGTTCAGGCCCCACGAACAGATGCAAAAAAAAAAAAAATTCCAGGCCGCCAGTGTTCAGGCTCTTTTTGAAGCACCTTTGGATGGACTGTAAGCGGTACTGCTGGCTGGAATGGGGTCTTGGTAATGTTTAGAAAATGCCCATTAGGAGTATGCAGCTGATGGCATTTGAGAGGTATAGTGAAGGCAGCAGGAAGACAGTAGGTTATGGACTCTGGTGGCAGAAGTGAGAAGTTAGAAAGCCAGGAGGGACATGAGAAGGAGCTTCGAAAAACACTGGGGACAAATATGAGAAACAATAAGAAATGAGCCTATTTACACAGAACTTGCCAGAACAGTAACTTTGTGTGTGTGTGTGTGTGTGTGTGTGTGTGTGTGTACTGGGCATGAACTCAAGACCTATGTCCTATCCTTTTTTGGGGGGGAGGGGAGGGAGGGTCCGGTCATGGTGCCTGAACTCTGGGCCTGGGCGCTGTCCCTCAGCTCTTCAGCTGTGGCTCTTGAGCCTCAGCGCCCACTTCCGGCTTTTTTCCCCCCTGCTTATGTGGTGCTGAGGAATCGAACCCAGGGCCTCATGCATGCTAGGCAAGCGCTCTACCACTGAGCCACCTTCCCAGCCCCTATGTCCTATCCTTGATCCTTGAGCTTTTTCACTCAAGGCTAGTGCTCTACCATTTGAGTCACAGCTTTATTTCCAGCTTTTTGGTGGTTCACTGGAGGTAAGAGTCTCATGGATGTTCTTGTTCAGGCTGGCTTTGAACTGTGTGATCCTCAGGCTTCAGCCTCCTAAGTAGCTAAGATTATAGGTGTAAGCCACCCATCATATTTTATTGTGGCACTGAGAGTTGGATTTCATACATATTTTAAAGAAAGCCTCTTGGGCTGGGAAGGTGGCTCCGTAGTAGAATGCTTGTCATTAATGCATGAGGCCCTGGGTTTGATTCCTCAGCACCACATAAGCTGAAAAGGTCAGAAGTGGCTCTGTGGCTCAATGGTAGAGTGCTAGCCTTGAGCTGAAGAGCTGAGGGACAACGCCCAGGCCTAGAGTTCAGGCCCCACGACCAGACAGAAAGAAAGAAAGGAAGCAAGCAAGCAAGCAAGCCTCACTGCAGGACAAAGAGCAAATAGGCTGGAAACAGAAGGAAAGCGGGGGGGTAATGGTGTATGTGTGTGTTCCCTGTATGCTAAAGCAGTGGGTCACTTATGTGAATGCAAATGACTGCCCTGGGTTCCGATAAAGTGACCTCTGTACTCACAGTGGGCCCAACTGAGGCCAAAGGAGACTGTGTCCCTTGTCCAGTTTATAAGCTAGTAAAGGGAGGCCCTGGAATTTGAGGCTGAGACCAAAGCCTAACCAAGCTCAGAAAAGACCTGGATTAGTGACTTGTATTTCTGCTAAAAGAAAAGTAACATCTTCCCCAATTTCCCACAATCCTGAAAACCTGGTCCGTATTAGAACTCTTATATCAACAAGTCTTCAGTTTGAGAAAACTTCCCCTGGAATGGCTTGAAGTCCATGCTAAAAGGACATATAACGAGGCTGGGAATGTGGCTTAGTGATAGAGTGCTTGCCTAGCATGCATGAAGTCCTTTCTAGATGCATTGCACTCATGGTTTACCTCCTTGAATGTATGTTAAGCAACTCACAAGGTCAGCAGAAGAGAATGGACCTCCTAAATCCCTACGCTCAGAATGCTAAGGCAGGAGAATCTCAAGTACACTGTAAGTTCAAGGCCATCCTGGGGTATAGAGCAAGAGCCTATCACCCCCACCTCAAACAAAATAAGCTAGTCACCAGTGGCTCATGCTTATAATCCTAGCTATACAGGAGGCTGAGATCTGAGAATCTTGTGGCTTAAAGCCAGCCAAGGCAGGGAAGTCCATGAGACTTTTTTGTCTCCAATCTTTTAACTATCAAAAAGCCAGAAGTAGAGGTGTGGCTCAATGGAAGAGTACCAGCCTTGAGAAAAAAAGCTCAGGAACAGAGCATAGATTCTGAGTTCAAACCCCAAGACTTACACAAAACAAAACAAAACAAAAACTGAGAATAGAAAGTTAAAGTAGAAACACGAGTTCAAGCTAGGAATAAGACAAAGATAAAAATATTTAGCCAGGTGCCAGTGGCTCACACCTGTAATCCTAGCTACTCAGGAGGCTGAGATCTGGGGATTGCGGTTCAAAGCCAGCCCAGGCAGGAAAGACCTTGAGACTCCTATCTCCAATAAACCACTAGAAAACTGCAAGTGGTGCTGTAGTTCAAGTGGTAAAGCGCTCGCCTTGAGCTGAAGAGCTGAGGGACAGCGCTCAGGCCCAGAGTTCAAGCCCCATGACCGACAAAAATAAAATAAAAAATATTCCAAAAAAGAAAATTATATCACTTTTTGATTGCCATTAAGATGACAAATTGTTAGTGTTGTAAATAGCTTCTTCTACTTAGTGAAGAGAAATCCCTAGGATACATCACATGTTCTCAAATGCAATCAAATATGCATTTTTGATAATAAACATAATTTTCAAAACTACAGGGAGTTGCCAATTATGCCAGGCACTGGTGGCTCATGCCCATAATCCTAGCTACTCAGGAGGCTGTGATTTGCAGTTTGAAGCCAGCCCAAGCAGTCCATGAGACTCTTAACCACCAGAAAACCAGAAGTGGTGCTGTGGCTCAAGTGGTAGGGTTTTAGCCTTGGGCAAAACAGCTCAGGGACAGCACCCAGGCCCTATGTTCAGACCTCACAACTGACAACAAAGCAAAGCAAAACAAAACCTAAAAAGTTGCAGTTCATTTGTTTAGCAAGAAACAGACTGTGCCTCACGGTTCCCTTATTGTTTCTCTACTGCTTCACCATTGTGTTCACCATACTTTATATGAATCTTTGCTAAAGCAGAATGAGTCACCAGTTCTGCTACAGATCACCAACAGCTGAGCATGAATGTGCATATCATTCTCAATAAAATGTCTAGGACATTCAGTAAAAAAAAAAATACAAAAAAATTAGTTGCCAAAATATGGGTCAAAAGGCGCTGCTTCAGGTGAGGTGAGCTTGGGGCATTTTTTAAATTGAACTAGAACATTCATTACTTCCTGAAGCATCACAAAGATCTTCTAGAAAGATCTCTCATACCCACTGGTCATGTGAACTACTATAGAAAATGGAGAGCTATTTCAAGGTAGGGTGGGGCCTCAAAGCTAGAGTCCTGGCCCTTTTTTCACCTGGCTGACTGCTGTAGGCTGAGACCCAGCTCTGCCTGAAGAGCCATAGGCCTTGTGTTCTGTGGCACGTCTGTGCTGACTCTACTCTTTCTCGGTGGTACCACTTGTATAATATTTTTCTTAAATACTATTTTCTGAGTCAGGCTCCTTGTCAGAAGACTAGGGTGAAAACACCCCTCTTTCCAGAATGCAACATAAATCCCTCCATCCTCAGAAAGTTAGAGCTCCAAGCTCTGGCCAACAGGGCCTGTGGTATTTCTCTTTATTTATGGCTATCAGAAAAATAGGGCGGGGATCCTCCTATTGGACTGGACTCCGCCTTGTGTCAACAGGACTCCCAAACAAAAGGGCCCACGTTACACCGCCTGGTACTGGACACCACATCCAGCTCACACGTTCCACAGAAAGAAAACCAGGTGCTGGCCCTGTGCCGATGGGCAGGCCGATAAGGCTGTCCCTCCAGCCAGGACGCCATTGTTCCTTCCCCTGAGCCTGCCCACGTCCACTCCAGGCAGGGCTGATAAGTCCGTGTACCGGGCAGACGTGTGTTTGAGTTGGGGTTGTCAAATCCATTACTCAAAGGGAGGACGTGGACCTGCTTTGGGAAGGGCAAACTCTGGTCTTAAGGGCTAGAGGAGAATAACAATGATTTATGACTAACCAACTGCCCTGTTGAGTGTGGTGTCACTGCTGTTTGAGTCATGACTCCTTTGTGTCGGTCGTCAGTGAGTCTCCATCAAGGTATGAGCTGAGACTGTCCGCAGAGAAAGCCAGGCCAGGAAAGAACATGTTGTAGGCATTTGAACAGCCCTGCATGTTGTCACCCAGTGAGGGCAGAGGGTGCTTTGATTTTCTAAGGACTCATTCAGCACATACCATACCCAAATGATCCTGTGCCTTGGGTTCACTTAACTTACATATGGAAGAGCGGGAGTAGGTCTAGTATTCTTTCCTTAGCCCAGACTTCGGGTTCCTTGATGAACTTTACCTGTTAGTGAAGAAGAATCAAGAACACAGTGCTTTTTCTACTAGCAGCTGGTATGACAGTAGCAAGGGGTTGGGAGAGGTGTGTGACAAGAATTGCCCACCATCCTGGGACCCCCTTACATTTTGGCCTGAAGGGGAGTTTATGCCTTGAATTTGGTTTTCCTCTTGAGTGGGAGGAAGATAGAATACATGTAAGAAACTTAGTTACTTAAAAGGAAAGTAGCATTACTATGTGTAGCATTCAGGAGGCTGTGTCTTGAGTTTGAGATGTGTATATAGTGAGACCCTGTCTCAAAACAAACAACCACAACAAAACTTAGATGGTTTTGTTGATGTATACATATACATACATAGATATGCTTATCTACATACACATGTATATATATATTTCTAAAACAACAAATATTTAAATATATAATAACATACATAAATATATGTACATATAACACAACAAATATATATACATAGGTGTATACACACACACACACACACACACACACACCAAAACAAAACTCCAACTTGGATAAGACATATCTTTCATTTGGGAACTTTATGGGCAGCTAGAGAACAGGCATGCACGACCTTGTTTTTTTGTGTGGAACTTTCTTCTAAATTTTCAGTTCTAGAATGAAATTCAGAATATCTTTTGCCTGGAAAATATTATCCTAAGTTAATTTCCCATGGTAGCTTTTGTAGTTTTGCTTCAGGTCTAGCTCAGTTAAAACTATAATTTTCCAACAAAATCATTTGCAAAACTATATACTTTTCACTGCAAATATCCACATTATTTCACTGGAACTTTTTTGGGGAGGGATGGGTTATGAGCTAGCATGGGGTGCGGGGAGGTTGGGGAGGGAACACTTGATTTTCATTTGTACCACTCTTTCCATTTAAAAGTACAGTTTTCCCAAATTCAACTTACTTTACATGTAGCATCCGCTTTTGATGGAAGTCTGCTATTGACTCTGAAGTTCTGAAGTCAGTCATTGATGTCTGTCATTGACCCTGAAGACTAATTTCCTTGTCTCAAGGTTCTCTGGTACATGAAACCATGATCCACCTAGAATGTACCAGAAATATATCTTGAAAGATGAGCAACAGAAATCATATTAAATCTAAAAACAAAGGGAAGATTTCAAAACTGCTGGTCTTGCTCTTGATTGTGTGTGTGTGTGTGTGTGTGTGTGTGTGTGTGTGTGTGTATGCTGGTTCTGGGGCTTGAATCAACAGGTCACACTCCCTTATCCACTCAAGGCTGGCATGCTATCCCTTAAGCCACAGCTCTACTTCCAGCTTTTTGCTGGTTCATTGGAGATAAGAATCTCACAGACTTTGCTGCCCAGGCTGTCTTTGAACTGTGACCTTCAGATTTCAGCTTCCTGAGTGCCACCAGTGACTGCTTTTTGGTCCTATTTTTTTTCTTTTCTTCTTACAATAGTGTGCTCACTGTCCTCTCTTCTAATCTAGAGAGTTTTAGGTGACAGGCCCCAAGCCTCTCTGGTCTGTGGTCCTGATGGCTAAATTATCTGAAAATGAACAGGATAGTTCCAGAAGACATGCCTGGGGAACTCACAGGCCATCTTGTGAGTCTCATTCTCTAACCTCCCTTTCTTTCTGCCCCCACTGAACTCTCCCAGTCCTTAGTTGTGCATCAAGCTGGCCCTCACAAAATATTCCTGGATGAAGACTTGTCTGTGTTTTCAAAAGCCATCAGATTTCAAAACCTTTCCTATCTTCTGCTCTGTGGTCTGAACTTCAAAACCAGGGTTCAAAACTTAATCAGGGGGCTGAGAAGGTGGCTCAGTGGTAGAGTGCTTGCCTTGCATGCATGAGGTCCTGGGCTCGATTCCTCAGCATCACATAAGCAGAAAAACCTGGAAGTGGTGCTGTGGCTCAAGTGGTAGAGCACTAGCCTTGAGCTGAAGATCTGAGGGACAACGCCCAGACCCAGAGTTCAGGCCCCATGACTGACAAAAACAAAAACCTTAATCAATTGCTCACATCCAACTTGAATAAATAAATAAAAGTTTAGTTATTGCTCAGCTGGCTAGCCTTGGACCTGGATCCATCTTCTCCATGTCATTTTCCCTTTGGTTTTCCTTGCTAGCACCTCACCCATCAGAATCACTATTGCTGCTAAAGCTCTTCTCTCTTCCTGAGGGGAGGAGGAGCCTATTAATTAGGGGTTAGTCTCAGCTCCCCGGTGAGAGTTTGTTTGGACTTAATCAGGAAGTGCCCTCACTCTCCTTGATTCATGATGGGGCTGGAGGCCAAAGGCTTGTGTTTGTCCTCATGAAGGAGATAGAGCCAGGGAAAGGGGAACATGCCTGGCCTTTGGCTCTGCTGAAGGCTCCTAAGGTGTTTGTAAATCCTTTGAGCTCTGTAAGTAGCCAAATGCTCTAGCTAGCTTAAGCACAGACTTGGAAACCAGCCATCTTTAAGTTCTAATTCTCATTTTCCTCATCAGTGTGTCCATTTACAACACAACTATTAATATCACTTCCATCCCAAGGTCCCGGGTAGCCATTTTCACATGGAATCACTACTTGGAGCCTGTTCCCTCTTGCTCTGTGTGTGTGTGTGTGTGTGTGTGTGTGTGTGTGTGTGTGTGAGAATGCGTGAGTACATGCACACGCGCACCAGTCTTGGGGCTTGAAATCAGGGCATGGGTGCTAACTGAACTGTTTTGCTCAAGGCTAGTGTTCTACCACTGAGCCACAGATCCACTTCTTTATTTTTATTTTTATTTTTGTGTGTGGGGGGGGAGGTTAATTAGAAATAAGATTCTCACAGACTTTACTGCCTAGGTTGGCTTGGAACAACAATTCTCAGATCTCAGCCTCCTGAGTAGCTAGGATTACAGGGGTGGGCCATGGGCACTCAGGAATCTGTCCCTGTTAGAAGTAATTTCACTATCTTTTCAAGAATCTGCCATTTCAGGGTCTCTCTAATATGACTCCAACAGGTTTACCTTATGTTTATATTGGTTTTGGTGAAAAGAGACTTTACAACATTTCTCAAGACTACTCTCTCTCTCTTTCTCTCTCTTTCTCTCTCTTTCTCTTTTTTTCTGATCGTGGGGCCTGAACTCTGGGCCTGGACACTGTCCCTCAGCTCTTCAGCTCAAGGCTAGTGCCCTACCACTTGAGCCACACCACCACTTCTGGCTTTTTCTGTTTATTGGGTCCAGGGCCTCATGCATGCAAGGCAAGCACTCTACCACTGAGCTACCTTCCTAGCCCAAGACTACTCTCTTTTTTGGCTCAAAACCTTGCCTATCCATGACCCAGACAATGACAGATTGTGTGATAAGTGCCTTCTAAAACCACAGGAGTGTTCTTTCTAGAGAAGGAAAGAACCTGAAGGATCAGAAAAAGTCCTGGAAAGCCGAGTGCTGGTGGCTCACACCTATAATCCTAGCTATTTAGGAGTCTGAGACCTGAGGATCGGGGTTCAAAGTCAGCCGAGGCAGGAAAGTCCATGAGAATTTTATCTCCAATTAACCAACAGAAAACTGGAAGTGGTGCTGTGGCTCAGAGTGGTAGGGCATTAGCCCTACCTTGGGCAAAAGAGCTCAAGGACAGGGTCCAGGTGCCTAGTTCTGGCCCCATGACCAACAAAGGAAAAGGTCCTGAGAGGAACACTTTAGTATTCAGGTCTCTTTCTGTTCTCACTGCACTTTTCTTAGGACAGAACCACAAACTGCTTTAGGACAAACTGGTAGGAGCAATGCCATTCCTATCTTTTGTGTATGTTCTGTTTCCCCATTCCTATGTGGTATCAAGACATTCTAGGCTCATATTTTAGAACAGTGACTCCTAGAAGAAAAATATTTTCTTTCTAGGGAGGGCCAGATCCTCAAAAGTATGAATGAACTGAATGTAATATTTATAAAACTCTTGGGGATGAAGGGTGAAAGAGCCTTTAAGCAAACATTCAATAATGGAAAAATCAATGGAAATGTTCTTAGGGAAAGAAACAGGTCAGTCTGTCTTTGTGGGTGTCACATTTCTTTGCTCAAACAGCTTGTCTTCCTCCTGATAGTACAGGGCCTGCCATTGAAAACTGGGATCATAGCATGATAGAATAGGAATAACTCTAGTTTTCTTTTCCCTCAATGTAATTTCCAAGTTCCATTGTTCTTCATGGTTACATCTACAGTGTCAAGTAAAATGTTTATCAGTGTGCATATTTTAGAGAGTGAATCCATGGATCTTAAGTTGCTTGTTAGTTCCTCCTGCTCATTGGAAGTGCTGCAGCCCATGGCCAAGGCCAAAGACAGAACAGGTGCAGGTTCACAGAATGCATATAATGAATGTGTAAGTGGTGGTGATATAAGTGGGTGTCTGAGAACGGCCTTATTGCAATGGCAGCATGTGTCCTCATTGGCACCATTATTATTTTTGTTTTATTGGCTTTTTGAGACAAGAGCTTACATACTATGGAGCTAAGGCTGGCTTCAAACTTGAGATCCTCCTGCCTTAGCCTCCTGATTGCTGGGGTTGGAGGGTATGTCACCTACTGATGATGACTGATGATTAGTGATGCCTGGTTGAGTGCCATCTATAAGGACATCTATTCATACACAAGGCTATTCATTATAAGCCATATAAAATAGAATATTTTCAACATAATTTAAATATCATTAAGAAAGGTCTAGTTAAACAGAGTCTAGATAAACAAGTATATCCACATAGTAAAATACCAAAAATAATTAAAGAAAATTAAGTTCAGATCTTACATGTGGATATGAAAGCATTTCCAAGATATTGTGTAACTGGAGAAAATGAGATTAATCAGTGGATATGTAAATCAGTGGATATGATCTTTCATGTAAAATAAAACAAGTGCATGTTTGTATATACTCATATAGACATATAGGCATAGATTATTTCTTTCTTTCCTTTTTTTTTTTGTCGTGGGGCTTGAACTCTGGGCTTGGGCGCTGTCCTTGTGCTCTTCAGCTCAAGACGAGTGCTCTACCGCTTGAGTCACAGCACCACTTCCGGTTTTCTAGCGGTTTATTGGAGATAAGAATCTCACGAACTATCCTGCTCCAGCTGGCTTTGAACCGAGATCCTCAGATCTCAGCCTCCTGAGTGGCTAAGATTACAGGCGTGAGCCACTGGTGCCCAGCTAGGCATAGATTATTTCAAGAGGAGGATCCAAAGAATTGATACCAACAGTGGAGATTATAGTCACATATATGCATAGAATATTATAGCTGTATCACCCCACCATTCCTCTTTCCATTTGTTGGAAAGGTTCTTACCTTCTAGTCCAGGCTTCCTAAAAATGGAAATCCTCCTGCTTTAACCTCTTGAGTGCTGTAATTACATGACTAGCCTTTGCCTCCCTATATTCTTATCTGGGGTTTTTAGATCTTTTAGTTTCATGAACTTTTTTTGTTGTTGTTGTAGGTCATGGGGCCTAAACTGGTTCTGGGTGTTGTCCCTCAGCTCTTCAGCTCAAGGCTAGCACTCTACCACTTGAGCCACAGTGCCACTTCGGATTTTTTCTGCTTATGTGGTACTGAGGAATCAAACCCAGGGCCTCATGCATGCAAGGCAAACACTCTATCACTGAGCCACCTTCCCAGCCCCTATTCTGCTAGCTTGTAATAAAAAATTTAAACCCATAGCTTTCTTCATCTGCTTCTCTCTTCTTCTTTCTCTTCAGGATCTCAAGCCTTAAAGATCAAATTATTCATTCTCTTTAGGTATTCACTTTTCATGCAAGGCATGTTTTTCACAGTTAGTACATGGCCTCTATTTTGTAATTGGTTAAGTATATAGCAGAGAATAAAAAGCTCAGAAAACCAAACTTATTCCCTCTAATGATACCCAAAGACAAACATCTAATTACAGAAATAAGCACTATAGAGAAATCTGGAGAGAGCAGAGTAGGAGGGAGATATTTTGAATGTGAACCTTTTTGTAGGGGCAGCAGCTTCAGTGTATGTCAACTTTGTTTAGACTAAACTACATTTCCCAGAATTCCTTATTCTATATGTTTCCAGTTGGTAGCCCTCAAAGAGATTACTGTGTGAGCTCTCTGGATCATAGACCTGAAGCAGAGACCATTTTGCAGTTCAAACACACTTGCATATCAGTGGCTGTTCATGTTGATATGGGATAGTAGCTGAGCTTACATTAGCTCTTCTTTTCCAAATATTTTGTTCAGCTTCTCTGATTTTTGGGCCCACTCAACTCCTCTGCCTGAGATGTAGCAAGGTCACCAGCATTTCCTGAAGGACACCAAGTTCAGAGGCAGGAAGAATTGACACATTTTAGACCATCCTCCTGAGCACATAATTGTGAGTTCCATCTTGTCTATATTCTCCCCCACTTCCCATCCACCTTCCTGTGATTCCAAACTCTAACATCAAGATGCCTTACAGAGACTGCTTTGCCCATTCCTGAAATTGCATAGTTACATGTAACAGATCTCTTATTTTGTGTGTACATACTTCCAAATTGTTTTGCTTCTCAGCTGAACTCTAATACAGAATTGTCAATGCATTATTCATTGAAAATTAAATAAAACTTTATATAGAGATTTAAAAGTCAGAAATTGAGGCCAGATAGCAGTGGCTCATGCCTATAATCCAAGCTACTTAGGAGACTGAAATTTAAGGATCACAGCTCAAAGCCATTCAGACAGAAAAGTCTGTGAAATTATTTCCAATTAAATTGCACCAAAAAAACCAAAACAAACAAAACACCCCACAAGTGGAGCTGTGGCTCAAGTGGTAGAACACTAACCTTGATCAAAAGTTCAAGAATAGCATCCAGGTCTAAAAGTCAACCCTCAGTACCAGGGGAGGGGTGGGCGAGGAGGGGAGAGAAGAAAAGAGAGAGAAAGAAGGAAAGAGAGAAAGAGAGAGAAAAAGGAAGGAAGGAAGGAAAAGAGAGAAAGAGAGAAAGACAAAGTTTAACCTTTCAATCATAGTGAATGTTGAAGGAAAATAGCCTTGAATTCCAGATGACGAAGTTCAAAGCTTCTACAAATTGGCAAGCCACATATGACTTGGTTTGTATGAAGTTAGAGTCTAAGAAAAGGGAGGCATGCTGTTTGTTATATTACTGTGACAGTCAAATCACTTCATTGGTATCTGTTAACCATTGTGGCATAACCAACAGGCAAATTTATGCCTTAAATTCTCAACAAGAACCATTCTATTTTCTTCTAATTCTATGTAGCAGCACTTTGGGCTGCGCTGCACAGGACAATTCTGCTGGTCTCACATGATTGCTTTGCAGAGGCTAGATTATCTAAAATAGCCTTGCTTACATGTCTGATGGCCAGTAATAGTTGGGTTAAATAACTCCAGCAGAATATTATACATATAATGGCCTATGTATTTCTTAATAATGAATACTAAAACATTGTAATGAGGACTTCATATAGTATGTGTAACAAAACAGAGGGGGAGGACTGGTAGGAGGGATGGGGTGAGGAGGAATATAGAGGGAAAGAGAGGAGAGGAAGGTGGTGGTGGTGAAGCCCCAGTGCATAAGGGCCTTTCAAGTCTCTGCTCATGACATGTTTACCTTTGACGCATTGGCAAAGCAAACCATATGTTTAAACATAGTCAATATCGGAAAGAGTTTGAATGCAGGGATGCAAGATTCTTTGAAGTCTATTTCTGCAACAATTGATTGCATCACCCAATAACTAGTAAAGAGTTTATTGTACTCTATCACTGAGGGAAAAGGTAAATGAGTGAGGTTGATGGTAAGTGGCAATTGCTTAGATTTTATGCTATATAATACACAGCCCTGAGCCTTGTAGATAATGAGAATTCAGAAATTTGCCTCGATGTCTGTAAGTTTCAACCCCAACTCCAGTAGTAGGGGATAAGTGAGACCTCCTATGATTTCAGCCTACGCCCCTCCTGCTGGGGGGAAACATTGTGAAGGAAACACCCTTGGGTTTATGAACTTCCGGTGAGGTCATTACCTTATGCCATTCCATTGTCTCCTGGCAGTCATTATTTCTTAGGAAAATTGTTGTTTCTCCTCACCTTGTATGGTTCTTTAGCTCCTTTGAGGACAGGTTTCAGCAGGTTGGGTGTGATTTGCTTAGCTATGGTCTTGATTTTGTCCTGTGAATGTGTAGACATTGATTAACATAGAATTTGATAGTTATCATCAAATTTAGGAAAATCTGGCCATTTCCTGTTCAATCCGTTTTTTTTTTTTGTTTTTGTTTTTTATCAGTCTCGGGGCTTGAACTCTAGGCCTGGATGCTGTCCCTCAACTCTTCAGCTCAAGGTGAACGCTCTACCACTTGAGCCACAGCACCACTTCCAGCTTTCTGGTGGTTTATTGGAGAAAAGAGTTTCAGGGACTTCCTGCCTGGGCTGGCTTTGAACCATGATCCTCAGATCTCAGCCTCTTGCATAGCTAGGATTATAGTCATGAGCCACCAGTACCTGCCTTCCTCTTTATTTTTTCCCCCTCTCTTCTGATCTTTCTTTGAGAGGCAAGGCTTCAATTACCTGTATGTTAGATCACTCATTGTTATTCCACAGCTTGATAAGACTTTTCTTCCTCTACCTTTCCTTGTTTTCAGGAGTTGGGTACTGCAGTGTGTTTCCTCTTCCTGGGAAACCATGGCTTGTATTTGCTTCTACTTCCTATGCCTTGGTTTGGGAAATATTTGCTGATAGAAAACTGGAATGAACATGGAGCTCCCCTCATGCATTTCCCCTCCTCAAAGACCACATCCTTGTGCTGCTGTCTGATGCCTAAAGTGAGTCACATCTATGCTTTGTTTACTTTGTATGGTTGTTTGAAGTTACAAAGTCCAAAAGCTATTATTTAATTGTGGCTGAACAGGAAACCTATCTCCTACATTCCTATTTCTAAATACTATGAATATTCTTGATTCATCAAGTGGCTTGAATCATTATTAACAATTGGCTTCTTATTATGGGATAATAGTTAGTTTTTTTTTCTTTTTTTCTTCTCCCAGCAGTGTGGTGTTTGAACTTAGGGCTTTGTGTTTGCTAGACTGGCTTTTACCACTTAATTATGACTCCAGTGATAAGTTATTTAAGAGACCTTTCTGCCATATTATTCTTATAATATGCTTATATTCTTAGTTTGAGTATGTTGATATTTACATTTTCATTTTGGTAAATTACAAATCATATTCACTGATAAACTAAATGCTATTTTCTGATCATATTTCCTTCCTTATTCTTCCATTTCTTGGAGTTAATATCTATTGATTTATTTTATCTGCTTAATTTCTTTCCATACCTAGGTTTCTCTCCCTACTTTTTTTTTGGGGGGGGGTCCGGTGGTGGGGCCTGTACTCTGGGCCTGGGTCCTGTCCCTCAGCTCTTCAGCTCAAGGCTAGCACTCTACCACCACTTAAGCCACAGCGCCGCTTCTGGCTTTTTTTTTTCCTGCTTATGTGGTGCTGAGGAATTGAACCCAGGGCCTCAAGCACCCAAGGCAAGCGCTCTACCACTGAGCTACCTTCCCAGCCCCTCTCCCTACTTTTTATAAGTATAATAACCACTCAATAGCCCTTTTCTTCTATCCTTCTTTCTTTCTTTCTTTCTTTCTTTCTTTCTTTCTTTCTTTCTTTCTTTCCTTCCTTCCTTCCTTCCTTCTTTCCTTCCTTCCTTCCTTCCTTCCTTCCTTCCTTCCTTCCTTCCTTCCTTCCTTCCTTCCTTTTCTTTTGTCTTTAAGTAGTTGTACAAAGGGATTTCATTTCTCAACATATCAGTTTATAAGTACAATGCATCCTGAGCAATGTTACCCTTTCAATCATTTTTTCCCACCTCACCCAAACCCTCAAATTACCTGGCTCCCTTTTCACATATATACATAGAATATTATAACTGTATCAGCCCACCATTCCTCTTTCCATTGGTTGGAAAGGTTCTTACCTTCTAGTCCAGGCTTCCTAAAAATGGAAATCCTCCTGCTTTAACCTCTTGAGTGCTGTAATTACATGACTAGCCTTTGCCTCCCTATATTCTTATCTGGGGTTTTTAGATCTTTTAGTTTCATGAACTTTTTTTTTGTTGTTGTAGGTCATGGGGCCTAAACTGGTTCTGGGCGTTGTCCCTCAGCTCTTCAGCTCAAGGCTAGCACTCTACCACTTGAGCCACAGCGCCACTTCAGATTTTTTCTGCTTATGTGGTACTGAGGAATCAAACCCAGGGCCTCATGCATGCAAGGCAAGCACTCTATCACTGAGCCACCTTCCCAGCCCCTATTCTGCTAGCTTGTAATAAAAAATTTAAACCCATAGCTTTCTTCATCTGCTTCTCTCTTCTTTCTCTTCAGGATCTCAAGCCTTAAAGATCAAATTATTCATTCTCTTTAGGTTTTCACTTTTCATGCAAGGCATGTTTTTCACAGTTAGTACATGGCCTCTATTTTGTAATTGGTTAAGTATATAGCAGAGAATAAAAAGCTCAGAAAGCCAAACTTATTCCCTCTAATAAAACCCAAAGACAAACATCTAATTACAGAAATAAGCACTATAGAGAAATCTGGGTATAGTGGGTATAGTAGTTTCAGCTACCCTGGAGGCTGAAAGGAGAGGATCTATATGAATTCCAGAGTTCAAGGCCAACTGGGCAACAGAGAAAGACCCATTTCAACACCTAAAACAAAGCAAAACCACAAATGAACACAATGGAGAAAATGAACACAGTGCTGTGGCAGGAAATGGAAGTGGAGAGATGGCAAGTATTTAGCCAGGGAAGGCCTCCCTCAGGAAATGCCATTGACTGACAGACTTAAAAGTAATTGACTCTTTGAAAAGGGGGCAAGAGTGCTTGAGGAAGTGAAGGGAAGTAAGGTAGACAAGAAGCATGGCTCTGGGTGACATCATTGGAGGTAGGCAGGGATCAGCCACTCAGGGTCTTTTAAGTCAACTAAGGACTTGAGTTTGTCTGAAGTATAATGGGAAGCCATTGGTGTTGACAAGTGGGGGTGTTGGTAGTTGTGGTTATTTAAGCGGATGAGTTTCTGTAGATGTGTGTGTGTGTGTGTGTGTGTGTGTGTGTGTGTGTGTGTTAGTACTGGGGCTTGAATTTTCAGGCCTAGATATTACACTTTAGCTTTTTTGCTCAAGGCAAGTACTCTACCATTTGAGCCATAGCTCCGCTTATGGCTTTTGCTGGTTAATTGGAGATAAGAGTTTCCCAGACTTTTCTGCCCAAGGTGACTTTGAAAAAGGATCCTCAGATCATAGCCTCCTGAGTAGCTAGGATTACAAGCATGTGACACCAGCACCCAGCTTTTGCAGCCATAATTTTCAAATAACACTGTACATGCTGCATGAAAACAGATTGTAGCCAGCCCTGGCATGAAAGTCCGTGAGACTCTTATCTCCAATAAACCACCAGAAAACTGGAAGTGGCGCTGGGGCTCAGGTGGTAGAGTGCTCGCCTTGAGCTGAAGAGTGCAGGGACAATATCCAAGCCCAGAGTTCAAGCCCCAGCACCGACAAAAAAAGAAAAAAATAGAAAATAGACTGTAGAGCAAAATATACGAATGCTGCCGGGCTCTTGCAGCAGATCATGGGACAGTCATGGTGGGTTTTGGCTGGGGGAGATGCAAGGGTGAAGTTGGAGGGAAATATGGACCAACAAGAATTTACTTTGGAGGTATAGTTGGGGTTTGTGATGGGTTGAGGGTGAAGAGTAAGGGAGAGGCACGCACATGTGTGCCCTCCCCCACTGCCAGCATCAGAGATGCTGAGTTCCAGGTTCCATCCTCTGAAATGACTGCCTGGGAACAAATCAACACCCAGCTGTGAGAAGGGAGTGGGAGCTTTCTGGAATTCTTAGACAGGTAATAGGATTTTGGGAAAGAGATCTTCAAAATGATGATAGTGGTGCCTAATTATAATAATAACAGTCAATAGCACTTAATAACCCTTATTAAGTGCCAGACATATATAGCTGTCCTGGTTAAGGTCAAATACCTTCTTCAGCACAGACAGCCTAGCTTACAATATATTGGTTTTACCACTCTGCTACCTACTTAGCTCTGAGAGGTAAGTTAGCCTTGTTTGAAATTGTAAAAGAGAGCAAAAATTGTAAAAGAGAGATGTTGTCCAAAAGAAATGTACTGATTACTTCACTGAAACTACAACCTCTCTCTGTACATCACCTTTATAATAACAATAAAATGTATTAAAATTAAAAAGAAATTATAAATTAACCTGGGTGCTAATGGCTCGTGGCTGTAATCCTATCTACTCCGGAGGATGAGATCTGAGGATCATGGTTTGAAGACAGCCCAGGTGGAAAACTCCGGAAAGCCCTGATCTTCAGTTGACCAGTAGAGGTGTGGCTCAAGTAGTAGAGCTCTAAACTTGAACAGAAAACCAAGTGAGAGCATGAAGCGTTGAATTCAAGTCAGAGCATGAGACTCTGAGTTCAAGCCCTGGTACTGGCACAAATATAGAAAAAGGGGGGAAAAAAAAGAAAAGAAAAATGAAATTACAAACGAGCATCCTTTTGGGATGTAGAACCACCAAGGTCAAGTTCAAGTGCAATCTGCATTTGACAAAGAGCTTAGAATTTTAGAGCCCAAATGAAAAACAACGGCTACCACTAACACCCAGAACAACCAGACCAGATAGTCTGAAAGCCCTTCCCTGGCCAGCCTAAGAAGTAAGGAGCTAAAACTGGCTGACGGCCCAGGTTCTTGCTGAGTCAGGCTGGTTACCACCCTCATCATGGGTAACATGGGCTCAGGCACTCTCCTGATTCGAGGAAGATGAATCAGCTTTTAGTCTTCCATGCTGGGGGCTAATAATTAACTGTCCTGTGTCTGCTCCTCCGGGGATTAGGCTACCATCTGCCTCAGACACAGGACTGTCTGGATACCACCAGGCTTTGAGATGGTCAGGCAAGGCTATACGTTTTCAATTACAAGGAGATACTCTTATCTCTGGCCAGTCCTTTTCTCCATTAATTTACACCTTCCCTTATCATTTCTATCTGTGGCATCCCTTCGTGCAGCAGAGTTGTCTGCCCAGTGCTGCCCTGTCATGGTATCTGCGTGCCTGCACCCTGCCCCTCTGCTGACCCCTCCGCGGGGCCTCGTTTGTCTCCTGCCCGCCCTCCTCACGCCTGACCCTGTCCAGGCTCTCTTTGATCTGTCCCTTGCTCCTCTCTGCCTTTACCTAAAGCGCTGCTTTCTCCTTTGCAGACAAGGTCCCTGCCCATTCCAGGAATTCTCCTGACTCTAGGAGACAGAGTGTTTCTGGGAGCCAGGCCCCTCTTTGTCCCTCTAAAAAGACAGGAAGAAAAGAAGGGGAAGTGGCCCTTTTGAGTAGTCAGAGGAATGGGAGTTGAGAAAACAGAAGGGGTGGAGCTTCTGGATTCCTAATTATAAAAAGAGGGGGCTAGATCTGAGAGGCAGGAAGTGAGGGGGATCTGCAGAATACTACCTTTAACTCACCTCTCTGCAAGCAGGCATGCATGGGGTGCTGGCTGAGGCTGCTATGTCCTGTGATGGGAAGTGAGATATGAAATTGCACAGTATGATCAGATGACTGACCAATCCCTCCCTGACCTTGGATACTGAAGTGGTGGAGGAGAAAGAACTTGGCCTTGGCAAGAGGAAAATTGCTGGGCACCAGGTGTAGGCCTGGCAGGAGCCACAGAGCAGGAGTGACCAGACCCTGGGTTCTGGCTGCAGTGTCCTTTTGGCCTGAGTTATCCACCACCTCAAGTTCCTGTTGACTTTCCTATTCCAGCCTGCTTCTGAGACCAATTTTTCAAAGCAACAGGACCTGTAGGGCCCCCCTTTTTCTCTAAGCGTTTCTTCAGTCTGGAATTTCTCCCCCAAATGCCAGCACTTATGGGCATTCTGCCACCTACAGCAAACAGGAAAAAAAAAAGAGAGTGAGTGTGTCCTTACTGTCGCCACCAGTGTTTGCTGTGCTTGCGGGGAGGGGCGGGCACACCTGCTGGAGGAAAGCAGCGCTCCACAGCCCAGAAGCCCCCTGTAGTGAGAGGAAAGCCAGGCAAGGCTTCATTTGTAGAGGAAAAGCTTGAGATCAAACAATACATAGAAAACCTACATTCTGGTGAAACATACACATTATTTCCACCAGTGGGTGTCCTGGAGATGGAGGTAGCTGGGGCGGGGAGGGGGGCTGGAGAGGAGCAGTGGGAGATGGGGAGGGAGACACATGATGCAGAAAGGACCTTGGGTTTTTCTTTGCATGAGCTGGAGGTCATGAGAAGGTTTTGAGCAAAGAGCGGGGGAAGGTCTGACTTACCTTTTAAAAGAATTAGTTGCCTGAGCATTCCAAAGATGAAGGGAAGAAGGAAAAAAGAAAGGAAGAAAGAAGAGCAAGAGGGAGAAAAGGAGGAAGGGAGGAAGGAATGAAGCAAGGAAGGAAAGAAGGAAGGAAGGAAAGAAGGATCCAGCAGAGGAAGGAAGGAGAGAAGCAAGAAGGAAGAAAGGAGCCGGGCGCTGGTGGCTCACGCCTGTAATCCTAGCTACTCAGGAGGCTGAGATCTGAGGATCACGGTTCAAAGCCAGCCCGGGCAGGAGAGACTGTGAGACTCTATCTCCAATAAACCACCAGAAAACCGGAAGTGGCGCTGTAGCTCAAGTGGTAGAGCGCTCGCCTTGAGCTGAAGAGCTGAGGGACAGCGCCCAGGCCCAGAGTTCAAGCCCCACGACCGACAAAAAAAAAAAAGAAGGAAGAAAGGGCGGGCGGGCAAGCAGGAGAACTAACTACCGTGGTCATTGCCAGAGAATGTACTTGGTGAGCACGGGTGCAGCAGAGAGACCATTGCCATCACGTAGGCAGATGATGATGGTGGATGGAGCCAGTGGTTATCACGGAAGTGGTGGGAAGAGGTCAGCTTCCGGATATACTTTGAGGGCAGAGTTGACAACTTTTCTAATGGATTGGACTATAGCACAGAGAAGGATTTTTCCAGACCTGAGCAACTAGAAGCTGGAGTTGTCATCTGCTGAGTAGGCAGATGGGGGATCACCTCCTTCACTCAGCATTTATCACCCAGCTCAGATCACCCAGCTCAGATCACCCAGCTCCTATCACCCAGCCAGTATCACCCAGCTATATTCTCTCTGATGAAGCAGGATTGGAAGCAAAAGGAAGAGAGGGAAGTTACCTTTGGTGCTTGGCATTTCAAGCAATGTGGAAGCCAAAGGAAAAAAAGGAAAAGAGAGCAAATATTTGTTTAAGGGTATCTGAGCAGATCTTGGCAGGAATGAAGAAAGGAAGGAAAGTGGTCCCTGCAGTTTAAGACAGACAGCCAAGGAAATGTTGGGGTTGATGTGACCTTCCGTGATTCTTATGGATTTTCTTCTTAGTTGTTTGGTCTCTCCAGCCTCTGTTAAAAAGTTGTAAAGCTATTATGCAAATGCATACTAACAACAGCATAACACAGAGATGTTGTAAAGATAAATAGTGGGTTTCTGAACAAATGCTGGGACAGTTGCCATGCAGGAGTAAGGTCTTAATTGGGTTGTGGCAGGCTGGTCTGGAGACCCTAGAGGGCCTTTGAAATCATTTGGTACATGATGGGACAGACATGTGAGCTTCTTGAAGGCTTCCAGTCAGCCTCCCTTGGCCTCCTGAATCTGTCTGTATTAATTGTGTATGGCCCCTGAATGATGTTTCCAAATGGCCGTTGGTAGGAAAAGGTTCCCCAACCCCCTTGGTTAGTGAACTTCCCCATTTTCATCAGTGTTAGCTATTGGAAGTATGTGGAACACAGAGAAGTCAGTAGAGAAAGGATACCCATTAAAGCTCAGAGCCTACACTAACCAGAGAGCTTCACAGAACTTGGTTTAGAAATGTTTCTAAGTGATTTTGATTTGTGAGAAGACTATGACAGGAAATCAGTATGGCAAAATAGTTAGTTCCATTGGCTCTCTCTGCATTTAGCTTTCCTAATTTCCCCTCTGGCCTCCCCCTAAATGAACAAGGGTAACTGAATGTGTTAATATATCTGTTTTTGTGCAAATGGGGATAATTACAGTGCTGCTTTATAGAAAAGTTATAAGGATTAAATATGGATGCATGAAGTTGTAGCATAGTGCCATGCCCAGGGTAATGACTGGTAGATCTTTATATAATCACTCTTCTTATTATTATCAAAAGTAAATGCTATAGGGGCTGGGAAGGTGGCTCAGTGGTAGAGCGCTTGCCTTGCATGCTCAAGACCCTGGGTTCGATTCCTCAGCACCACATAAGCAAACAGAAAAAAGCCGGAAGTGGCGCTGTGGCTCAAGTGGTAGAGCGCTAGCCTTGAGCTGAAGAGCTGAGGGACAGCGCCCAGGCCCAGAGTTCAGGCCCCACGACCGGACCCAAAAAAAAAAAAAAAAGTAAATGCTATAAATTAGAAGGTTGAGCCAGGAAGCTGAGATCTGAGGATCCTGGTTCAAAGCAAGCCTGGGCAGAAAAGACAGTGAGATTCTTATTTACAATTGACCAGCAAACAAATAGCCAGAAATGGAGCTGTGGCTCAAGTAGTAGAGTGCCAGCCTTAAGCAAAAAAGTGAAGGGAGCCGGGCACATGCCTATAATCCTAGCTACTCAGGAGGCTGAGATCTGAAGATCATGGTCAAAGCCAGTCCGGGCAGCCTGGGCAGGAAAGTCCGTGAGACTCTTATCTCCAATAAACCACTCACAAAACCAGAAGTGGCACTGTGGCTCAAGTGATAGAGCGCTTGCCTTGAGCTGAGAGACAGTGCCCAGGCCCAGAGTTCAAGCCCCACGACTGACCA
>NW_012267241.1:20349192-20372023 GCF_000151885.1 Dipodomys ordii | reverse complement strand
AGAAGAAGAAGAAGAAGAAGAATTTTAAAATTAAATACATAAATTTTCTTTATTAACAGAATAATTTGGTGCTGGTGTAAAAGATAGCATCTCAATACATTGCAACAGTTGCGGGGATGCTGTGTTAGATAACACTCAAGTGTAATCATCAGGAAACCTATGTTCTCTCATGCTTTCAATGAATCAGGCATAGAATTCTCCAAACTTGACAGAACCACAACTAGTTTCCCATTAGATGAGTAGAATTAACCGGAAGGAAAATTAAAGTAGTATTTTGAGACAAGGTCTTTATGTATTATCCAAGTTGGTCTCAAACGTCTGGGCTCAAGTGTGTTTCAAGGCAGGAGATTTTTGAACACATAACAATACATATAATACACATAACATACATCGCCCCTCTCCCTGTCAGATGACATTCATTTTAGGAATATGTATTTTCAAACCCTGATTAGGATAGACCAACTGACAGGGTGTCACGTGCCTATAATCCCGGCATTCAGGAGGATCTCAAGTTGGAAGTGAGCTGGAGTTACATAATGAGACCCTATCTCAAAACAAAAAAAAAGAGAAAAGAAAAGAAAAATTGGGATAGAGGGCACAAAAAATAGTAAGTAATGTCTTAGAGGGCAACAGGATGGAATATTTACACATTTTCTCCATTCTCTCTTCCTGCTATCTGAGTAGATCTTAGAGCCATGTGGGCCTGACAGTTTGGGATCTTGGTCTCCTATCTTCCTCTTATTCTATTTTAAGAACTCCCAGCCTCTAGATAGCTCACTCTTTTACCTCTGTCACCTACAACAATCACAAGTTGATTCTTTGATGGGGATGAGAATCTGTGCTGCCCCCCTACCCCCATTCCTAACCATTACTTGATCAATGTTTGTGGAAGGAGATTGGGTTAGCCTAAGTGAGAATTCCCAGAGCTCTCTCACTTCCTGAGTCACTTGGATTAATTTCTCCCCAAGGGCTTTGCCACAGACCACCAGACTCCCTTATCCTCCTTGCCCTGCAGGTGCCAGGCTGGTGGCCTTCTAATTTCTGGGGATTCAGGGCCTGGCTTTGGTGAGTGTGCCGTCAGCCCTGTTTGAAGGCCACCTGAGCCATAGAGGAGCCTGGGTAGATCACCCTGAAACAGCATTTTCCCAAGGCTTCACTGTGCTAATTACTCCTCCTTCTGCTGGGAAAACCTTGGACTAGAAAATGAAATGAAGGGAGGGGGCTGAGGAAGGGCAGAGGGGAAGGAAAGGAGTTAATAAGCAGAGCAAGGTCAGCATCTGCTGCTGCTTTCCATACTCCCTTATCTGTGACGCCACAGCCTCAAGGTCTCCTCTTTTCATTAAAACAGTTGAATCACTGAAAATGATAAAAGTAACGAAGTTCTGGCCTTCTGTCTTAGACATAACAGAGCTTGCCTTGATATGCAGGCTTCTGCAAGAACATGCTTTCCTTACTTGCCTCTGTGGGCGTCAAGCATGTGGGGGGGGACCCCTGCAGCTGGGGATGGGCTTTGAGGTGTGTTTCCTGGGCAGGTGAGAGACAGACGCACCCACTCCTGCTCTTTGACAGGGCTATGACAATTCCTTGTCATTCCACACCTCTGCAGGGAACAGGGGATGAGCTGGCCAGGCTCCCCCAAATTAAGGAGTTCAGAAAGTCTCAAAGGCCACACCTCCTTGCTGTTGACCACATTTGGTGTATGTTTCAGGAGCAGGCACAGAGGAATGCATAGGCCAGGCCTGCCTCCACCTAGGTGCTAGGGTGCTAGCCCACCTAGGTGCTAGGTGTAGCCCTACTGAGGTGCCTAGTTGCTCAAAGACGAAGACCTAATACCACTGGTCAATTTCTGCAACTGTGAAGTAAGAATAGTGACCACAATGTGACAAGGCCAAAAATTAAAAAAAGAAAGAAAGAAAAAGGAAAAGGAAAAGTATGCTCTGAGAACCTTCTACCTCTTGTACTTGGAATGTAGTCTGTGCTCAACTAATGTTTGCTCAATTATCCCTAAAACAAATCCACTATATAAATATTAATGCAATCGCTAAAACCATAGCCATGAAACCAAAGCAAAAAGTAAAAGCAGGGACAGGCTGACCTATATAAATTCCTTCAGGATCGTTTTTTAAAACACAAATGGAAACATAATAGATGCTATTATGCACTTTACATTTTCCTATTTAGTGATCCATCTCAGATCATTTTCAATCACTACCATACATTTACCTCATTCTTTAAAACCATGGCTGCAGGACTTTGTCCAGCATAAGGGGATTTCAGGCCTCTATGCATTTGCAGGGTCTTATAATCTTCTGTTACACTCAACATTATGCTCATGAATATACTTCTTGGAGTACAATGTCAATGTGCCAGAAGCCCTACACCTTCCAACAATTTTATAAACAACTTGGTTGCTGGTGGCTCATACTTGTAACCCAACTACTCAGGAGGCTGAGATCTGATGACCTCAGTTCAAAGCCAACTAGGGCAGACAAAGAGACTCAAGGGGCAATCCAAGAAACTCTTACCTCCAATTAATCAGCAAAAGGCCAGAAGTGGAGGTATGGCTCAAGTGGTAGAGTGTGGTTCCCGCTTGCGCAAAAAAGCCAAGCAAGAGTTTGAAGTCCTGAGTTTATGCCCCAGTACTGGCATGAAACAAACAATTATAAATCTTGGATGAATATATACAAAGATACTTAAATTTTTACTGAGAAGTAGAGCTAGTGCAATTGGTGAGCAGAATTCCATGTTGGTCTCTATTATATTCTTGTTAATATAGTCTCATACACCTAAGATGGTATTTATCACAGATAATGCCACATGCCACAGCCTGTCACAGAACTTAAGATGCATCAAGGAACAAAGACAAGAAAGAAACCCACTTTGTGGAGGTGATAAACCAGCAAGAAAAGACACATAATGAAAGCAACAAATAAGGAACTATCCAGGCTTGTTAGAAGTATGGGGCTAGGGGAGTGACTCAAGTGGAAGAATACTTGCCTAGCAAGCTCAAAGTCTAGCTTTCAATCTGCAGTACCAGACAAAAAAAGAGGTGAGAAGTATTGTGGGAAATGAAGAAAGGAGGGCAGGGATGGGAGCCCTGGGCCTCCAGGGAAGTCCCAGAGCAGGCAATAGCTTGAAGTTAATAGACTTCTGGGGGTCTAGAGACTAAAGCAGGGTATGCTGGTCAGGATATAATTCAGCTGGACCAAATGGGATTTGGATGAGTTTGAAGTTCTCTCTCTGGCTAGGGTTTGCAGACCCTTACTCTGTAGCCCACCCCCCTTTGAAAAAACACCAGTGTGCCAGCGACCCACTTCACATGTGTCAGTCGTAGACTAGGATGAGGCAGTGGCTATTTGTGTGGGTGGTGATGTCATGCTGTTGTCCCATATTGAATTTACGGTTGTCAGAAACCCCTAGAGTAGTTGGGTTGCTTATTTTTCGGGAATAGCTATTAAGTCCAGTTAGCCTTATTCTCTTCCACTTAAGTTTTGATTTTTCAACCTTAATGCGGGACATCTGTGAGTCTTGCCCCCTAATAGTTTCCTTTTTGCATTATATTTCATGTTTCTGCTCTTGGGATGCTGAATTTGGTTTGATTCTGAGTGAGCATCATTGTGGAGATGTGGAGGACACTGTTGTTCCCCTTGAGCTTTGGAGTGTGGAATTGATTCTAGGGCAATCATCAAAAGGCTTTTGAGTAGGGAAAGAGCAAGAAGTACCATCTAAGGAGAGGATAAGGATTCAAGAGGGAGAGAGAGAGAGAGAGAGAGAGAGAGAGAGAGAGAGAAATATAGCAAGGAGGGAAAACAAGTGGACTATTGAGAGGAGAGCTGGGAAAGGCTTCAGCCAGGGAAGAACAGTGAGGGGGTAGAAAGAAAAAAATGGGGAGCAGAAAGAGGTCAATGAGCCTGATTTTGGATGGGAAGATGATGAAGATTCTAGATGAGATCTGAATGAAGTTGTCTCCTGGGTAATAGAGATGGGTCTAGCCTGGGACCTGGATAAGATGGAAACTAGGAAGATCACATAAATAAAAGAAGAATACATATAGGATTCACACCTGAAGTCCTAACTACTCAGGAGGCTGAGATCCAAGGATCATAGTTTGATGCTAGCATGGGTAAGAAAGGCTGTGAGACTCGTCTCTAACTACCAGAAAAGCTGGAAATGGAACTGATAAAATATCAAGTAGAGCTTGATCAAAGAAGCTCAGAAACAATGCCAAGGTCTTGAGTTCAAGCTGCAAGATGGTACATGTATGCGCACACATGAACACATACATCAAAACCCAAAAAGAAAAAAATAGCTGGCTGCTGGTAGCTCATACCTGTAATCGTAGCTACTCAGGAGGCTGAGATCTGAGGATCTCAGTCCAGACAGGAAAGTCTGTGATACTCTTTTTTTTTTTTGTCGGTCATGGGGCTTGAACTCTGGGCCTGGGCGCTGTCCCTCAGCTCTTCAGCTCAAGGCGAGCGCTCTACCACTTGAGCTACAGCGCCACTTCCGGTTTTCTAGTGGTTTATTGGAGATAGGAGTCTCACGGTCTTTCCTGCCTGGGCTGGCTTTGAACCGCAATTCTCAGATCTCAGCCTCCTGAGTAGCTAGGATTACAGGCGTGAGCCACCGGCGCCCAGCTAAGTCTGTGATACTCTTATGGCTAATAAACTACCAAAGAACTGAAAGTGGAGTTATGCTCAAATGGTAAAGTGTTAGCTTCAAGCTCAGGGACAGTGCTTGGGCCCAGAGTTTAAATCCCAGTACTGGTAGACACACATGCAGAAAGGAAGGAAGAAAGAAAGAAAAAGCAAGCAAGCAAGAAAGAAAGAGGGGGAGAGAAGGAGGGAGGGAAGAAGAAAAGGAAAAAAGAAGGAAGGAAGGAAAGAAAAGAAAGAAAGAAAACTAAGAAAGAAGGAAAGAGAGAGGGAAAAATGCAGTGCAGCTTCCAGAAGCTGCCATGGGCAGCTCCCTTGTAGCTCCTGAAGTCCAAGTTAGGGTGGAGGTGAAAATTGTAGGGATGTGGTTTTCAGGGTAACCATGGGGTTTGTCCATAGAACTTTCCCATAGGACCATTGCAATCCTGTCTAGGCAGTGGCTAACAACCGTTATTGTCAGCCTGTGTGGGAGAGATCTTTACCTGAACAGCCAAGGTGACAAGATGGGTCTGTGTTTCTAAGTACTGACTAGAATGGAGATCAAGGAAAAATGAACGCAAAGTAGAAAGAAAAAAAATACGATGAAAGTCATATGATAGGTAACGAACAGGAGACCTCCAGATCTCTAGGGATGGAGAGATGCTATCTTTGCTCATTGATGTATCCTGATTGTTCAATATCCAGAGGTCAGTTTACAGCCTAGTCAGAGAAGGTCATGCTTCTGCTATGCCCTACCCCCCCCCCTCGCAGTCAGTGTTGCTCTAGCCACACATTCTATCTGTTCCTGGCACCGACCTACTTCAAGGTCTTTGCCACTGCTATTTCTGGTGCCTGAATAGTCTTCCCAAAGATTTGCACATGCTTTCTCTCACTCCCCTTTTAGATTTCTGCTCAAAGTTTTCCTTTTCATGGTGAGCCCTGACTACCCTCTGTAAGAGAGCAGCTCCTCCTTCTCTCCTTTTTTCTCTGCTTAATTGATCTTCAAAGTACTTATCATTACCTTCTATATTATAATATTTATGGCATTACTGTCTGCCTCTCCCAGTTAGACAAAGCCAGTGTGGAGTAAAAGGACTTTATTAACTTACAAAGAAACAAATGAAGTGAAATCATTATTGAGGTTCAGGGAAAGGAGGATGAATTTTGAAGTCCAATATTAAAGATATAAACTCTGTCCTGTGTGACCTTAAGCATTTAACCTCACTGCCTCAATTTACTCATCTCAAAAATGGTATAATGAGGTGCTGGGAAGGTGGCTCAGTGGTAGAGTGTTGCCTCACATACATGAGGCCCTGGGTTTGATTCCTCAGCACCATATAAATAGAAAAGGCCAGAAGTGGTGCTATGGCTCAAGTGGTAGAGTGCTAGCCTTGAGCTGAAGAGCTGAAGGACAGCGCCCTGGCCCAGAGTTCAAGCCCCATGACCGACCCAGAAAAATGGTGTAATGAGATCCTTGCAAGGATTAAAGGAACTCATGTTTACCCTAATGAATGCCACCACCTCATCATGGCTGCACAAATCACCTGATTTTACAACTAAACTTGGATGGGTTTCCATCCTGGCTTCAAAGTTCAAACTTAGGGGAGCTGGGAAGGTGGCTCAGTGGTAGAGTACTTCCCTTGCATGCATGAAGCCCTGCGTTTGATTCCTTAGTATCACATAAACAGAAAAAGCCAGAACTGTGGCTGTGCTGTGGCTCAACTGGTAGGGCGCTAGCCTTGAACCAAAAGAAGCTCAGGGATAGTGCTCAGGTCCTGAGTTCAAGTCCCAGGACTGGCAAAAAAAGCTCAAACTTACATAATTCCTTTCTTCCTTCCTTCCTTCCTTCCTTCCTTCCTTCCTTCCTTCCTCCCTCCCTCCCTACCTTCCCGTTCCTCCCTTCCTTCTTTCCCTCCCTCCTTTCCTTCCTTCCTTCCTCCCTCCCTTCCTTCCTTCCTTCCTTCCTTCCTTCCTTCCTTCCTTCCTTCCTTTACCTTTTTGCCCCACATGCCATGGCCTTGGGCATGCTAAGCACATGCTCTATGATTGAGCTTTATCCCTAGCCTAGACAATTTTTCTACCCACTGTGAATTTATTTTCTCAACTGTCAAACTGCAGCAATAATTCTGCCTTGCAGGATTGGTGCAGAATTTAAATACCATCCCTTGTTTCGGTGTGAGGCATATACTGCGTGCTAGACAAATGGAATGACATGGTTGAATCACCACTGATAGCAGGCTAGGAGTGAGGGAACCCTCCAGGAATGTAAGCAATGGTGAGCTGGGGGTGTGTAGGCGTGGCTGGAGTGTTTGCTGAGAGGGAACATTCCAAGTTAGATTCTGAAGGACAGGTCAGCAGAAAGGAGGGAAAAGGTACTCTGGAGAGACAAGATCATATGTGGAAAATCTCTAAGGAGAGGGTAGAAGAATGAAAAATAGACTTGGTGTAAGGGAAGACCAGCTTTTCCAACACTTGGAAGGTCAAGAACGCTTGATAATGAGAACCCCAGGAGAATATTCCCAGGCCTGAGATTTGTCTTCTGTCTTGGTCAATTAGATCATAAGATGAATCTGTCACCAGCATGCACCACTTCACACGGGGAAAACAGACATGTTGGATAATTAGTGAAGTCTTGATATTGCTTTCTAGTGTCTACCCAGAGCCTTCAACTGTATTGTTCCAGGGTAAGGAAAACTGTTTTCAAAATGTGGACAGCCTCTTCAGGACTCTGGGACTTTTTTTTTTTTCATGTAGGCCAGAATTCCAGGAGAAATACCTAATCCAGAGCATGGTTGCAGAAATGTTGCCAGGCATGTTGAGAACATATTTAAAATGTCCCTCTCAGTCTTTCAACGTGAGCTCAGGTGCATGCTGGGAGGTGCAGCTTTAGGATGCTCCTGGAAGGTGATAACTCAGGGAAGCTTGGTCTGAAAATAGAAGGACCCTTCTGGAAATGGAACTGAGTAGTCTCACACGGCCACCTCATCCCAGCCTTAAGAAGCCTTTACTTCACCACTCACATGCTCGGGGCAGGGTGTGGTGGTGGAGAGGGAAATGTTGTGATTCATCCTTCATCTTTATTCCTGTAGTCAATGACATCATGGGTGACCTTGGGCAGAACTGTAGGCTTATACATACAAACATACTGGCAATATCCACAGTATCACAGGCCAGGGAGCCATCTGTCCAGGGACCCATCAAGCCAGGAAGTAGACACCTGAAGACAGCTAGTACATACCTGTAATACTATCACTCAAGAGGCTAAAGCAGAAGGATTGTAAATTCTAGGCCAGCCCAAGGCTATATAGCGAAAACCTATCTCCAAAATGATTAAAGTCCCATACTATTGTGACAACTGTTTCCCCAGTCTTACGCTGTTTCCATGTGTGTCCACAATGGATTACAAAAATTTTTAACAATAGACACTAGATCTTATATTATCTTTGTATTTTCTCTGGCTTTGACATGGTTTTTGGTGCAGTCTAATGGAATTTCGTAGAATATTTGTTGACTTGAGTCCCCAGAAAAGCAGCTGTTTTGCTTTGAAACTGTATTTTTGTTGTTGTTTGTCTGTTTTGAGGTTGTTAGGCCAGTCTTCCTATCTGAGGGAGAGAAGCACAGTGTTCAGGTAGAAGCAGCAGGCCTTTAGTGAAGACAGGCACACAATAATCTATTGTTTCTGATATTCCAGACTCAAGACTCAACACAAGGGAACAGTTTTCTAACCAGGCAATCTTTAGGGTTTCTTTTGTTGTTGTTGTTTGTTTAGTTTTTTTTTTTAATTCTTTTGCCCCAACCCTAAGCTGGGGCACTTGAATAATCCTGGTTTCCGGAGAGCAGACTACTGTAATGATAATCCAGGAAGTAAATTGCCCTTTGAAAAGCAAGGCAGAAACCCATTGACTAAGTATTTATTTATATTTAATGCTCCAGGGCTTCTGTTTCTAGCTTTGAAGAATTCCTGACAAGTGCTTTTTGAAGTCATTAATCCTAGAGGCAAATCTCCATGTTTTGCTGCTTGCTCCTGTCCCAGGGACCCTGGCACCCTGTGTTTTAACTTGTGGGCTTTCTAGCAACAATGGATGCTGAGAGGAATGGGCTGGTGTCGGGCATGGGGGGGGGAGGGGGGGAGAAGGGTGGCTCCATTTTGAATCTGCACTGCCATCTTTGGTCAGACACAAAATCTCTAGAATGGATTTATCTGATAGGAATGACTTGCCCGCTGCCTTCTGCCCTGTGGATGGGCATAGACCCTTTCCCTGGGGCACCTGTGTTCTTCCAGCTTAAGCCTGGAGCTTCCTGTGAAGCTACATCATCTCTGCCTCACTGCAAGGTGACTGGCTCCAATAGCTTTTGTCTATTTTATATTGTGAAAAAAAAAAGAGAGAGACAGAAGGGGTGATATTGTCCAAAGAGAAATGTACTCTTTACCTGATTTATGTAACTGCAGCCTCTCTGTATATCAACTTTATAATAACAATAATATATTTTTTTGTTGGTCATGAAGCCAGAATTCTCACTCTCTCTCTATTTTTTTTTTTAATCATGGGGCCTGAACTCTGGGCCTGGGCACTGTCCCTCAGCTCTTCAGCTCAAGGCTAGTGCTCTACCACTTGAGCCACAGCACTATTTGGGGCCTTTTCTGTTTCTGTGGTGCTGAGGAATCGAACCCAGGGCCTCATGCATGCAAGCAAGCACTGTACCACTGAGCCACCTTCCCAGCCCAACAATAATACATTTTTTAAAAGAAGAAAAGTTTATTACTGGCAGAAAAGTTAGAAACTTCCATTAAAAACTCAAAGAATCTATTGGGTCCTAGTGGTTCATACCTGTAATCCTAGCTGCTCAGGAAACTAAGATCTGAGGAGCATGGTTCAAAGCCAGCCAGGAAGAAAAGTCTGTGAAACTCTTATCTCCAATTAACCAGCAAAAGGCCAGAAGTAGAGTTGTAGGCTCAAGTGGTAGAGTGCTAGTCTTAAGAGTAAAAGCTAAGGGAGGTCAGTATGGGTTAGATAGCCAGTCCTGAAGTTGGCTCCTGAAAGCTTTGGGGGCAGGGCAGTGTGAGGGACCAAACCCAGGACTCCCGTCTGCCAGGCAGGTACACTACCACTGATGCGCATCACAGCCCTTTGCTGAAAGCTTTTGCTCCACAGAAGTAATCTGAGGGTCCCACCACTCCACATTGCCATTCCGTATTACCATATGGGGATCACTGAAGGAAGGGTGCTGAGAGGAGGGCTCCCACAAAACACCTCTTAGGGACTCATGGTTTGGCTCATTAAAGATAGTGTCTAAGAGTGTGCCAAGTCTCTGGGAGCCAGTGTGAGATTCAGTGCAGCCATGGGGCTGAGTGCAGGCTACTTTGGCATCTTCAAGGTATGTTCCTGTCAGGCCCAGTAGGGACCTGGGAACGAGCATTCGTAGCTCTTGCTTCTAAATGATATGGAAATGTGGATGGAAATGTGTTTCTGAAGCCAAGAGCTGGTGGCTCATGCTTGTTAATCCTAGATCTCAGGAGGCTGAGATCTGAGGATCATGGTTTGAAGCCAGCAAGTGAGACAACTCAGAGAGATTCTATTCCCAATTAGCCAGCAGAAAATATGGCTCAAATAATAGAGTGCCAGCATTGAGCAAAAATGCAGAAAGAGAGAGAGAAAGAGAGAGAGAGAGAGAGAGCACAAGACCCTGAGTTCAAGCTCTAGTGCCAGTGTGCACATGTGTGCCCGCGTGTGTGCACATGCACACACACACACACAAATGTGTGTGTCTGTAGATCATAGCAAAGGGGACATTCATGGCCATGGACTCTCTCTCTCTCTCTCTCTCTCCTCTCATCTCTCTCTTCTCTTTCCCTCCCTCTCCTCCCTCTCTCTCTCTCTGAAAACCTTGTTTGTGAAAATTCTGTGTCAGGGGCTGGGAAGGTAGTTCAGTGGTAGAGTGCTTGCCTTGCATGCATGAGGCCCTGGGTTCAATTCCTCAGCACCACATAAGCAGAAAAGGCTAGAAGTGGTGCTGTGGCCCAAGTGGTAGAGAGCTAGCCTTGAGCTGAAGAGCTGAGGGACAGTGCCCAGTCCCAGACTGACAAGAAAGAAAGAAAATTCTGTGGCAGCCCTTGCCACCCCTGCTCACACACAAATCTTCTCCAGGCTTCACATAAGACTAAGAGAGAGGCTGAGGCAGCTGGTCAAGGTCAGAAAGCAGGCCAGTGTTTTCCTGCCTGATTCTGTTTCCTGCAGCCTCAAACAGCCAGCTGACTCCTGGTCTCCATTGTCATGACTCTCAACAACTCAAATTCATCAAATCCACCCTTCTTCCTGCCTTTACCTCCCTCCCTGAGACTGCTTTTCTGTTAGATTCCCCTCTCTGTAGATTTCTCCAATCACCCCATTGCTTAAGCCAAAACTAGAACACCCCAGTTTGCTCCTCTCCTGCCACTCCAGAATCAGATCTGTCCCCAAGGTCTACAGCCTCCACCTTGCAGACCTTCTTGAATCTGTGTCTTGAGCTCTGTCTTATCCTGATGCCCCCTTGGTCCACAAAACCAACACCTTTTGTCTGGCCTTTCTCAATGTCTTCCCACTTGGCCCATCTTCTTCCCTGTCTCCTCCTCCTCCTCCTCTGCTTCTTCCTCCTCTTCTTCCTCCTCCTCTGCTTCTTTCTCCTCTTCTTCCTCTTCCTCCTCCTCCTCCTCCTTCTGTTCCTTCTCCTGCTCTCCCGCCTTCCCCTTCTTTCTGTGCTGATATTGAGGTTTGAACTCAGGGCCTGGGCACTGTCCCTGAGCTTTTTTGCTCAAGGCTGGAGCTCTACCACTTGAATCACAGCTCCACTCTGGCTTTGTGGTGGCATATTGCAGATAAGGGTCTCATGGTCTTTCTTGCCTGTGCTGACTTTAAAGTGTAACTCTCAGATCTCAGCCTCCTGAGTAGCTAGGATTGCAATCATGAGTCACTGGTGCCTGGATCTTCTCAGTGTTCTTTAAGCTATCATCTGCACCATGGCCACAGTGCCCTTCTAGCAAGAATGCAGCCTTGATAATGTAACTTGTCAAGATAACTCTCTGGTGGCCTTGCATTGTCTTCAAGGAAAACATCTTCACCTTGGCACTCCAGTACCTATGTCGGCATGGGCTACATGTCTCCCTGCCCTTTGTATATTAGCAATAAAGAGCTCTTCCTGTGTGTCTAATCTCTCCTCTAATAGGATGGCCATCTCGGGCACACATTGTTTTCACACCTGTCTCCCTCACTAGTCTCAGGTACTCAAAGGTGGGGATTCTGTGCTGCTTGCTGTTGCATATCACATTGTCACTCCGTAGTTTACCAGTCTGCATCTGTTGAGTACTGGTATGTGTCAGATTGCCAGTATATATTAAAAAATTGATACTAAACTGGGCACAGTGGTTCATGACTATAGTCTCAGTTTTTCAGGAGACTGAGGCAAGAGGACCACTTGAAGTTAGAAATTCAAGATCAACCTGGGTAACATGATGAGATTATGCCTTAAAAAAAGAGTTAGAAAGCCAGGCACCGGTGGCTCATGCCTGTAATCCTAGCTACTCAGGAGGCTGAGATCTGAGGATCTCAATTCAAAGCCATCCCAGGCAGGAAAGTTCTTGAGACTCTTATATCCAATTAACCACCAGAAAACTGGAAGTGGCGCTGTGGCTCAAGTGGTAGAGCACTTTCCTTGAGCTGAAGAGCTCAAAGTCAGCGTTCAGGCACAGAGTTCAAACCACACAGCTGACAAAAAAAAAAGTTAGTTTCTTGTTTTTCTTTTTTAGCTCAGGGCCTGAGCATTGTCCCTGACCTTCTTTTGTTCAAGGCTAGCACTCTACCACTTGAACCACAGCATCACTTCTGGTTTTTTCTGTTTATGTGGTACTGAGGAATTGAACCCAGGGCACTCTATCACTAAGCCACATTCCCAGCCTTCTTTTTCTCTTTCTTTGTGCTGCTCCTAGGGCTTGAACTCAGGGCCTGAGCACTGTCCCTGAGCTTCTTTTTGATCAAGGCTAATGCTCTACCACTTGAGCCACAACACCACTTCCAACTTTTTCTGAGTAGTTTGTTGGAGATAAGAATTCCATGGCCTTTCTAGCCTAGGCTGGTTATGACCCCAGCTCCTCAGATCTCAGCCTCCTGAGTAGTGGCATGAGCCACCAGCCCTGGGCTATGGATTTTTTTTTGGGGGGGTGGTCGGTTGTGGGGCTTGAACTCTAGGCCTGGGCTCTGTCCCTGAGATCTTCAGCTCAAGGTGAGCACTCTACCACTTGAGCCCACAGCACCACTTCCAGTTTTCTAGTGGAGATAAGAGTCTCATGGACTTTCCTGCCCAGGCTGGCTTTGAACTGTGATCCTCAGATCTCACCCTCCTGAGTAGCTAGGATTACAGGCGTGAGCCACTGGTGGCACTGGCTTGTTGTTTATTTACTTATTTATTTTGGGTGTGCTGTACCACCAAGTAACACCCTTAACCCAAAATAATTTTAAGCTGCAGGCTAGGAGTACCATATTTTAGGATAGTACTGAATTCTAACCACCAGCAGTCACTTCCCAAAGTGAAGAATGGTTGTGAATGAAGATGCCAGGATTGGAGATACCCAGGTCAACACAGTCTTGTTCACTCTTGGGGAATCTGGTAGACTATTTAATAGGAATGCTGTGAGAGGAGGCTCAAATGATATCTGGTGATAAAAATCTGTCCCAGAGCTGGGAACGTGGCTTAGTGGTAGAGAGCTTGCCTACCATGCATGAAGTCCCTGGTTTGATTCCTCAGTACCACATACACAGAAAAAGCCAGAAGTGACTCAAGTGGTAGAGTGTTAGCCCTGAGCAAAAGAAGCTCAGGGACAGTGCCCAGGCCCTGAGTTCAAGCCCTGAACTGGCAAAAAAAGAAACATCTGTCCCAGGCAGAATTCCTTGTTGGATTGCCATGTCCCTGACCCCTCCAGGCTGCTTCACCTGTGCCAGCCTGGGTCAGTCTCAGCCAGTCTCCTCCTGGCTTTCTCCCTTTGATCCATGTGTTCCACCCTATTGGGACTTGAATGAGCATGTGAGACAGTCCTACCTGCCTGCTTCTGTATGTGCCAAGCTTATGACCTTTGACTTGGTAGGTCCCAATTTGTCTGATTTGAGTGTGTGCATGCATGTGTGTGCACATGTGCCTGTCTGTTTTCACTCTCCTTGATCCTGTGCAAACATCTATCCATGAAATTCTCTCCTCAAGCAACACCATACCTTATTCAGCCTAGTCCTGATGTTTTGTTTCCTTGCATAGGTGGCAAGGTCCTCACTGCATAGGACTGGACTTCTTTTTCTTTTTCTTTTTTTTTTGGTCCGGTCGTGGGGCCTGAGCTCTGGGCCTGGGCGCTGTCCCTCAGCTCTTCAGCTCAAGGCTAGCGCTCTACCACTTGAGCCACAGCACCACTTCTGGCTTTTTTCTTCTTGTTTATGCGGTGCTGAGGAATCAAACCCAGGGCCTCATGCATGCAAGGCAAGCGCTCTACCACTGAGCCACCTTCCCAGCCCTGGACTTCTTTTTCTTGATAGGTACTTCCTACCCTAGCACAGTACTTGACATAGGCCTAAACCATATAGAAATGTGAGTGTTGAAGCCATTCACTCACTTCACTTGGCCTCCAAAAGACCCATGACCTGCATGCTGACTAGGTGCTCTACCATTGAGCCACGCCACCAGCCCTCTTGCTCATCTTCTTGGACTTCCCCTGCATAAAATCTGGTGTATAAAATCTGTGGGGTGGCGGAGGTGGGGGGATGTCTTTTGGAGAAGCACAATAAAGTCTTTCTGAGACAAGCCCACAATATGGTCCAAAGCTGTGTTTACCACATTATCATGACCTCCCAGTGGCTGGACCGTTTATTTAGTGATCTCATCTCTCCCTCCAGAAATGAATAAGCATGTGCTTAAAGTGGAGAAAGACCTAGCATCATATGAGACTAATCTGACCAAGGGACAAGGCTATGTTGAAGCCACCAGCAGGGAAAAAGCAAGAGGATTGGGGAAGGGGGTGCTGGGATTCTGGGGTCACTGGTGTTAAGGTTAAGTAGCTGTCTAAGGATTCCCACGTCTGATTGCGGCAGGCTCTTCTCAGCTCTCCTGACTCTGTTTAACCCTCCTGTCCTCCAGTCTGTCTCTGGAAGGAGTCAGTGCACCCTCCATGGCGCTCTCTCCTACCTCTTGAATGATTCTGTCCTGTCACCATTCTGCCTTTTGTTTCTTCAAAATATCTCTAAGGTTGGATACCAGTGGCTCACACATGAAATCCTCGTTACTCAGGAGGCTGAGCTCTGAGAATCTTTGTTTGAAGCCAACTACAGTAGGAAGGTCTGTGAGACACTTATTTCCAATTAACCACCCAAAAGCCAGAAGTGGAGCTGTGGCTCAAGGAATAGTGTTTGCCTTGAGCAAAACAGCTCAGAGACAGTGCTCAGACCTTGAGACAGTAGGGACTGGTAAAAGAAAAAAATATAAGCAGGAGGAAGAGGTGGTGGTGGTGGTGGAGGAGGAGGAGGAGGAGGAGGAGGAGGAGGAAGAAAAGAAAATGATGATGAAGGTGAGACCATTTTACTAGACCATTTTACTTTAGGGAGTTGAGTATCCTTGAATTTGAGTCTCCAAGGGTATCCTGGAACTGATCCCCTGAGGATACCAAAAAACAATTTGACTTTTTTTTTTATTTTGCCAGTTTTGGCAAACGAACTGGCTTGAACTCAAGGCCTTGGTGCTGTCCTTTAGCTTTTTCATTCAAGGTTAGCATTCTATCCCTTGAACCATAGCTCCACTTCTGACTTTCTGTTAGTTATTTTGAGATAAGACTCTCATGGACCTTCCTAACCAGGCTGGCTTTAAACCATGATCCTCAGATCTCAGCTTCCTGAGTAGCTAGGATTATAGACATGAGCTACCAGTGATAGACTTGTACTTGTTTCGTAAGGCACCCGAAAAGAAACTTTCCCATGAAGTTGGTGGAGCTGTCTCCAGTGTACCCCTTTCCTCCTTCCCCCACTGGCTGAGATCATTGGTGTCTTTTCTACTTAATTGACATGCTACCATCCATTAAGGAACTGCTCCAACCCAACCCAGCCCAGCCCAGCCCAGCAGATGTCTCCTGGCTTGCATATTGAGTGTGTTTGCTATTGCTGGGAATGCTACCATCCCATTGCCAGTCAGGATGATATTGCTTTCATCCAAAAGCTTTTTCTAAATTCAGAGTCCTGTGATCTATGCATAAATTACAAAAAACAAATGGGACAGTCTCTCTCCTTCCTTTCTCTCTTCCTCTTTCTCTTTTTCTCCATCCCCCCCTCCCTTCCTCCCTTCCTCCTTCCTTCCCTTCCTTCCTTCCCGCAGTGCTAGGGTTTGAACTTAAGCCATTTAAGCCTCTCTTCTCTTCCTCTCCCCTTTCCTCCCCCCGTCTCCTCCCTTTCGTTGTCCACCCATCTTTCCCTTCTTTCCTTCCTGATTTCATCCTCTCTCCTTGCCCTTCCCTCCCTTCCTCCCCACCGCTTCTCCTCCTTATCCATTTTTTTCTTCTTTCCTCTTGTTCTCCCTTCCTCCCTCTTTCCTTTTCTGATTTGTAGGCCGTGTACTGTGATCTTTACCTGAATGAAAAGTCAAGGTGTAAGAGTAGATTCACCAGGAGTAGTTTTACAGTTGTCAAATGGTCCCACGGATATCAGTTCTGACCCCGATTTGTTGGTACTGGGGTATGTGTGTGTGGTGTCTCAGAGTCTCTCACAGAGACCTACAAGGGGGAGTAACACTCACTAAACACACGTCAATTGTTCATTGATTTATTGAGTTAGTCATTCCATCTTTGACAAACATTAATTCACTGCCTCCAGAGCAAAGCTGAAGTTAACTTTTACTTCTCAGCCTAAAAGGCACCAAAATCCAATGAGAGCCACCCTAGGCCTGAAAGAGGACTTTGACAAGCAAATGCCAACTGAGAACAGGTTCTACGGCCTGCAGCTCACCTTGAGCTCAGGCCAGGCTTAGGGCTGGGCGGGCACAGGGCAGCACCTGGCCCCATGCTGTTTGCTCAGAGTGGCCTTCCTGAAGCCTGAGGCTGTCGGTGGGAACTGGGCCTTACAAAGTCAACAGCAGGCTTCTGGCTAATTCTCCAGGACATGGAGCTGCCAGTGCCCTTCACACAGACCCAGGACTTTCTGTCCCTTGGATTAGCAATTTCCCAGCAAGCTTGCCTGGCTCAGCCTCCCCTACCTTAAGGGCCTTAGGTTTGTGGGTCCCTTCCAATAAGAAACTCCTCTTGCTGCTTTGAGGCTGGTCTTCACATATCTATCAGGCTGGAGGTCATGCAGCTGAGCCCCAAAGTCACATCTGAAGAGACAGTGGACTCAGAGGGCTACAGGTAGTGACCGAGGCAAGGAACAAACAGCATTTACTGGCAATAGAAATACAAATGCCTTCAATTCAGGTTTAAAGGCCTGGTCAATGATTACATATTTTTATTATTTAGCTGGTAAAAATTCCAGAGAAAGGGGGGGGAGGAGAGAATGGAAGAGAGAGAGAGAGAACCAGAGAGAGAGAGAGAGAGAGAGCCAGAGAGAGATTTGATCCCCCTCTAAATTTTAGGGTCCCTTCAGTGCTTGTGTGGGCGTAACATGTGAGCATGCACAAGGACCTTGATTTCCAGGCTGGTTTCAACAAGTCTATCAATCTGGAGGCCTAAGCATTGGCAGCCTTTGTTCTGGGAGAGGGTCTTTGGAAGCAGAAAGTTCAGGAACTGCGGAGAGGTTGCAGGCCAGCAAGGTAATTCTCCCAGCCTCAGATGACAAAGGTTGCATTTACACCTGGCCAGGAGGTTTAATCATCTACCATTTCCAAACACAGCAAGCTAACAACTGGCTGGGTTGAAAATCATAAATAAGAAAAAAAATTTCACCAACCAGAAACAGCACAACAGACAGAGGGGAGAAGTAGGTCAGTGTCTCATGCTTGAGATTGGGGTTCGTGAATAAGGGGGAGGTGGCTGGAAGAGGAACCCCCAGTGGTGGTTGCTAGGTGAAGACCTTGAGTAGGAATACTGAAGGGATCTTTGTGTGGGGGGGGATGTCTTTGAGGAAGAGGCCCTTTGAGGCTTGTGTGTCTGTGTTGGGACTTCAACTCAGGATCTGCACACTGTCCCTTAGCTTTTTCTCTCAAGGCTGGCACTCTGTCATTTGAGCCACAGTTCCACTTTGGGCTTTTTGATAGTTGGAAATAACAGTCTTATGGAGTTTCTTGTTTGGGCTGGCTTCAAACCACAATCTGCAGATCTCAGCCTCCTGAATAGCTAGGATTACAGGAGTGAGCTACTAGCACCTGGCAGGGAGGGACCCTCTGTGAGCTGGTGTTCCCGAGATAAGGATGAACAGCCCAGTTGCCATTAGTCCCAAAGATGATGGCCCCTTACAGACTACTTGAGATGACAAATGTCTGCCATAAAAATCACCCCTTGAGAACTTGCAGAGGGAATTGTATTATGACATTGGTCTTCATTTGCCACTGTCTTCCAATTAGCAGAGGCCAAGCTATCTTTAGGTCATCAAATCAAGTAGTTTGGCACAGGACTTGCTTGCATGCTATACCCACCACTTATGACTTTTTTTTTTTGGTTGGTCACGGGGCCTGGGCTAGTACTCTACCAGTTGAGCCACAGCGCCATTTCCAGCCTTTTTTGCTTATGTGGTGCTGAGGAATTGAACCCAGGGCTTCATGCATACAAGGCAAGCAGTCTACCACTGAGCCACCTTCCCAGCCCCAACCTATGACATTTTTTGCAGACTGGGTTCAAATCTCAATTATTAGCTTGGGGAAAATCATCTCAGTTGTGTATAGAGCCTTGATTTCCCCATCTGTAAAAATGAGGGTGCTGAAAGCACATGCCAGATTAAAGATGGACAGGCAGATAATAACACGATGTGATTGTTACTTTATGAAAGGTGCAATTGAGAGGGCCAGTGGGTAGCTTCTTTGTAGAGTGATGATGTCTGAATTGTGATGATATCACAATGCGTGTGAACCCCAAAAGATGGATTTATGTGGAGAAGAGACTTGAAGGCACTGGAGTCTGGAAGACAGTTTTCACCCACTGATTTGATCAGAGAACTGTAAATCCCATCAAGGGTTTTTTTTTTTTTAACTACATGGGAAAGACCAACCCTTGAGGTAATTAGCAATAAATAAATATCATCGAATGACTGCAGTAGAGAAGACACTCCGGTCAGTGTGGAGGATGAGGCAGAAATTGATCCAGGCCCTCCTCCCTCAATAAATTTACCATCTTGATAGGAGCACAAGGCATACATGTAAATAGAGAAGCCATAAGTCAAGATAACATATGTCAAATGCCAAATGGGTGGTAGCATGTATTTGTGTCTTATCTCTTCTGTTCACTCTGTGGAGGCAAAACCAGCCTCTATCTTCACTACCACGTTTCCCTGCCCACATCTGTATTGTAGGCAAGACTTATTGAGCACTTGGTACAGACTAGGCTATGATGTTCTTAGGTTTTCAGAAGCATTAACTCCTCTAATGTCAACTCTAATGTCAGCTGTGAAGTAGATACTTGCCAGCCAACCCATCTTCAAGATGAGAAAAGGGAGTCAGAGAGCCTAATGCTGTACTGGCTCAGAGGTGGGGAAAATGCATTTGTGAGGGCCACCAGTGTCTCAGACACTCTGCACAGGCTGTATCCTGACACTCTTACTAACTCCATGCAGGTAAATAGCAGGGTGTTCAATTACATGCAGCAGGGGGCTTAGATCAGGGACATAGCAGGTTACTAGCTGGGTACGAGAATGCTGCCTAAATTGGTGTAGACCTGGTCTGGGACAAATGCTTGGAATCCTGAGGAGAAGGATGGTGAAGACTGTTTCCAGGAAGGAATGAGTCAGCGAGATTCTGAAGGATCCGTCTGTGGACGAGCAGGGAATCTGGCAGGCATGGAAATAGGGAAGGAAGACTGCACAGGCGGTTGGGCAGCCAGCTCATTCTAGCAGGCGGGCTGGAGTGCGTGATAAGCTGTGCAAACAGGCCCTGGCTAGCATGGCCAGAAAGGTAGAACTGGGGACAAATTATAAAAGGTCTTGAGCCAGGTGCTGGTGACTCATGCTTGTAATCTTAGCCATTCAGGAGGCTGAGATGTGGGGAATCATAGTTTGAAATCAGCCTGGGCTGGTAAGTCTGTGAGACTCTTATCTCCACCAAACTAGCAAAAAAGCTTGGCAGTAGAGCTGTTGGTACCAGGGGTAGAGTGCTAGCCTTGAGCAAAAGAAGCTCAGAGACAGCACCCAGGCCCTGAGTTCAAGCCTCAGGACAGGGACAAAAAAACACCAAAAACAAACAAACAGAAAGCATACAAAAACCAAAAGCCTTGATTATCAGGTTAAAAGGAGGAGAGACCCTGACAGAAGAGATTCTATAATCTGGCCACATCTTGAATGCTTAATGTTTCTAGACCTTTGCTGGGTTCATTTGATAAACCTGTCATGGCTTTTCCTTTCTTTCAAGCTACAGTTATATTGAATTTATATAACGTCTTTAATCAAAGCCACTGGAAAGGTATGTAAAACATTTGATCTATATGGCATGGGAAAATTTAAAAGCTTTGCAGCAAACGCTAACATCTTTCTATCTCCTCCACAACCTCTCCCACCTCCCTCCTTTTTTTTTTTTTTGTACTTTTGAGTTACCAGAACATTCTAAAACTGTATTGCCGTATCACTGAGGAAATGGAAAAGACAATGAAGACCAAGAGCCACCAGCACCTGACTTACCATTTTTTTTTTGAGATAGAGGCTCACTTCCTGCCTGGGCATATGATTATGCTGTGATCTGTAGCTATGATTGTAGCTATGATAACAAGCACACAGCACTGTGCCAAGGTCTCTGTTGAGATAGAAGGGTTCCTACACTTTTCTGCTTCCATCTTTCCAAAGCCAGTCTTCCAAGCAGCTAGGATTCCAGATATGAGCCACGAGTCACTGGCAGAGAATTTTTTTTATGGCACTGAGATTTGAACTCAGGCTGGCATGCTTCCTAAGCAGGTGCTCTATGACTTAGTCACCCTACTATGTGGGGTTTTTTGGGGGGAGAGGATGAAGGCAAGCAAATGACAGAGTCTTCCTCTATAGTCAAGACTAGTTTCCTACCTTCAGTCTTCTTGCCCCTGCCTCTGGAGTTCTAGGATTACAGGGAGGCACTACCAGACCATACCTAGCCCCACCCCCATTTTTTTATTCCACCTGAGGAAAATAGGCCCAAACAGGTCTGCTTCCTTCACTCATCTGCTCTGGGTGATGAACAAGTCAGTGTTTGCTGAAAGCCAATGACAACCTGTGCCTCATGTGAGCCAGTGTGGCATAACCTTGGACAGCACCATGGGCGCTGATGGAGAGTCTTTAGGTGCAGTTATGACTAACCCAGGGCCCCATCCAATGCCCAGACTCCTCAATTTGTTGAGTTACATTGAAGGCAGGGGTATGGAGCTGGGGTTGGGGAAAGCTGGTGCTGTGAGAGAGGAAATAAGGACACCAACACCATTGCTTTTTTGTTTTGTTGGTGTATTGTATTTTATCTGCTGTGCTTTCTAGACATTTGCAATGGTTTTTTTTTTTTAATGCAGGGAAATGATGGGAAAAATGAACCATGTAACTGGTGGGCAGAAATGGGAGGGGGAAAATGGGGGAAAGCAAAGAAAGGGATGACACTGTCCAAAAAAAAGTAATGTACTCATTACCTGACTTGAAATTATAACCCCTCTGTATTACACCTTAATAATCACAATCATCACTATATAAATATAGTTGGTAGTGGGTCTTGAACTATGGGCCTGGCTCTGTCCCTCAGCTCCTCAGCTCAAGTTTAGCGCTCTACCACTTGAGCCACAGTACCACTTTCAGAGTTCTGTGGTTTATTGGAAGTGAGAGTCTCACAGATTTCTCTTCCCAGGCCGAGATCCTCAGATCTCAGCCTCCTGAGTAGCTGGGATTACAGGCGTGAGCCACTGGCACCCAGCTAATAAATTATATTTTAAAAATGTATGCTGGGAAGGTGGCTCCGTGGTAGAGCACTTGCCTTACATGCCTGAGGCCCTGGGTTTGATTCCTCAGCACCACATAAGCAAAAAGGAAAAAAGCTGGAAGTGGCACTGTGGCTTAAGTAGTAGAGTGCTAGCCTTGAGCTGAAGAGCTGAGGGACAGCACCCAGGCCCAGAGTTCAGGCCCCACGACCGGACCCCAAAAAATAAAAATAAAAATGTAGAATAGGGAGGCTCTGGTAGTTTGTGCTTTCATTTGAGAACTAGCTCTTTTAGCACACAATTCTTTTAATCATTACTTCTTTTCCATTCACTTTGGACCCTGCTGCATGATGACTGGTGCTCTATGTCTTGAGTCATATCTCCAGTCCTTTTTTTTTTTTTTTAAGGAGAAAAGGCAAAGATAATTTCCTTAACTACAAAACTTGTGTAGCTGTTGTAGAAATCTTTGTTCATTTGGGATAAAGGCTATGGATCTGGCACCAAAAGAAGCAAAAAATAATCGAAAGTATACGCTGTGTTAATTGTGGGTGGTACCAAACTTGAATTGAGGCACAGACTCCTCACAAAATATGTTTGGGATTTTCTTCAAAACTCCATGCATTTTCCAAATAAGTTTGAAAAGCTTTGATTAAGCAAGCCAGCCTCCTTCTTTTTCCTGTCCTCTGTGGAGATTCAAGCCATCAAGCTGGCCACCCACTGATACGAATCTGTAAATACACTAAATCCTCCCTTTGAACACACTGGTCCCTAACTCACTATCTTAGGAAAATGTTTGGGAGATGACCACATCACAGGCCTCGGCTGAGCGCAGTGCATCTGCCCTCTGGGAGGAGGATGCTGGAGACTAGGTCTTCCCGAGAAGAAAGAGAGAGTTAGAAAATGCTGGAACAGAAAACATGGCTATATACAATCTAGAATCTCTCAACCTCTCCAGCCTTCCAAGAGTGCTTGTATGTGAGAAGGGCTGGCTGCCCATTGCTGGAGCTTCTACTGACCTCGGGCCTTGTAGTGGGATGCAGAGATATAGACCATAAAAAGTGTGTGTGTGTGTGTGTGTGTGTGTGTGTGTATAATATCTTATTTCCTTTTTTTTTTTTTTGTCGGTCGTGGGGCCTGAACTCTGGGCCTGGGC
>NW_012267241.1:20343763-20348304 GCF_000151885.1 Dipodomys ordii | reverse complement strand
TCCTTCCTTCCTTCCTTCCTTCCTTTCTTTCTTTTCCTTTCTTTTTCTCTCTCTCTCCTTTCTTTCTTTCTTTCTTTCCCTCCCTCCCTCCCTCCTTCCCTCCCCCTCCATCCTTCTCTCCCCCCCTTTCTTTCTTTCTTTCTCTCACTGGCTGACTATCACCTGATAGGAATTTGGTACTATCCTGAGTTAAGATGGGGTTTCACTCACTTTTGCTTGGGCTGGCCTTGAACTGTGATCTTTCCTCATTTACCCATGACTCTTACATCTGGGGTTCAGCTCAGTTGGATACTTCCCTTCCCTTTCCTTCTTTATTTTCTTTAAAAAAATTTTTAGTTTTATTGTCAACGTGACGTACATAGGGGTTACAGTTTCATAAGTAAGGTAGTAAGTACATGTCTTGTCTAACTTGTTACCCCCTCCCTCATTTTTCTCTCTCTTTACCTCCCTTCTTTATTTTCTTTCCCTGACGCATGCTCCCACTATGCAGCCTACACTGCACTGAAATCACTATGCAGCATAGGCTTGTCTTGAACTTTTGATCCTCTTCCTCTGCTTCCTATATTCTGGGAGAAGCAGGCCACCGTGTTTCCTTACAAGCCGACTTGTAACTTGGGGGTTCATTGCAGCATGTGTATGCAGTGTGTGGATTTGCTTTTGAATCCTGAACTCTTATGTTTACGGCTGCTCATGAAATGGAAAGGCTGTGTCTTTCTAGTCACTGGTAAACCACCAAGGAGCCAAACAACCAAGTGTGTGAGGAGGAGGTGGTGAGAAGATTGTGCTGGGAAAACAAATGAGCCCTTGTCTTCCCTTTCGCAACTCAGGTGAGCAGCCTTCTCCCTCCCTGGTGGCTGCAACAGGGATCCCAGAGGTTTACATCAGAAAGGGACTTTTGGAAGCCATTTTCAAGAGGCCTCAGTTGCAGAATTCTGGGGAAATCATCAGCCTAGGGTTCCCAGTGCCTGGAGAAAAGACACCTAAGCTAAGACATGTCTGAACACCTTTTTCATGCTCCCCCCAGCCTCTCTGAAGCCTGCACCAATCCTACCTGCCTCAGCTTCATGTTCTGAGGAAAGGGGCTGTAGCAGAGTGGGTAAGGCCCCTGGACTGAAACTGGGTTTGAATTCCAGCAAAATACTCTCTCCAAAGCTCAGTTCCTTCAGCGGACCACAGGTACAATGGCATCCATTGTTAAGCCAAAGGATCCAAGGTCAGTACTTGGCACCATGTGGGACATTAGTAAATGCTCGGGTTAGATTCTCCTTGTCCACTGTGAAGGAATCCCAAGCTGCAAAGGGAGTTGGGTGGAGCCCTGTGTGCACACAGTGTCCCTCTTCTTCAGAGGCTGAGGAAACTCAAAGCATGCCCTCCTGCCTCCCCCCACACTTCCCCTCAGAGTGAGCCAGGATCTGAACTTTTTTTTTTGTCTTTTTTTTTGTCAGTCATGGGGCTTGAACTCTGGGCCTGGGCGCTGTCCCTCAGATCTTCAGCTCAAGGCAAGCGTTCTACCACTTGAGCCATCTCACCACTTCCAGTTTTCTGGTGGTTAATTAGAAATAAAAGTCTCAAGGACTTTCCTGCATGCGCTGGCTTTGAACTGTGATCCTCAGATCTCAGCCTCCTGAGTAGCTAAGATTACAGACGTGAGCCACTGGTGCCCAGCTGGAGCTGAACTATTTTGAAAGAAAGTTTCTTCTCAATTCTCTATGACTATGGAATGAGACAGTGACCTAAAACAATAGCCATTTTGCTTACCCATGACTCTTGCCACTTAGGTTCAGCTCAGCTGGATAGTTCTTTATTGTTATTGTTGTTATTATTAGCATAGATCAGTAGTCCAAGGGGAAGGTGGGCCCTGGTGGCTCATGCCTGTAATCCTAGCTACTCAGAAGGCTGAGGTCTGAGGATTGCAGTTTGAAGTCAGCCTAGGTAAACAAATCTGAGAGAATTTATCTCCAATTAACCAGCAAAAAGCCGGAAGTATAGCTGTGGTAGAGTGCCAGCCTTGAGTACAAAAAAAGACAGCAAAAGCACAAGGCCTTGAGTTTAAACCCCCTAGTGCACGCACACACACACATACACACACTAGTACAAGGAGGCTTCATTGAGATAATTCCATCATCAGGTGGGCAGTTCTTCCAATCTAGCCTGGTCAGCTGTAGAGGCTCAGATGGCTTCAGTTATCATGTATGAATTGCTTATGTCTGCAGTTGGTGCCAGTAGTTGTCTGGGCACTTGTCTTCATCCTCCAGGAGACCAGCCTGACAGCAGTCCAAGAAGACAAGAGTAGAGGTGAAGGTCTCATGAAGCGTCACCTTAGAGGCTGTGTAGTGTAGATAGACGTGGGGTAACAGGCTTTAACTGCTGGAGGGAAACCCAGCAAAGACTCTTGCAAAGGGAAATGTGTGTACACAGGGATGGGGGAAAGTATCCATCTTGTCTCTGCAAGGAATACATGAAGGTCCACCTCTACCACATCCTTCTTTCTGAAAAATAGTATCCCCAAGACTCTTCCCATGAGGGCACCGAGCTTGAAGTCCGGGATGCTGTTGTGAATACAATTAGGTCCACAGCTGGAAGAAGCATCTAGGGGGGGCTCACAGCAGAGAAGGGGAAGAATGGTGCTGAGATCTTGTATTTCCAATTTACAGGAATCAGCATCATCCTGCCCATAAATACAGGATGGGGTGAGCAGGACCAGACGGCCATCAGCAAAAGGAGCTAGACAGGAAATACCCAGCACGCATGACTCACAACACTCGAAGTCCCATTTCTCTACAGTGTTACAGTTTAGATAAGTGTCCACCTGATGATAGAAGGCCCTTGTGTTAAAGGCTTGATGTTCAGCACTACTGGGAGATGGCAGACCTTTAAGAGGTGTGGTCTAGTGGGAGGGAGTTAGGTAGTTAGAGGCATGCCCTTGAAGGGGATTTGGGGATGTTGGCTCCTTTCTCTTTTCTTCCTCTTCACTTTCTCTTGTCCTTCTAACTCCTGCTTCTCCTTCCTGGTCACCATAAGATGAGTGGCTTTACTTCACCACACTCTTGCTTTGATGCTAATGCTATCACAGGTCCAAAATGACAGAGCCAAGCAAACAGGGACTTGAGCCCTCTGAAGCTATGAATCCAAACAGTTTGTTCTTATAAGTTGATCTCTTTCTGTGTGTCTGTCTCTGTCTGTCTGTCTGTCTGTCTGTCTCTGTCATGGGGCTTAATTCAGGGCCAGGGTGTTGTCCCTGAGTTTCTTTTATTCAAGGCTAGCACTCTACCACTTTGAGCCACAGCTCTACTTCTAGTTTTCTCATGGTTAATTGTACATTTTTGCCCAGGCTGGCTTTGGACCACAATCCTCAGATCTCAGTCTCCTGAGTAGCAAGGATTACAGATGTGAGTCACCAGTGCCTGGCTATAAGTTGATTTCTCTTGAGTTCCTGGCACCGTGATAGACAGCTGACTAACACACACAGCCAGTTTTCCTTGCCTAGCACCTTGTTTGCTCCTTGGAGGTGGCTCTCTTATCCATTGTTCTTGGCTCTTTGTTCTGTCTTTTACCAGAGTCACCATGACTCTTGGCTCTTCCATCTGAGATATTAGGTCCTATTGTCTAGGAATCATCCAGGTTTTCAGCTGAAAAGCTTCGTCCTGCCCTTAGAAAGCTGGGGACCTCAGTAGCTTCTTTTCATTTGGAACTAACTTTTCTGTTTTAGTTCAATATAGTTTAAAACCTTTGAAAACTGGGTGGGTTTCCAGTATGTCAGATTACAGTCTACTCTAGTAGACTCTATTTTGAGCAGTAAGTCAAGAAGCTGTAGGTAAATGTCTTTAGAACTCTTTTGTCCAGCTGTGAGGCTGTCCTGGGCTTTCTAAGGCATTGATCAAAGACAGGAATGCCACATCTTTGGTCATCTTTGCCTGATGGTATTTATTACACTGAGCATAGTTTACTAGCTAGAGATAGATACTTGGAAATAAAAAATAGTCTTATTTTCTAATTAAGGCACATCTTAGGCTTTCTGGAGTCACTCCAAATCCTGCACTGGCCCTCCTTGTGGGCCTCATCTAGGGTCACTGCTGTGACTGCAGTCAGAGGGCAGATAGTCAGAGACTGACTGAGTACATGGACTCACTCAGTCTGGGGTTGGTATGGGCCATCATCCAGGCTTCTCCTTCTCATCCTAAAAGAAGCCAGCCTTTGCCAAAGGGCAAGTGGGGAAGCTGTATGGCATCTTGACATGGAAGCTCAGAAATGATTCCTTGTCATCTCTGCTACATTCTATTGGTCAAAATAAGTCACACCGCTGGTCCAGATTTTCCAATTCATGGATGTGCAAAGTCATACTGCCAATGGCTGGATGAATGGGAAGAGAATTGTCTCAGCCATTGTTGCAAATAATCTGTAGCTACCATAGTCTTTTGTAAGAAATATCTTTATCTCTTTAAGTAGTTTTTTTGGGGGGTCCAGTCGTGGGGCCTGAACTCTGGGCCTGGGTGCTGTCCCTCAGCTCTTCAGCTCAAGGCTAGCGCTCTACCACTTGAGCC
>NW_012267241.1:20329262-20340556 GCF_000151885.1 Dipodomys ordii | reverse complement strand
TATTTTTTGTGAACATACTGTACAGAGGGGTTACAATTACATGGGCAAGATAATGAGTACATTTCTTATCAAGCATTGCAGCCTCCTCCTTTGTTTACCCATCACATCCCTTCCCAGCTTCCCCCCACCCCTGACATAAAGAATTTTTAAAAACCTTAAAAATCTAAAGCAAATAGTGCACAAAGAAGTTTATTTAATCAAATTAGTCACCAAAGGAAAAGGCATAGGGTGTTGTGGAATCATTAAAAAAAATTCTGGGCTTATTCTGAGAACTCAGGAGCTATTTAAGATAGTGACTTGCCAGGCAGATGCATCAATGGCTCATGACTGTAACCCTAGCTACACAGGAGACAGAGATCTGAGGATCAAGGTTCAAGGTCAGCATGGGCAGGAAAGTCTGTGAAACTCTTATCTCCAAATAACCACCCCCAAGGCAGAGTGGGACTGTGGCTCAAGTGATCGTCAATCTTTTTTTTTTTTTTTTGGGTCCAGTCATGGGGCCTGAACTCTGGGCCTGGGCGCTGTCCCTCAGCTCTTCAGTTCAAGGCTAGCGCTTTACCACTTAAGCCCCAGCACCACTTCTGGCTTTTTTCTTTTTGCTTATGTGGTGCTGAGGAATCGAACCCAGGGCCTCAGACATGCAAAGCAAGCGCTCTACCACTGAGCTACCTTCCCAGCCCGTGATAGTCAATCTTAAGCCAAAAAGCTGAAAGGAGAGTCCTCAATTCAAGCCCCAATACTGTCAGGCACACACTGGGGGGGGGGGAGAAGAAGCCCAGCCAGAAACATTTAAATAACAGCAGTGGGGTCCTTAATTTTGGCAATGAGGACACCTGGCAGCAGGTGTGTGCCAAGGCCAAAGAGCAGATCAAGGGTATAGAGCTAGGGTGGCCTTAGACTGGCAGAAGGGTTCAGGGCTGGAGTAAAGCTCTGGATGGGAATCTGAAGGGCTAGTCTGATCAATGCAGGGCCCTTCTTTGATAAACTCAGACACCCATGCTCCCTCCCTATCCCATACACGGGTTATCATTCATAGATCTCCATTAACCAAGATGTATTTACCAAGCTCAATGCTTTCCAATGTGCATTATCTCTCCCTGGAAAAATTTGATTTTGTTTTTGTTTTTTTTTGGGTCCGGTCGTGGAGCCTGAACTCTGGGCCTGGGTCCCTCAGCTCTTCAGCTCAAGGCTAGCGCTCTACCACTTGAGCCACAGTGCCACTTCTGGCTTTTTTCTTTTTGCTTATGTGGTGCTGAGGAATCGAACCCACTGCCTCATGCATGAAAGGCAAGCACTCTACCACTGAGCCACCTTCCCAGCCCCTCTTTAAGTAGTAATACAAAGGAATTGTCATTCAACAAAGCAGTTTATGAATATATGTGTCTTGATAAATGTTGCCCCTTCTACATTCTACTACCATAGTCTTGTACAGTCTCTTCTCCCACAATTCTACACATTATTCCCCTTTGTAGTTTTCCCCTCTCTCTCCTCTCTTCCTATTCCCCTCCTTTCCCCTCCCTTTCCCTCCTCTCCTTCCTTTTTGCTGGAGAATTGAAGCCAGGTCTTTGAACATACTATCATGTGTTCTACCACTGCCAGTCCTTCCCATTTTTTTCACTGTGGCAAAATACACATAAATAAACTTGGCTGTATCTTCTCCTATTTGCTGACCTGAGCATCATTAGTAGACCCTTCTATTCTACCTCTTTATTCAGTTGCTCACTGGCCACTTATACTAAAAGTCTTTAGTAATAACTTAGAGCAGGAACCCCTCTGTCTCTCTTTCTCTCCTTTCTCACGAAAGGCCAATAAAAAGGTGAGGCCTGGCTGTAGTAAACTCTCTCATAGACACTCCTGTCTATTTTCATGCCATTCTATGCACACAAGTCACTGTTTAACTTCCCAGGGATTATATTTTACTGTCTGATGTCTCAGTCAAAGTCATTTCCAGCATCCTGGGAATAAAGGTGGAAATAGGTAAGAATTATTATCCTGCCACAAAGAACAGGGTAAGGCTTAGTTAGAAGGAAAACCAACCACTTCTGCTTTGCCATTGTGTCTTCCATCCAAGTTAGAATGGATAGATTGCATTGAATAATTACTTCACCGTTTCATGGGTATTCTGCCAATTACGAAGTTGGGCCAAGCCCAGTGATGTTTAAGAGCATTGTTTTGCACTGTAAGGTTACTTTTTAATGCTGTAACATTAAATTCAATGTGATAATTAAAAAGAAAACATTCCCTCCAATGCCAGTGGCTTACGCCTATAATCCTACCTGCTTAGGGGGCTGAGATCTGAAGACTGCAGTTTGAAGCCAGCCCAGGCAGGCAAGTCCTGAGACTCTTATCTCCAATTAACCACCTAAAAGCCAGAAATGGACCTCACATAGCCAGAAATGGCTCACATAGTAGAGTGCAAAAATTAAGCTGGGCGCCAGTGGCTCAAGCCTGGAATCCTAGCTACTCAAGAGGCTGAGAACTGAGGATCATGGTTCAAAGCCAGCCTGGGCAGGAAAGTCCTTGAGACTCTAATCTCCAAATAACCACCGGAAAGCAAAGTGGTGGTGTGGCTCAAGTGGTAATGCACTCACCTTGAGCTGAAGAGCTGAGGGAGAGCACCCAGGTCTGGCATTCAAGCCCCTGACCAACAACAACAAAAAATCTCTGGGGTAGGACCTAAGTCCCAAGTTCAAGTTCCAGGGCTCTCTCTCTCTCTCTCTCTCTCTCTCTCACCCTAGAGCTGCTTATGCCCCTGACCAACAAAAAAAAATCTCTGGGGGCTGGGAAGGTGGCTCAGTGGTGGAGCGCTTGCCTTGAATGCCTGAGGCCCTGGGTTCGATTCCTCAGCACCACATAAGCAGAAAAAAAGCCTGAAGTGGCGCTGTGGCTCAAGTGGTAGAGTGCTAGCCTTGAGCTGAAGAGCTGAGGGACAGCACCCAGACCCAGAGCTCAGGCCCGAAGACTGGACAAAAAAAAAATCTCTGTGGCAGGACCTAAGTCCCAAGTTCAAGTCCCAGGACACATACACACACTCTCTCTCTCTCACACACACACACACACACTAGAGCTGTTCATGGTGGCAAATGTCTATAACTCCACCTATTTGGGAAGCTGAATGGGAGGGGGTTGAAAGTTCAACTCAGCAAGACCCTCAAGGTCTTGGGACACAGGCCCTGGGTTCATCCCCAAGTATGGCAAAAGAGTGAAGAGGAGGAAAAAAGGGAAGACAAGGAGGAGAAGAAAAAAGAAAAAGAGATAAAGTAGTTATAAACCTTTGAAATGACCAGAATGAGTAAGGAAAGTTGGATCATTTCAGGGGCTCAATGGAAAACAAGCAAAACTCAAATAAAACCCAACTCACCTACAAAAAATAATTTCCACCAAATTCAGCGTCAGAGCCAGGCGCCAGTGGCTCACGCCTGTAATCCTCACTACTCAGGAGGCTGAGCGCTGAGCATCACTGCTCAAAGCCAGTCTGGGCAGGAAAGTCCATGAGACTCATCTCCAATTAACCACTAGAAAACCGGAAGTGGTGGTGTGGCTCAAGTGGTAGAGCACTCGCCTTGGGCTGAAGAGCTCAGGGACAGTTCCCAGGCCCGGAGTTCAAGAAGACCCATGACTGAAAAAAAAAAATCCAGTGTCAGTAATGCTGTAAAGCCTGACTGCCTTTGGTCCACATTTCCAGCTGCTCTTTATGATCCAGTTGTCTGTTTACTCGCCCCCCCCCCTCCAAAAAAGAAAAAACAAGCAAAAAGAAACAGTGGACAGCACCTCTTTCAACACTGAGCTTCAGGAATATTTTGGCTTAATCAGCCAAAATATTATTTTTTAATGAAGAACCAACTGGACACCCAACTTTCTTCAGGCTGTTGGAGAAGAACCGGGAGTGAGAACAACTAAGAAACAGCCTGTGTGCCCCTCCTACAAACAGCCTCACACCCTACACAACTCTACAAAGCAACACAACTTGTTCTCAGTAGGGGCAGAGGTAGCAGCTCAGGTTTCTGGGCAGCCATGTTTAGAGCTCCTCTGCCTCCATTTAAATCTGGTATAGCTACTTCCTTGCTGTGAAACTTAGGGCAAGTTGCCTAAGCACTCTGTGTCAGTAAACTGGGATACCTTCCCTCTTGGAGTTACTATGAGGATTAACAGAATGAAAGTGTGCTCAGTACTTGGAGATACTAGATATACTTCATTAAATAATTAAGAAAAGGAAGCAATTAAAAAATCTCTTTGAAAGACAGGTGTGGTAATGTGTCTCTAGTCCAGGCACTGAAGTAGAAGGATCATAAAATGGAGCCCATAGATCACGATTCTGTCTTACTGCAAGCAAATAAGCAACTAACTGCTTCTCATAGTAAGAGAATAGGACCACATTGAAACACTTGATGAGCTTAAAGGGGGGTGTTGTGAAGGAGGGCTGTATCTTCTGGTGACTGTGCTGGCTGAGGCTTAAAATGGGAATAGGAAGGTTGGAAGCATGGCTCAAGTGGTAGAATGGCTACCTAGCAAACACAGGCTCTGTGTTCAATACCCAGTACTGCTAAAAAAGGGGGGGGTAGGGTAGGGGTAGGGTGGAGGAGGGATGGGAATATACAATCACTGTCAGAACTATAAGGTATCAAATACATCATTTTAGGACCTACCTTCAGAAAAGAAGTTCTAAAGCCAGGTACAGGGGGCTCAGGCCTGTAATCCTAGCTACTCAGGAGGCTGAGATCTGAGAATCATAGTTCAAAGCCAGCCTGAGCAGGAAAGTCCCTGAGACTTTTATCTCCAATTAACCACCAGAAAACTGGAAGTGGTGCTGTGGCTCAAGTGGTAGAACACTCGCCTTGAGCTGAAGAGCGCAGGATCAGTGCCTAGGCCTAGAGTTCAAGTCCCATGACCAACAAAAGACAAACAAACAAAAAACAGAAAAAATTGTAGCCCAAGGAGTAGAGTGTTAGCTTTGAGCAAAAGAAGCTCAGGGACAGTGAATTCAAGCTCCAGGACTGGAAATAAATAAATAAATAAATAAAATGCATAAATAAGTAAAATTTAAAAGTAAATAAAATTTAAATATATATAACTAAATTTAAAAATTTAAAAATCCTGGGCTGGGAAGGCAGCTCAGTGGTAGAGTGCTTGCCTTGCATGCTTGAGGCCCTGGGTTCAATTCCTCAGCACCACATAAGCAAAAAGAAACAAGCCAGAAGTGGCACTGTGGCTCAAGTGGTAGAGTGCTAGCCTTGAGCTGAAGAGCTAAGGGACAGCGCCCAGGCCCAGAGTTTAGGCCCCATGACCGGACCCCTCCCCCTCCGCCAAATTAAAAAATCCTTAAGTTTCAGATAAAAAAAAAACTTGTCTGGTTTGTTCCAGTTAAAGTTGAGAGGTGACCTTGAAGGTCTCCTTGCCTTTGAGGTACAGGAAGAAGACATTTAAATTCCGGATTAAACTGTTCCAGCCTTCCTTGCTAGGAAGGAAACCAAACAGTCAAAATGAGGAATCCCCTTTTCCACAGATATCTTGTAATTATGCAGATTCTCAGCCACACAATGAATTTTACAGTAAATTCTATCTCAATGGAATTTATAATAGGATTAGGAAATTAAGAGAGGAGTCTTTGAGCAAACCCATTTTATTTAAATTAAGTCCAAGCCCTTCACCCTTTCCTATTTTGTTAGAGGAAGAGAGTGGGAAGTGACCTGGCCAGTCAGGGGCTCAGCCTTTCAGTCTTGATACTGAAAAGTTCAGATTAAAAAAAAAAAGAATCAGGTTACAATGGCTCATGCCTTTAATCCTAACTACTCAGGAGGCTGAGATCTGAGGTTCAAAGACAGTCCAGGAAGGACAGCCCATAGAATTCTTATCTTCCATGGATAATTCTTTTTTTTTGGTCAGTAGTAGGGCTTGAACTCTGGACCTAGGCCCTGTCCCTCAGCTCTTCAACTCAAGGCAAGCATTCTACCACTTGAGCCACAGAGCTATTTCCAGTTTTCTGGTGATTAATTGGAGTCTCAAGGACTTTCCTGCCCAGGTTGGCTTTGAACTGTGATCCTCAGATCTCAGCCTCCTGAGTAACTAGGATTACAGGTATGAGCCACCAGGGCCCTGCTCCCATGGATAATTCTTTTTGTTTTGTTTTTTTTTTCTGCTTTTGTGGTGCGGAGGAATTGAACCCAGGACCTCAAGCATGCAAGGCAAGCGCTCTACCAATGAGCCACCTTCCCATCCCCTTCCCCTCCCTTTCTGTACCCCAAAACCCCTCCTCAAAAGACTTAAAAAAAAAGAATGTAAAACAACACCAACACAGGCTTTCATCTTTGACTTTCTGTTTTAATCTTGAGAAAGTAAGGAGATAGGAAATTAACTTTCAAAAGGAGCAGACCTTTGTGTAGCTCTTAGAGTTGTTTAAACACCCTCCCTTACATTAAATAAATGTATCCTTAGCAGAAATTCCCCAGGGCATGTCCTGTTAGGGTACCATCTCCCTTGATATCCCAGGATCCTGGGATCCAGTATCCTATTGAAGATAGCACACCAGCAGCTGTTTAAGACCCTTCTACGGAAGAGCATAATAGCTTTGGGACCCTAGAGTTCTGTTAATGGTGCTAGTTCAGCCCCTCCCCACTTCCAGCCTGGTATTGTATGTATATATGTTTATCTGAATTAGGGAAGGGAAGGGGAACAGCAGAATGGTGAAACAAAGGATAAGCAAGGGGAACCAATGCAATAGTGATATTCACAAGACAATATGTTGGAAACGATCTGTACAACTTGGGGGTGGGGTTGGGGAAGGAAAGTAGAAAACTGAGGGAAAGGGTAACAAGTTTGACAAGAAATGTACTTTACCTTACATAATGTACCTTACATAACTGTAACCCCTTTTCTGTAACATCACCTTTTCAATAAAAAAAAATCAGAGTGCATCATATGCATGAATAAAAATATCATGAAGAAAAAAAATAAAGCAGCTTGACTTGCACCCCTCCAAAATAGCGTAATAGCCACATAATATCTGTAATGTGGGCTGGGAAGGTGGCTCAGTGGTAGAGCGCTTGCTTTGCATGCCTGAGGCCCTGAGTTTGATTCCTCAGCACCACATAAGCAAAAAGAAAAAAGCCGGAAGTGGTGCTGTGGCTCAAGTGGTAGAGCGCTAGCCTGGAGCTGAAGAGCTGAGGGACAGCGCCCAGGCCCAGAGTTCAGGCCCCACGACTGGACCCCCTCCCCCCCAAAAAAATATTGTAATGTATACATGATCCTGTATATTTTATCTCTAAATCATATATAATTCCCAAAACAATGTGAACGTTATATAGTTACAGAACTAAATTAGAGAATAATGGCAAGAAAAAGTTGGGTTCAGTACAGACACACTTTTGAATACTTTCAATTCATTTTTGGTTGAGCTTACAGCGGGGAAACCTTCGGGTATAGACAGGTACTTCCTTCTTTATTATTATTCTTTGCTATTTGTTATTTATTATTCTTATTTTTATTCTCTATTATTATTCTTTGTTGTTGATACTTAATTTGAACTCATGGTCACAAACTTATTCAACTTTCTTGTTCATGGCTGGTACCCTACCATTTAGTCACTACTCAGGTCTGGCATTTTTTTAGTTATTTGGAGATAGAGTCGTGAGGACTTTTCTGCCTGTGTTTCTTTGAATCTCAGTTCTCAAGATCTCAGCCTCCTGAGTAGCTAGAACCAGAGTAGAAACTGAACTACTTCTTTTTTGGATAACTTGGTTTGTAGGCTTTGTAACTTTCAAAATGCAGTTTTAATTCTCTAGCAAATTTGTGAGTTCAGTGTTATCACCATCACTTTTAGGTTTTTATTCATTCTTTTTTTTCTTTTTCTTTTTGTAGTACAAAGGTTTGAACTCAGGACTCCATACTTGCTAGCCAGGTACTCCATAATTTGAGCCATGACCCAGGTCTTCAATCACTTATCTTTTCGGAAGTGTTAGGGATTAAACCCAGGGCCTTGCACATGCTAACCACTTGCTACACTATTAACCTATATTCCCAATAGTGTATATCATTGCTCTGTGTGTGTGTGTGTGTGTGTGTGTGTGTGTGTATGTGTGTGTGTGTCTATACTGGGGCTTGAACTCAGGGCCTCAAACCCTGGCTTAGCTTTTTGCCCTCAAAGCTAATAGTCTACTACTTGAGCCACAGTTCCACTTTCAGTTTTTGAGGAGTTAATTGGCAATAAGAATGCCACAGATGTATAAGATGATTTCTTTGTTGCTTTGTATGTCCCTCCCCCACAGTATAACCCCTGCTTTCACTGTATTTGATGTTGGTATAATTTGTGAAGGAGAAGGGGAAAAAACAAATTGTTTAAATAAGGATGCAGGTGGACCCATTGTAACAATGAGGTGTACAAGATGTTATATTGAAAAATGAACTTTACAACTTTGGTGGTGGTGGGGAAGAGGGGCGGGGTGTGGGGGAGAGATGGGAAGGGATGGGAAGGGGAAGCAAAGGAGGAGGCAACAATGCTTGATAAGAAATGTACTCATTACCTTGCCCATGTAATTGTAACTCCTCTGTATGGTATTTTCACAATTAAAAAAAAATAATGTCATAGACTTTCCTGACCAAGTTGGCTTTGAACCATGATTCTCAGATCTAAGCCTCCTGAATAGTTAGGATTACAGATGTGAATCACAAGCTTCCAGCACACTTTTTAAATTTAAGTTGATGTTTGAAGTTTCCATGGTTTCCCAAGGTGAACTGTTACTTAGGGTCAGTATACTATGGGTGCACGTCTAAGGATCACAGTTCAAAGCCAGCCCAGGCAGGAAAGTCCAAGAGACTCTTATCTTCAATTAACCACCAGAAAACCAGAAGTGGTGCTGTGGCTCAAGTGGTAAAGTATTCCCCTTGAACTGAAGAGCTCAGGGACAGCACCCAGGCCCAGAGTTCAGGCCCTACGCATGACAAAAATAAAAATAAAAAATTAAAGATACTTCAAGTTTTGCATTTAAATGTTTCAGAACTCTATTTCTAAATTATTTATAAGTAATTAGAACTCTATGATCAAGAGAATTAAGAGGCTGTGAATATAAAACCATTCCTTTTTATCCCCCTTAGGCAAATGTTGTCCATTTACTCCCATGGAAGTCTTGGAATCTTATCAATCAACAAATATTTGAGTATGTACTATGTACAAGGCACTATGCTAGGGCTCTGTAGATGAATCAAAGAAATAAAAGTGGGCAAACTGTTCTTCTTAGAGACTTGTAACTTTGTGAAAAGGCTATTCTTTTCCCTTTCCAAGGACTTTCGATGGCAATGATGGCATAAATAATAGCTGTGGATGTCAGGAAGCAGTGAACATGAGGAAAAAGCCATCCAGTTATCTGCTGGACTCTTCCATTTGAAGATTCTCTGGCTGCTGAGAGAGAAGAGTGAGTCCTTTAGAAGTTAATTCTCAGGATAAATAAAAAGGACATTGCAGAAGCCTCCATGTTACAAAATGCAGGAGACAGAGGAGTGTGGGGAAGGGTAACTCTTTCATCTTCAAGGCGAGAAAAAAAATATTGCATAGGTCCAGGACAAACAAGCCATAAATTTCAGGCTTGAGTCCCACCAGAGCCCTAAATATGGTGCAGATCAGGGCTGTCAAGTCCAGGTCCCCAGTGAGCCACACACATGAAAGTGCAGTGCGTCTGCAGGCAGGGCCAGCCTTAGCTTTTAGGTGCTGATCTCCAATTCAGTTACAGATTTAAAGGCTCCTACCATTGAATGATGATGAGGAAGAAGAAAATGAACTGGGACAGCCAGCACCACCGGCTGTAAAACTCTCAGAGCCAGGGAGAGGGAAGGCAGCAGATTTCTTTGGGGTTCTGTTCTTTATACTGTTTGGTCTTATGAGACCAAGGGATCTGTAAGGCCTTATAACTAGACTGCAAGGATTACTTTGATTACAAGATTACTTTTGGGGTAGCCAGATGCATTTGCTGTTTCTCTTTATTGACTTTTTAATGATTTCTTCAGTATCGGAGTTGTGTGCAAAAGAAGTTATGTGCAGATAACACATTTCCATGGGTTCCACATCCATAAAGTCAACTATGGGGCCTGGGAATGTGGGTCAGTGGTAGAGTGCTTGCCTTGCATGCATGAGGGCCTGAGTTCAATTCCTCAGCACCACATAAACAGAAAAAGCTGGAAGTGGCACTGTGGCTCAACTCGTAGAGCGCTAGCCTTGAGCTGAAGAGCTGAGGGACAGTGCCCAGGCCCGGAGTTCAAGCCCTACAACCTGACAAAAAAAAAAAAAAAAGTCAACCACAGATCAAAAGTACTTTAAAATTGCTTCTCTACTGAGCATGTGCAAACGTACTTTAAAATTGCTTCTCTACTGAGCATGTGCAAACATTTTTCACCTCATGATTCCCTGAGCAAAATAGTATAACAACTCTTTTTGTTGTTGTTGATGTTGGTCATGGGGCCTGAACTGGATCTAGGCACTGTCCCTCAGATCTTCAGGCTTTTTCTGCTTATGTAGTACTGAGGAATTGAGCCCAGGGCCTCATGTATGCAAGACAAGCACTCTACCACTGAGCCACCTTCCCAGCCTATAACAACTCTTTACATAATAGCATTTGCTTTGCAAATTTAGGCACATGATATATTTAGATATTATAGTCATCTAGAAATGGTTTAAGTTGTGCGTCCATGGCTCATACTTGTAATCTTAGATACCCAGGAGGCTGAGATCTGAAAATCTCAATTCAGAGCAGCCAGGCAGACAAAGCTACAAGATTCTTAGCTCTGATTAAGCAGCAACAAGCCAGAAATAGAGCAGTAGTAGAAATGGTAAAAATCCTTAAGTAAGAAAGCTAAACGAGATTGTGATATCCTGAGTTTAAGCTCCAGTGCTCACACACACATACACACACACACAAACACAAACACAAACACTCACACAAAGAGGTGGTTTAAACAGGAGGATATAATTGCATTAGTACATGAAAATACTATACCATCATTTTATATCAAGTACTTGAGCATCTGTTGATTTTGGCATGTAAGGAAGTTCTGGTACCAATTCCTCAAATACTGAGGGATGACTGTTTAGATTTGCAGGCTTAGATTCTATATGGATTTTAAACAGTGTGAGTCAACATTGATTACATGTTTACTACTACTCAGCATGGTTCTCAATTCAACAATCCTGTGTGGTAGTTACTTTTATTATTGCCAATCCCACTTTGCCAATGGAAAAGCTGAGGCCAGGAAAACTGATAATGCTAATGAATGGAGAACTTCACATTTGAGCCCAGGTCATTTGTCTGAAG
>NW_012267241.1:20317643-20325579 GCF_000151885.1 Dipodomys ordii | reverse complement strand
TCAGCTCAAGGCTAGCGCTCTACCACTTGAGCCACAGCGCCACTTCCGGCCTTTTTCTTATGTGGTGCTGAGGAATCGAACCCAGGGCCTCATGCATGACAAGGCAAGCGCTCTTCCACTGAGCCACCTTCCCAGCCCCTCCCTGGAAAAATTTGAATCTCTCTTTCTCCATCACTACCCAATCCAGCTGGTGTAGGGATAATTTATCTCTCAACCATTCATGGCAAAGAAAGTAGTACAGATATTAGGGGATAAGAATAGTCTTTGGAAGGCTGAGGGATTCTTCTGTGGGAGTAGGCAAAGGAGGACCAATGGGCAGGGGTGCACAGAGCAAAGGGAGATTGTCTCTGGAAGGCTTTTGGCTTACTTGTGTTGGGTGCTGAGGTGGTAACCTCATATAGAATGACTTGATTTGGTCAACTTTGAGTCTGTGAGATCTGTCTCTGAGCCAATTCCCAGAAAACCAGAAGCAAGATTCTTCCATTCAGCAAGCTCCATCAACTTCATGGTGTGTGTGTGTGTGTGTGTGTGTGTGTGTGTGTGTGTGTGCTGGCATGCAAGTGCCAGCCTTGAACTCAGAATCCCTTGCTCTCATTTGGCTTTTTTGTCCACAGCTAGTGCTCCACTACTGGATCCATGCTGCCAATTCTAGATTTTGCTGGTTAATTGGAGGTAAGAGTCACATTTGTCTGCCTGGCTGGGCTGGCTTCAAACTAGAATCCATAAACATCAACCTCTTGAGTAGCTAGGATTGAATAGTAGCTGGGCATGGATATCAGGTGCCTGGCAATCTTGTTCCATTTGAAGGAGCTATGTGTTTTGTCTTCAGTTCTAACTTGGGACATCTGGGTAGTACTGAGGTGGGAAGGGAAAGCAAGCATAGCTCGAAGTCATTTTAATATTTCAAATGGTAAAATAAAAAAAAATTAGTGTACTGATGTATGGAAACATCACAATGAAAGCCCTTTGTATAATTAATATAGGGTATTAAAAAGGGAAAAATTAATGTACCAAGCTTAGATACATAAACAAAACAAACAGAGCTGGGAATATGGTTTAGTGATAGAGTGCTTGCCTAGCATACATGAAGCCCTGGGTTTGATTCCTCAGGACCACATAAATAGGAAAAGCCAGAAATGGTGCCGTGGCTAAAGTGGTAGAGTGCTAGGCTTGAGCAAAAGAAGCTCAGGGACAGTGCCCAGGCCCTGAGGTTAAGCTCTAGGATTGGCAAAAAAACAAAAACAAACAAAAATGACTCAGGCACTTTCCTCTGGGCAAGAATTGCATCTATGCATTCTAGTGACAATGGTCATTTGTACTGATTTTAAAGACATATTGCTTAATAAATGCAGTTTGCTTGGTAGACAAGTATATGAAATAATAATTACAATAGATAATAGTTGAGCAAAGATAGGGATACCTTGTTAAAATGGCTTGTTGAGGAGATGAGAATCACATTCTGCCAAGCAAGAGGGAATAAGGAAATGAGGGAATGGGACAGCCTAGCCAAGCTACCTTCTATGCCAATGAAGGGCCAAGGTCAAGACCACAGAACCTGAGAGACATGACAGCCAGGCAGAGAGGTATTCTGTTATTCACTGCTGTTTGTCCTTGAGCACTATCAACCTGAGAAAGACATTCTGAGTCTCCATCAGGCTTTAACCCTAACCTGGCATAAGTTGGAACCTACCATTGATGCCCAAACAGTACCATGCTCCCTGTCCCTTCCCCCCGGCCCCCCATCCCCACCCAGAGAAGCCACATTTGGTTGAGCCCTGTGCGACAACTGGTAGTTGTTAATCTGCTTAAACTTTGAGGAAAGAAAAGTTTTTAATCCATTTACTCACACATTCTCTCACTCATTCTGTTCAAGCCCACTTTGGAGCCTGAGATCTATGAGATCTAATACCAGCCAGTCGCAGGCATGAGATGAAGTTTCTGATACTGTCACAATTGTTCCTTCCCTCTCCTTCCCTCCTTCTCCCTTCCTTCCTTCCTTCCTTCCTTCCTTCCTTCCTTCCTTCCTTTCTTTTTTGAGACAGGGTCTCATATAGGCGACCATACTCAATCGACTCTGTGCCCTAGATCCTGAGGATCTCCTGCCTCAGCCTACAGGTGTGCTGGAATTGCAGGAATGAACCACCACAGGAAACATTGTTATAATTTCAATGATGAACTGTAATGGATTAGGTTTGTTTATTTGTTTATGTATTTATTTATTCAGTGGTTGGAAGTCCCTAAACCTATGGGCTAGGAAAGGAGCCAGGCAGAAATGGGCAGACAGCAATGATAACCAAAGAAGGAAGTGTCCAGGTAGAACAAATTAATATGGGGCAAGGAGCCAGGCACCGGTGGCTCATGCCTGTCATCCTAGCTACTCCAAAGGCTGAGATCTGAGGATCGTGGTTCAAAGCCAGCCTGGGCAGGAAAGTCCATGAGACTTTTATCTCCAATAAACCACTCAGGAAACTGGAAGTGGTGCTGTGCCTCAAGTGGTAGAGAGCTTCCCTTGAGCTGAAGAGCTGAGGGACAGCGCCCAGGCCCAGAGTTCAGGCTCCACCGCTGATTAAAAAAAGAAAAAAAGAAAAAAAGAAAAAAGACGAAGGCCCGGTCCACATTTTACCTTCAAGGTCTGGCTAACTGCGCACCTGACAGGTGTTTTCTGCAAAGGGAACGGGTTACCTGTGCTGCTGGGAGCCAGAGGCGGCTTCCTGGTGTCAACTAACCCTGGTGCTTTCCAAAGGGCAGTGAGGAAAGTCTGTGCACTTGACTGAGCACAGGCCTTTGCCTCTCTGAGCCTCAGCCAATCAGAGGCCAATGGAAATGTGCTGCTTTGGGTGAGGCAGAAGGAAAACAGGGGCCCCATTGAGCGCTCACCAAGCGAGCTCCCACGTTGGCACTCAAAATGGTCAATTTTAGCTGATCAGGTTCATTTCGCAACTGGGTTATGTGATTCCCAAGCATTACCTCTTATCTCTAGGTAAAGGTGTGAAAACAGAACCGACTTGGCACCAAAGGGGCCACCTAAAGGAGGGTCTTTGTGTGAGGCCCCAGATCTGTGGCGTGGAAAACAACAATGCTGCCTCAGATCCCCTCTGCCTCAGCCGTTCTTGCTCCCCCTCATTCAGCTGGGGCCACAGCTTGCTCTACTTGCATCTCTGGGCCCAGCAGAGGGGAGAGAACACACCTGTGTCTCCTCTCTGTGAAGCCTTTCCCTCTGCCTGGGGGTGAACCTCAGTGAACAACTCGAATGACTCCTGACCGCTTCCCAAATGTGCAGTGCGCCTTACCGCACAAGGTCCAGTGGGGGCTGCCCAATGGCCTCTTGGGAGCGGGAAGCAAGATGGCGCTCAGCCAGCAGCCTCACAAAGTAGTGTTGTTAAGTCTCCTTTAGGTGTTTCTGTGGGGCTTCGCTGGAGCAGAGGAGGATCTGTTTACACTGACTGACTCAGGGGGGATGGAAACGACAATACAGGCCTCTGTTAAGTCTCTGCAGTGTGGTGGAAAGTGCTGATCCATGTTGGTTGGTGTGATACTGAATTACACCCCTGGAGGGTGAGCTCATTTCTGGGCCTCTGAAAACAAGTTTTTGACTATGTTGGGGGCAGAGGGGAAACTTTAGGCCCAGATTCTTTAAGAAGTTTCTTTCTCCTTTTATTTTTTTTTTTTTTGTCTGCGACATGCGAATTGCATGTGTTCTTTCTGAATTGGGTTCCTGGGAAACTGAGGTTCCATGGTTGGTGGAAAACAAGTGAAATTTGTGGGGACTTACTTAAATGGATCGTTTCTCGAAAGCCATTTCAAGCACCACCATGGCCTCATGTTGAGAAGCCTTGGCTGCTTAACATATATTTTTCCTCCCTGAGACAAGATCTTACTATGTAATCCACATTGGTCTCCAACTCACTAGCCGCCTTCCTCCTCAAAGCTGGGATTTCAGGTGGGCACTACCACACTTGAGCTTGGCTGTCATTTAGCCCTCACCACTACCAATACCAGAGTTTGCAAAGAGATTGCAAGGAAGGCACGCTGACGGGCCAGCTATTGCTTGGAGGAATAGAGCTTCGGGTCAGAAAGGACCTGTGATGCCTGAGGCTGGCTTCCTGCCGGGCTGGAAGAGCTAAGTCATCCTCACCCCAAGGCTCTTCTCTAAATTGCAGCCTCTTTACAGGATGTATTTTATTTTAGCAAATCAAAAGATCTACAACTTCTGTTGATCTGGCTTCATCAGTATATGAAATTCCAGAAATCTGGAACCTTCGAGAAACTATATCTCTTATATCTCTACATTCTTGGATCCCATAAGGCACCAAGCTTACCCCATCGGGTTTTGGTGGTGGTGGTGGTGGTTGTCGTCTTGGGGCTTGAACTCTGGGCCTGGGCGCTGTCCCTGAGCTCTTCAGCTCAAGGAAGTGCTTTACCACTTGAGCCACAGCACCATTTCTGGTTTTCTGGTGGTTAATTGGAGATAAGAATATCACAGACTTTCCTTGCCCAGTCTGGCTTTGAACCATAGCCCTCAGGTCTTAGCCTCCTGAGCAGCTAGGATTACAGGCATGAGCTACTGGTGCCCAGCACCCCATCCTTTTTGCCTTAAAACTCTCTAAGTTAGCCAAGAAGACTGTTGTGGGTTCCTATGTGGAGCTGTGGGACCTCTAATGGCCTCTTCACAATCCATTCTACCTCTCAACCTCACTCATACTGGGAAAGTGCTCCACCGCTGAGCTATGCCCCAGCCCCAGACTGAGTTTTCTAACATGCTCATTTCTATGCCAATCCCCAGCTTAAATGTTTCTCATTAGTTCTCCTGTATGTTTGGGGGAAAGAAATTTGGAGTCCCTCATGATCTGGTAGTCTTCTCTTTCTCCTCATCATCAAATTTTCTTTTTTTCTTTTTTTTTTTTTGGGTCCAGTCGTGGGGCCTGAACTCTGGGCCTCAAGGCTAGTGCTCTAGCACTTGAGCCACAGCGCCACTTCTGGCTTTTTTCTTTTGGCTTATGTGGTGCTGAGGAATCGAACCCAGGGCCAAGGGCATGCAAGGCAAGCACTCTACCACTGAGCCACCTTCCCAGCCCTTCTTTTTTTCTTTCTCTGCTAGTGATGGGGTTCAAACTCAAAGTCTTGGCCTTGAACTCTTGCTTGGCTTTTTTGTTCAGGGCTTACACTCAGGGCTTTTTGCTGGTTAAATGGCAATCAGACTTACAGACTTTTTTGACCTGGCCGGCTTCAAACTTTGATCTCCAGATTTCAGCCTCCATATTGGCTGGGATTACAGACATGAGCCATTAGCATCTGACATTCACCATAAAATTTCTTGAAGCCAGTTACCATTTCTCACAGCCCCTTGGAACTAGTCTCCTTTGAGCAATCAATCTCTGCCTTATCTTCCAGACCAACCAACCAGGACAGAGATGCTGCAAAACTGTTTTCTATTCCTAGAACCTGACAGAAGAGGCAGAGGACTGGTGCTCAGCAATAGTTTGCTTAGTCATTTTAAATTGAAATCTTCCCAATATGTATTTTATAACCTTAAAAAAAGACAACTAAAGTGATCTTAACAAAAATGGAACTATTGAGGATGAGCTCAGTTGCTTCTGTCACATCAGAATATCATGGAATTCCTGTGTTTCAGAGCTGAGAAGAAAAGCAAAGCAATTTTTCAACTGCCCTTTTTCAAGGACACTTGTCTGTTTGTTCTCTGGAACACGGTCTAGCTGTTTTTGCCCGGGCTTGTTTGAAACCTCTAGGGTCAAGTGATCCTCCTACCTTAGCATCCTGAGTATTAGGACTATGGGCAGGTGCCACCACACCCAACCCAAAGGCAATTAGGTGTTAGACATCAGCTTTTTTTTTTTTTTTTTGGTCTGCTGTGGGGCTTGAACTCTGGGCCTAAATGCTGTTCCTAAGTTTTCTTGGTCAAGGCTAGAGCTCTACTACTTGAACTATAACTCCACTTGTTTTATTTTTTTGCTGGTTAATTGGAGATAAGAGTCTCATGGACTTCTTTAGGTAGTCTGGCTTTGAACTGTGAATCTCAGATCTCAGCCTCTAGAGTAGCTAGGATTATAACCTGAACCATCAACACCCAGCTAAACAAAGGATTCTTTACGCTAAGCTATTCCTTTCCTGTTTTTCTGGGTTGAGATAAAGATTGGGGAAGGCACACTTCAAATGGAAGACCATGTTCTTCTTAGGAATGGAAATGAAGAATTGTCAATTTTGATGTAGTTTGGGGAGTGATCTGAGCATTGGACTATGTGGAAAGCCAATGGAGATCCTGTAAAGAAGTAGATATAATCTTGTGAGCAGTGTGTGTGTGTGTGTGTGTGTGTGTGTGTGTGTGTGTGTGTGTGTGTGTGCATGCATGCGTGCACTTAAATTCAGGGCCTGTATGTTATCATAGGTTTTTTTTTGTTTCTTTTTTTGCTCAAGGCTAGTGTGCTACTACCATTTGAGCAACAGCTCCACTTCCAGTTCTCAGGTGGTTACTTAGAGATAGGAGTCTCACGGACTTTTCTGCTCTGGTTGGCTTTGAACTGTGATCCTCAGATCTCAGTCTCCTGGGTAGCTAGGCTATTACATGTGTGAGCCTATAGTGCCTGGCATAATGAAATGGATTTTTCTCTGCCTTATATCTGCTTTCTGTCTGCCAACTGTCAAAGTCTAGCCATCAGCTACCCCTTTGCAAGGCTACTTGCATTTAAATAAAAGCTTCTGAAAGAGAAGGGAAGCTTTCATAGAGCCAAACTCATATAAGAAGCCCACAGAGAAGGAGACCCTTTTGGTCTGACATTTTTCCTAGAGTTTAAACAGCTCATGTTTGGGGTATGATGGGCCTGAAGCCATATTCCAGTGTTGTTAATTCTGCTGCTGGAGAGAAAGTCTGAGTTGTGGAGGAGAAACAATAGAATGTGTGGAGGTTTTTTTTTTTCTTTTGATGTTAGAGGGGATTTGAACTCAGGGCCTCATGCTTGCCAGGCAGGTACTCTTATCACATAAGCCATGCTTCCAGCCTGTGGAGGAACAATATAAATGCTAACAAATACCATTTGCTGAGTGTTTATTGTGTCATGATTGGAGTAAAATCTTGATGAACATTCCTCCAAGTGGCCCCTTGATTAAATTATCTCCATATCCATTTCTTTTATTTTCTCTCCATTTCCCCCCTTGACTTGCAACATTAAAGCTCACAGGTAATAATAAAGTCAGGAGATAAACTCAGATCTGACTGAGCCCAGATCTTGGCCAGGCTACCAGCATAGAACCAATCATCCCGTGACCTCAGTGAAGTCACTGGCTAGTGAGTCACTGTCTCGGGGACCCTGGGGAGTTTTCTGTAGGAAGATGCCTGTCTAACACAGAGGATCTGTGTGGCACAGTGGAGATCACAGGGCTGGCTGACTTGCTAACACCTGAGGACCAGAGGCCTCTCTGGGCTTCTATGTTGCCATTTCTGAGCTGTCATGCTGAGCTCACTGAGCTGTGGCAAATAAAGTCCTGGTGTACAGAAAGCCCAAAGCCCTAGTTGGCACCCAGGACAGTAGCCATTGGCTATTGGCGGTGGGTTTGGCTAGGCCTGGTACTCTAATGATGAGCAGGTTTTACAGAGAGCCAACCAGCTAGCCCTTTATCGCCTTTGACCCACAGGCAAGCAAGCCACCAAGCAATCTCTGTCCTGCAGGCAAGAGTTGTTTACATTCAGCTTGCTTCCTCACTCTCCTTTGCCCCTCACACCTCCGGAATCCAGCCATACCTTCTACCCTCCTGGCCTCTCCGGCCAAGGTCACCCATGGTTAGCTCTAGGCAAAAACCTCATTCTAGACAATTTGCTATCTCAATCTTATTGGGCTTCCTGGTTGAGTATTATTCTCTAAGCTGCTAGGACTTCCTCTCAATTTTCTTTCAGTTGCTGCTCCCCTGTCTCCTTTTGTCACTC
>NW_012267241.1:20315142-20317593 GCF_000151885.1 Dipodomys ordii | reverse complement strand
TCTTTTTTCTTATGTGGTGCTGGGGAATCGAACCCAGGGCCTCAGGCATGCAAGGCAAGCGCTCTACCACTGAGCCACCTTCCCAGCCCTGTGGGCAAATTCTTTTCTTCAGTGAGAATGTCATCTCCTCCTCCTCCTCCTCCTCCTCCTCTTCCCCCTCTTCCTCCTTCTCCTCCTCCTTCTCTTCCTTCTCCTCTTCTTCTTCCTTCTCCTCCTCCTCTCCTGCATCCTCTTACCTGAGCCCCTTTCTCCCCCTCTAAGTGTTTTGTTCTGAGCCTGGGTTCAGCTCTGCTAGCCTTGGCATCACTTTGTTTCCTAACCTTCATGCTGCTCTATAGAACTAAAATAGGGAGCCCTTATCCCACCTGAGCACCCCAAAGGCATCCACCCACTGTTGAGTGGGTTGCCAGCTGTGTGGTGACCTGAAAGGTAGCCAATGTTTGGTGAGCCAGTCACTACTATCCTGAGCAATTTTGAACTCTCCTTGTCCCATGACCCCAGCACTCAACACTTAACTGAGCTTGGCCCTTGATTCCCCATACCTTCTTTTCAAAAGGCCTGTGTTTTCTTTTTCTTTCTTTTTTTTTTTTGGGTCCGGTCGTGGGGCCTTGAACTTTGGGCCTGGGACTGTCCCTCAGCTCTTCAGCTCAAGGCTAGTGCTCTACCACTTGAGCCACAGTGCCACTTCCGGCTTTTTTCTTTTTTGTTTATGTGGTGCTGAGGAATCGAACCCAGGGCCTCATGCATGCAAGGCAAATGCTCTACCACTGAGCCACCTTCCCAGTCTCAATGCCTGTGTTTTCCTGAGATGAAATTCTCATTTTCTAGGCTGTTTACTGTACCTTGAATGTTTACAGAATAAAATCTTAATTGTTGGCTTAAAAAGAAAATCAAGCTGGGTGCTAGTAGCTTACACCTGTAATCCTAGCTACTCAGGAGGCTGAGATCTGAGAATCGAGGTTCAAAGCCAGCCCATGTGGGAAAGTCCATGGAATGCTTATCTTCAATTAACCACCAGAAAACCGAATTGGTGCTGTGGCTCAAGTAGTACAACACTCACCTTGAGCTGAAGAGCTGAGGGACAGTGCCCAGGCCCAGAGTTCAAGCCCCACAACCGACAAAAAATATCAAGCTGAGTACTGGTGGGTTCACCCTATAATCCTAATTACTTAGGAAGCTGAGATCTGAGGATGAGGATCTCAGTTCAAAGCCAGCCTGGGCAGACAAATCTAAGAGACTTTTATCTAAGAGACTAAGTAGTAGAGTGCTAGCTTTGAGCAAGAAAGTTCAGAGACAGTACCTAGGCCCTAAGTTCAAGCCCTAGAACTGGTGTGTGTGTGCAATCCAGTCTTACGTTGTATACATGTGTGGAAATATCACAATGAAACCTCTCTTCTACAAATATTTTTTAATGAGCCAATACAATACACTTTGGACAAGGCATGATGGCTACTGGGAATGTGGATAGTAACTTTATATCATGTCATTCATTCATTCATTGGTTTGTTTGTTCGATCTTTCATTTATTCACCTAAGAAATACAGTAGAAGCTGGGTGCTGGTGGCTCATGCCTGTAATCCTAGCTACTCAGGAGGCTGAGATCTGAGGATCGTGGTTCAAAGCCAGCCTAGATAGGAAAGTCTGTGAGACTCTTATCTCCAATTAACACCAAAAAACTAGAAGTGGTGCTGTGGTTCAAGTGGTAGAAAGCTTGCCTTGAGCTCAGATACAGTGCCAGGTCCAGAGTTCAAGCCTCACAACCAGCCAAAAAAAAAAAAAAGAAAAAAGAAAGAAAAAGAAAAGGAAATACAGTAGATATATCCAAGAAGCTAACAGGGTATAATGGCAAGTGCTCTCTAGCTAGTCACCAGTGGCTTGCAGCTGTAATCCTAGTTACTTGGTGGGGCGGGGGTGGGGGTGGGGCAGGGGGGTGAGATCTAGATGACCAAGATTTGAAGCCAAACTGGGCAGAAAAATCTTCCAGATTCCATCTCCAATTAACTAGCAGAAAGCAAAGCCAGAGACCTGGCTTACATGGTAGAATATAAGAATGGTAAGATTGGTAATAGTAATGGTAAGAATATCAGCTGAGCTAGCAAGCCAAGCAAGAACAAGTATGAGACCCTGAGTTCAAACCCCAGTAAATGCTCTTGCAATTCTTGTACCTTGCAATTCTTGCAAGGGAACAAATGTACTTCACAGGGCTGACGTGAATAATATAATGTAATCATGTATGTACTCCTTGCAGGCATACTTGACTCAGAGGTTGTATAAGTCCTCATAAATGGTAACTCCCGTCTCCATCGTGCTGATGACATAAAGAATTTTTTTTATAATTTTTTTATTTTTATTTTTTGTGAACATACTGTACAGAGGGGTTACAATTACATGGGCAAGATAATGAGTACATTTCTTATCAAGCATTGCAGTCTCCTCCTTTGTTTCCCCTTC
>NW_012267241.1:20300504-20301259 GCF_000151885.1 Dipodomys ordii | reverse complement strand
CCTCCCTCCCTCCCTCCCTCCCTCCCTTCCTTCCTTCCTTCCTTCTTTCCTTCCTTCCTTCCTTCCTTCCTTTCTGACTTTCTTTCTCTGTCCCTGCTTCCCTCTATCTTTCATTTTGTGCTGATACTAGGACTTGAATCCAGAACCTGGACACTGTCCCTTAATTTTATTGCTGAAAGCTGGTATTCTACCACTTGAGCCACAACTCCACTTCTAGCTTTTGGGGGATGGGAGGGTAGTTAATTAGAGATGAGAATCTCATAGACTTTCTGGCTCAGGTTGATCCTCAAATCTCTGCCTCCTAAGTAGTTAGAATTACAGGCATGAGCTACTGGCCTCCAGTCCAACTTGTCATTTCTTTGTGTCTGTTCTATATCCAAATCCCTGACAGACCCTTAGATTTCTGAACCTTGGAGTTCCTTTACCTCAGTGGCTAGAGTAATCTGCAGATCCCAGGGTGCCATCCTCCTCCAAGAACAAACCTGCTCTTTGTCCTTAAAGACTACTATCTTCACAGAGCTAGATAGCTGCTTATCTAGCTCTTGCCAGCCTTTCGAGCAAAATCTTGCCCAGCTGCCCCTAGATTCTGGGATCCACTGAATCACTGGGTCTCCTTCCTTTGAGGCCCTTTGCACATGCACTTTTCCTCCTTACAACATACTGCCTTTGGGCTGGGAAGGTGGCTCAGTGGTAGAGTGCTTGCCTTGCATGCATGAGGCCCTGGGTTCAATTCCTCAGCACCACATAAGCAAAAA
>NW_012267241.1:20297099-20299129 GCF_000151885.1 Dipodomys ordii | reverse complement strand
AAAAAATAAGCTTATCCTTTCAACTCAAGTTCTGCCTCATTTAACCAAAATGCTCCTGGTTACTGGCATTCCTTGCTGCCCTTATCATCTGTCAGTTTTCACATGTCTAAGCTCTTACTGACTTCTCTGCCTACAGAAGAAGCTACCCACTGCCCACCACTTGGTGAGAGGTCACCTAGCCTGGCTTCGGTGGTCTTCCTGTGCACCCCAGTGTTATCCTGGGCCCTCCCAATCACAGCTTTTGTCATATGAGAATCTGGGTGGCTTGTCTGCCTGCCTGTCTTCCTCACGGAGGGCAATTGTCTTCAGGGAGAACTAAAGTTGGCTCACCCTTGTGCTCTCAAGTCCCTAAAATTCAATGCCTAGGGAAACAGAGCAGATGATAATGCATTTTCAGTGTGTATGCCAGTCCTGGGGTTGGAAGCACACTCCTCAGATCTCAGCCTCCTGAGAAGCTAGGATTACAGACTTGAGACAGTAGGGCTCAGTTGTTCAGTTGCTATAGGAGGACTGAGCATCTTTGTATACTCAGAGGCTCTTAGGAAGCCTGATGTAACCTGGATGTAACATCACAGAAATGAGCTGAGTGCTGGTGGTTCATGCCTGCAATCCTAGCTACTCAGGAGGCTGAGAGCTGAGGATCATGGTTCAAAGGAAGCTTAGGCAGAAAATTCTCATGGGAGACTCTCCTCTACAATTAATCACCAAAAAAAGCCAAAAGTTAAGCTGTAACTTAAGTGAACTCAGTGGTAGAATGTTAGCCGTGAACAAAAAGCTTGGGGATAGTCCCCAGGCCAAATTCAAGCCCAAGTCTGGCACACATACATACACACAAAATCAAAAATACTTCTTCCCCAAGACCAAGGATGGAGAGTCTTTCTGCCAAGGGTCATTTGGATAGCATTATCATTGGTTTATTATTCAAATACCATATGAAATGATCAATTCAGATAGATGATTGTAGGCAATTAAGGAGAAACAGGAGAGAGTGAGCCAGTGTGTGCACAAGAGAGAGAAACAGAAAGAGGCATACGTACCTGTCCTGCCTTATTTTTATTTTTTTTGCCAGTCCTGAGGCTTGAACCCTGGCCTGAGCACTGTTCTTGAGCTCCTTTTACTCAGTCTAACTCTCTACTACTTGAGCCACACCACCATTTCCTGCTTTTTCTGTGATTAATTGGAGACAAGAGTCTCAGGACCTTTCCTGCCCGGGCTGGGTTTGAACCACAATCCTCAGATCTCAGCCTCTTGAGTAGCTAGGATTATAGGCATGAACCACCAGGGCCCGGCATGATTTCACAGTCCATAAAGCCCTGGGCCAGATGTTGCCCACCCCTGCACTGGAAAGTGGAGAAACAGCCGTTCCCAAAGGGCATTGGTGCTGTCCTGTGTTGGTTGGTGGTGGCGAGGATAGAAGGGGGAAAGGACTTCAGGACACTCATCTCTTAATGCTCCTGTATTCATGCTTCTTTTGCTGAAATTAAATGAAATCATGTCCTATGTCTGTCTACTCTCCAATATGTTATCTGGGCATTTGGGTTAGAAGGCTTTACTAGGAAAAGTAAAACAAGCCACGTGCTACCCCCCATGATAGGAATGGAAGTCTGAGATGCATAATGCTGCTTCTCCCTTTGTTTTCTGACTGAACAACAGGGCAATGTGTCCAAGGAGAAAATCTTCAGGAGTTTTAGATTGAATTACAGGTACCATGACCTGCTAACACTGAAGTGTTCCCAACTTGACAAGTTGTTCCCACCCCTCTTGCTTTTATACTCAAATTCTCCAAAGAATACGACATTGTTCTTCCTTAAAAAGCTTCAGCCTGATTCCTGGGGATGGAGATTACACACCTGTAATCTCAATCATTTAGGACACTGAAGAAGAAGATCGAGAGGAGGACAGCTTAGACTACATAGTGAGGCACTGTCTCAAAAATCAAAAGAAAAAAAAAAATCCCCTGTCCGGGCTGGGAAGTTGGCTCAGTGGTAGAGCGCTTGCCTTGCATGCCTGAGGTCCTAGGTTCGATTCCT
>NW_012267241.1:20287959-20295699 GCF_000151885.1 Dipodomys ordii | reverse complement strand
TTTTTTCTTTTTGCTTATGTGGTGCTGAGGAATTGAACCCAGGGCCTCAGGCATGCAAGGCAAGTGCTCTACCACTGAGCCACCTTCCCAGCCCTGAATATGTGTTTCAGTATAGAGACTTTCCTCCCTGCCTTCTACAAATGACCAAGGAAAATGGATTTTTTAAAATGTAAACATTCTCTTATAATATTTACAGCCTCTCTAATAGAAGAGGACAAAGGTCTGAGAGCTTAAAGGAAAAAGAGCAGGCACAGGCAGATAACATTTCTTTTTACAGTCTGATTGTAATCTAAGTATAACAGGAAAATCTCTCTATACATAAAGTGTGGTGATGGGTAAATATCTAGGAGGAGGTAATTAGTGGGTCTTTTTCTTCTTTTTCTCCCTTACTTTTTCTTTCCTAATAAGTGTGCTTTCTTTGAGAAAGGCCTTTGGTGATGAAGATAAATAGTGAGTGAATGAAAAGCCAATGGTGGGTTTTGCTGTTAAAGGATTCCAGGGAAATAAGTTGTTAGGACAGGGAGCTGTGGGAACTCAGACATCCCTGGGTTCAGTTCTTCATTTTATATATATGAGTGCTGAACTCAGGCAGGTATATACCAGCTGGAATAGCACAAACATTTGTTTATAGCATTTCCAGCCTCACTGTGTGTTAGGTGAATGGTCTAAAAAAAACAAAAACCAACAACACACAAAACCCACCAAAAGCCCCAAACAATAAAACAACAACAACAAAAGACCCTCCATCTAGGAGCCAAGCCTGATGGCTCATGCCTATAATCCTAGATACTTAGGATGCTGAGATTTAAGTAAGGTTCGTGGTTCAAAGCCAGCTGAGACAAATCCCTAAGACTCTTATCTCCAATTAATTAGTGAAAAGCGAGAAGTGAAGGTGTGGCTCAAGTGGTAAAGCACCAGCTTTCCTTGAGCCAAGAAGCCAAATGAGAAAGACAAGCCCCGAGTTCAGGGCACCAGCATATACACACATATGGGTGTTTAGTTTGCAGTTGAGGAATTTTAGCAATCCTGGGTATCATGCTACTACTATAGGCCTTTGAGAGGCTTTTGAGAGTCACAAATGCCTGGCGCCAGTGGCTCACGCCTGCAATCCTAGCTGCTCAGGAGGCTGAGATCTGAGGATCATAGTTTGAAGCCAGCTAGGACAGAAAAGTCCCCTTGAGACTCTTATCTCCAAGTAACCACTCAGAAACCAGATGTGGTGCTGAGGCTGAAGTGGTAGAGTACTTGCCTTGAGCACAAAGAGGCTCAGAGACAGTGCCCAGGTCCTGAGTTCAAGTCCCACAATAGATCAAAAAGAAAAAGTCATCTGTCCATCTGTTTGGACTGCTATAGCACAGTTCTATTAGACTGGGTGGGTTATAAACAACAGAAGCTTACTCTCACCATTCTGGAGGTAGATGTCAGAGATCAAGTACCAGTACAGTGGGGCTCTGGTGGGGTTGTAGATTGGTAGTACCACATGGGCTCCTTCTATGGCAGAAATAGAGTGGACAAGCACCCTGGAATCCTTTTCTGAGAACACTAATCCCATTGGTAATGGCTTCAGCCCATTGACCTAATCACATCTCCAACACCCATCCCTCTAGGGATTACAATTTCCCCACATGAAATGTGTATTTGGTAAGAGAGCATCACAGCGAGGTGTGGGGAGAGGTGGTGCCCTGGGTACCTGTGGCAAAGTTGGCATTGTGAGTCTTCTTGGAGCTGAGGTCACTGGGCTGTCAAGTGTATGCTTTCTGCCCCACTTGGCTCAATGGCTGTTGACAAGCAGTTGCCCCTGTCTGCTAGCACCGGCCGTGGGTCTCAGTGGTGGGAGTTCTGCTCTATGGAGAAGGTGGTCTGTGACAGACAGAAGACCCAGTGGTGAATTCTTCGGCCATGCTCTTCTATCAGAGGCAGCCCACCATTCTCCTCCTTCAGGTCTGCACTTGGTGCAACAAGTCTTTCACAGCTGCTCACTAAGTGGCTAAGAGGAATTCTTACCTCAGTGGGCAATTCAGAGATGTTTGTGGCATGAAGTGCTATTATATGGCTATTCAGGTCTGTGAAAGAAGCAAAATATGTCTTTCATTTCAATCTCTTTTTTTTTTGTGGTACTGGGGTTTGACTTCAGGCCTTTGCGCTGGCTTAGTTATAAGCCACACCTATATATAGAGCTGGACACCAGTGGCTCATGCTTGTAATCCTAGCATCTTAGGAGGCTGAAATCTGAGGATCGTGGTTTGAAGCCAGCTCCAGCAGGAAAGACTCTTATCTCTAATTAACCACCAGAAAATCAGAAGTGGCACTGTGGCTCAAAATGGTAGAGCACTAGCCTTGAGCAAAAGATCTCAGGAATAGTGCCCAGATCCTGAAGCCCTACTATCAGGAAATATATATATATATATATATATATATATATATATATATATATATATACACACACACACAGGTGGTAGAGCATCAACCAGTGAGTAAAAATATCAGATCAAGAATTCAAGTCCCGGTCTCAAACACACACACACACACACACACACACACACACACACACACACACACAAACATAAATTCTGTGTTACCTTTAAGTAATTGTACAAAAGGATTTCAATTTAATATATCAGTTTGTAAATACAATGCATGTGTGTGCAAGGGTGTGCATGCAGGGGTGTGTGTGTGCGTGCTATCCTTGGAGCTTGAACTCAGGACCTGTGAGCTATCCCTGCAATTTTGTGCTCAAGGCTAGCACTCTACCACTTAACCCCTCTGGCTCTTTAGTGGTTAAATTGGAGGTAAGAGTCTCATGGACTTTTTTGCCTGGACTGGCTTTGAGCTGAAGCTCTCAGATCTCAGCTTCCTGAGTAGCTAGAATTACAGGCATGAGTCACTGGTTCTTGTCTCTCCTTTTTGGGGAGAGTGTCTCCATATTTAATCCACACTGGCCTCAAATTTGTAATCCTTCTGCCTCAGCCTCCTGTGTTCTGTGGGTCAAAGTTTTCTTTTTGAGTGTGAAGGTACCTACTTATGCCTGAGCTCTCTATCAGTCTTCAAGACATTGTGTGAATGATCTGGGCATGATGGCACAGGTCTGTAACCCTAGCACTTGTGGTTAGAGTGTTTAGATGCGGAAGGATCATGAGATCAAGGACAGCCTGGGCTTCTAGTAGACCTCTATCTTCAAAATAACAACAACAAGGCATATATTATAAACTATGTTTGGGAAATACTCCCTATAGCCTTTGCACAATAGTACCAAGTGGAGAACAAATCCGGCTCACGCCTCACCAGGTCTCAGGGAGGGTGACTGGGGGTGGGAGTGAGGGTGGGGTGTTTGTGCAGCGTGTACTGCTTGGTTTGTGCTTGTGACAGTCTAAAAGCTGGCCATGAATAACAAGCATATCACAAGGGTTCTCAAATATGAAAGTGGCGTTGGAACAAAGAGCAGGCAGCAGCCAGACTTCCTCTGTTAAAGATTATCCAGTGTGTTACCTGGGTGCCAACATTCCCATAAACCCAGCAGCCAGAAGCAGTTCAGGGCTCACCTACATCTCACCTACTGTAACTTAACAGCTTTGAAGACCTGCTTGGGGACAAAGCCCTGCCTGGGGAGACTTTGCAGTATTCCACCAAGGGACCTCATCATTGGGGGCCGGGCGGGGGGTGAGGGGGGAATGAACTTTATCTCAAACACTGTAAGTGCGTTTGCTTTAAAGATGATTTACCATTCTCCACAATGGCCGTATTTCCTAAATTAAATCTGAACTCTAGGTATAATCACTATCTTACAATTTCATTAAGAGGAAGGCATTGGTTGAGAGGTATAAGATTAACTGGGTTGGGCTGGGTATATTTTGGAGGTTGGGGGAGGGAGTGTCCTTTTTCCCTCCTTGAAAAGGCTTCCCTTTGCTCTACTTGCTTCAAGGTAGTTAAATAGGGTCTAACCCAGAGAAAGCATTCTAGGGCAAATACAGCCTTCCCTGGCTATCCACAATGATCTGCAGGGTTCTCCTGCAGGGTTGTAGCTCAGTGGTAGAACCTATGTTTAGGATCCAGATTCATGAAACCCCAGAATCCATCCCCAGCACTGCAAAAAAATAAATAAATAAAACAAAATAAATGGCATAGTATTTGCATACAACACATAAGACTACCCCTACCCCCTGTCTAGTTTAAAACATATCTAGATAACTTATAATTCCTAACAGCGTGGGAATTGTGGTTGTACTATATTGTTTAGAGAATAACAAGGAAACAAATGAACAGTGGCTCATGCCTGTAATCCTAGCTACTCAGGAGTCTGAGATCTGAGGATCTCAGTTCAAAGCCAGCCCAGGCAGGAAAGTCTGTGAGAATCTTATCTCTAATTAACCACCAGAACGCCAACTGAGGTATTCTCAGGTGGCACTGAGGCTCAAGTAGTAGAGCACTTGCGAGGGACAGTGCCAGGCCCAGAGTTCAAGCCCTACCACTGACAAAAAAAAAAAAAAATCATAGGGTGGGGGCTGGGAATGTGGTTTAGTGGTAGAGTGCTTGCTTGCCCAGCATGCATGAAGCCCTGGGTTCTATGCCTCAGTATCACATAAACAGAAAAGGCCAAAAATGGTGCTGTGGCTCAAGTGGTAGCATGCTAGCCCTGAGCAAAAGATGCTCAGGGACAGTGCCCAGGCCCTGAGTTCAAGTCCCAGGATTGGCCAAAAAAAAAAAAAATCATGGGATGACTGCACATGTTCAATACAGACATACATTCTCTTCTTCTTCCCCAGAGTATTTTCAGTCTAGTTGGATGATCCTGAAGCTACCAAAACCTGCTGCCAACTGTCTCAGATGACAGATCTGAAATGTGAGCAGGAGATAATATGTTTTGGGGCAGGCTGATCCTTGAGCCCCTGAGACTGACAAGGATTGGGACAGATCGGAAGAAGGTGTTCTCGGGGAGGGACATGGCAGATCTGTGCTCACTGGATAGAGGGCTATCCTTTGTACAAATTTGTAGGAAGGTGTGACAGAGCTAGGTGGTTTTTATTTTTATTTTTGTTGGTCGTGGGGCTTAAACTCTGGGCCTGGGTGCTGTCCCTCAGCTCTTCAGCTCAAGGAGAGTGCTCTACCACTTGAGTCACAGCGCCACTTCTGGCCTTTTCTGCTTATGTGGTGCTAAGGAATCGAACCCAGGGCCTCATGCACGCAAGGCAAGCATTCTACTACTGAGCCACCCTCCCAACCCCAGAGCTAGGTGGTTTTGAAGGTATAACTTCTGGAATTTGGCAGGAGGTCTCAGGTGGGCATTTAGTAAACAATCATAGGTATTCTGCAGCTCCAGAAGCAGGGCCCATCTACATAGGTGGTGGGTGGATAACTCCCATCCTGTGCTCCTTCAGAAGCCCTCTGCCACCCTCCTCTGGAGACCAGGCTATGTAATATAGGACCAATGAGGGTACAGAATAAGATAAAGCAGACAGAGACTTCTAACTCTACTATTACAATGTGTGCTTGTGTTTGGATATGTGACCAATGTAAACAACTTTCTAAAAGCAGGATACTGATGTGTTCATTCTGTAGAAAAATATGAATTTTTTAAAAAGTGCCAGGGGCCCTACACATGTGAGTTTCCTTTTCTTCCTGTCCCTTCTCTCTTCTGGAGAGATCTCTCCTCCTCTTTTTCATTCTGCCTGGCTGGCATTTCCTTTGTCACCTCCCCTCCCACACCCCCAAAAAGTCCCTGGGCTCCTTCTGAAGGGCCCAAGTGTGTGTACGGAAAGATTAAGCTGTCCTTCTTATTTCACAGAAATGTATTCAAAATGAGGCACATCAAAAGTAAATGTACGTGACAAATGTTTATATTTGGAAAGTGCTTCTGCTTTGATCCCGGTTTCCATTTTTTTGAGAGGTTGACAAATGTGCCCTGTGGGCCTTGGCTTCAAACATCTTTAGGCAGCAGAGCCCTTCACTTAACCTGGAACTCATTTGATCCTACACTTGCCATTGCTCCCTGTCTGCGGGGGTCTGCAGGCACAAGAAGAGGCCTCTTATGTTGCTCTGCCCCGAGCCAGTGTGACTGAACGGGTGACAGACCACTCTAGCCTCTCACACATCCCTGCGAGCTCTCAAGGCTGCAAGTGCTGGAGGCTAAGGGAAGCTGTCCCTAGGTCTGGCTCTGGTCTCTGAAGTGGACTGGGCCATCATGAATGGAAGCCTTTTCTGAAGAACCTCTGACTCCACTGACTTGGGAAGGTACCAAGAAGAAATTCTTCAGGGGACAGAGTAGAGCACTGAACTTGGTGTGAATCTCCCTAGTCAGCAACACAAATGATTCTTCTAGGGTTTCTTAGACTGCTTGGAAGAAAGTTATGACAGGCTTAGAAACACATAGTTGGTGACCAGGTCTGGTTGGTCCATGTGTCAAAGTGACTGGGTATGAGAGTGGTGGTCTTCAGTCTCATGCTGGTGTCGAATGTTCTCATCACCAGGAAACTGTGGCCAGCTAGGAAGTTGGGCTTCACTGGAAACTTTCTTGTGCACAAAGAGGACTTTCTTTTAGATTATGTAAAGTAAAATCAGAAGCTGGACACTTCGGAGGCTGAGATCTGAAATCAAGCTTTGAACCCAGCCCAGACAAGCAAGTCCAAGAGTTTTGTTTTTTTTTTTTTTAATCTCCAATTAACCAGGAAAAAGCCAGAAGTGGCACTGTAACTCAAGTGGTAGAGCGCCAACCTTAAGTTAAAGAGCTAAGGGATAGTGTTCAAGCAGCCCTCGTACCAGCCCAAAACAAAATAAAATCAAAAGTAAAGTCAGATGGTAGTCCTGGTTCTTGCTCAGGTCAGTGTCCCATCAGGAAAAACAAGATCCGTTCTGAGTATTTCCAACAGGGCTTCAATGCCATGAATTGGTTTTATAAATAGATCAATGGCTGAAAAACCAAATGGGACAGTGGACAGCACAGAGGCCACCTATCACAGGCTGGGGGAACAAAAGGAGACAGGGAGGGGGGCAGGGGTGTGTGTGTGTGTGTGTGTGTGTGTGTGTGTGTGTGTGTAGGCTGGAGCCATGTTGCCAGAGGGAAAGCCCTTGGGGAGATGCCGAGAAGGAAGGATTTCTCTTTCTCCCACTTCACTCCTACCACAGCCTTCCATTGGTCATTGCTCAACTCAGACGGCAGCCATCCACACAGACCCTAGGAAATACCTTCAGGGTCACCTCTCCTCACCCTGGAGATGCAGAACAGGGCAGAGAAGAGGGACAAGGTGGCTGGCCCCAGAGTTCAGAGACAGCTATGTGGGACACCTCCTTCTCTGCAAACTACAAAGAAGTAGGAGGGGAACAAGTCAACATCCTGGGAAGAGAATGACATGGGAGGTGAGAGCAGGTGATCGGGATAGGAAGAGCCACATTCCCCACTGGGAATGCTCAGAGACACCAGAATTCCCATGGAAACACCCATCACCCCAAACCCTGCGGCTCCCTTACCCACAGTGGTGGCCCACTGCTCTGTTCTGAGAATTGCATAATCTTGGTGAGGATTAGCAATTTATGAGTTCTCCCAGAGGTGAGGGAGAAATGTCACTCTTCCTGCCTTGACAAGAGGCAGCATTATTTGGCTTCTATGGTAAGTAAGGGGTTGTGGTGACATTTGGAGTTTAAGAATGTGAATGATCTGGGCTGGGAAGGTGGCTCAGTGGTAGAGCGCTTGCCTTGCATACATGAGGCCCTGGGTTCGATTCCTCAGCACCACATAAGCAAAAAGAAAAA
>NW_012267241.1:20274721-20276458 GCF_000151885.1 Dipodomys ordii | reverse complement strand
GAGTTCAAGCCCTTAGACCAAAATAAGAAAAAGAAAAAAAAATCATTTGGCTTTCTTGTTCATGGCTGGTACTCTCTTCCTTGAACCATGCCTCCAGCTCAGCTTTTTGTTAGTTGATTGGACATAGAATCTTAAAGACTTTTCTTCCCAGGCTGGCTTCCATCTGTGATCTTTCAGGTCTCGTCCTCCTGAGTAGCTAAGAATACAGGAATGAGCCACTGGTACCCTGAATTTGCTTAGCATTTTGCTCAAGGCTGGTGCTCTACCATTCGAGCCACACACTTGTACTTCTAGCTTTTTGCTGATTAATTGGAATTAATAAGAATTAATAAGAATTTCAGATTTGTATGCCATTCATCCAATTACAGGTGTGAGCTACTTGTGCCTGGCTGGCTCCATTTTATTTATTAAGATGGAATCTAGTGAACTTTTTGCCCAGACAGAACTTGAACCACAACCTCGCCATCTCTGCTTCCTGAATGAATGATATTATAGGCATGAGACACTGCACCTAGTCTAACACTTTTATTTATTTATATATTTATTTTGCCTGTCCTAGGGCTTAGAACTCAGGGCCTGGGCTCTGTCCCTGAGCCTCTCTGTGCTCAAGGCTAGCACTCTACCACTTGAACCTGTTTCATTTCTGGCTTTATCTGTTTATGTGGTACGGAGGAATCAAACCCAGGGCTTCATGCACGCAAGGCAAGTACTCTACTACTAAGCCATATTCCCAGCTGGCACTTACTTATTTTTACTCATTAATTTTAGATCTTTACTTTTTATTCTTTTGAGGCAGGGTGTGGCCTGGCTGGCCTCAAACTTCCCCATCTCAGCCTCCTAAGTGTGCCAGCACTTAGTGAAGTATTGAACACAATGCTTTCTAGAAATGACTTAGTCACATAGCTTTATGGGGAAGGACAAGTCTGTCCTCAGTTTAATGATGAGTAGTTTGACTTCCAGTTTCACTTCAATATATGTCAGGCTTGAGGTTGAATCAGGGGTGTTTATAATTTTCTTTTTTTTTCCTCTGAGCTCAGATGGGGTTAGGGTATCTGCTGAGTGCTGGAGATCTTTCTTAGTCCTGGAGATCTTGAACAAAGCAGACAGAACCCTGTCTTCATGCAGCTCATTCTAGTCAAGTACAGGCAGGCAAGATAGAAAGTCAAGAAAGTAAAGCTGGGCATAGTGGTACAGGCCTGGAATCCAGCTCTGGAGAGGTAGAGTTCTGAGGATCAGGAGGATCAAAAGTTAAAGATACTTGGGCTGGGAATGTGGCTTAGTGGCAGAGTGCTTGTCCAGTGTACATGAAGCCTGGGTTCAATTCCTCAGTAGCACATAAACAGGAAAGGCCAGAAGTGGCACTATGCTCAAGTAGTAGAGGGCTATCCTTGAGCAAAAGAAGCTCAGGGACAGTGCCCAGGCCCTGGGTTCAAGCCACAGGACTGGCAAAAAAAAAAAAGGTTCAAGATTCTTTACCTGACTTATATAACTATGAACACTCTGTACATCATCTTTTAAATAATAATTAAAAATATTCAAAGGTCAAGACCAGCCTGAACTACATACTAGATCCTGTCACAAAAATAAAAATAAACAATAGCTGGGCATTGAGGTTGAGATCTGAGGATCCTGGTTCAAAGCCAGCCTTGGCAGGAAAGTATGTGAGACTCTGATCTCCAATTAACTACCAAAAATCTGAAGTGAATCAGGCACCAGTGGCTTATGCCTAAAATCCTA
>NW_012267241.1:20268852-20274671 GCF_000151885.1 Dipodomys ordii | reverse complement strand
GCTAAAAGCGGAATTATTTGGGCAACAAAATAAACAGTGGGGGTTGGGAATGTGGCTTAGTGGTATTGTGCTTGCCTAGCATGCATGAAACCCTGGGTTCAATTCCTCAGTACCACATAAACAGAAAAGGATGGAAGTGGTGCTGTGGCTCAAGTGGTAAAGCTCTAGCCTTGAGCATAGAGAGAGGCTCAGGGACAGTGCCCAGGTCCTGAGTTCAAGGCCCATGATGGGCAAAAAATAAAACACACACACACACACACACACACACACACATACACAATGTGGTAATAGATTATAACCCAAAGTGTAAAATAAGATTTCATGAATCCACAGACATATCAATATGTGAGGAAAGAAGATACAAATCTTATCAAATTCCAAATTATTTACATATCTGCTTCTATCCCAACTCTTCCACTACCCTTCCTACCTCGAGCGTGGGCTGTAGTTAGTGATTTATTTCCAGTGAATAGAGTACATGAAATGGAGATGGGGAGTAGCTTTTATAGCTTTTATACCAGAGAAAGCTGGAAGATACTCCTGTATCCTGATGATTAATGCCAACATCATCTTGAAGTCATGATGAAGATAGGTGCAAACTATATAATCCTAGCAATTGAAGAGGCTGAGATCTGGAGGATCTCAGTTCCAGACTATCCCAAATAGAAAAGTTCATGAAACTCCATCTCTAATCCCTAACCAAAAAGCAGGGCTGGAAGCATGGCTCAAATGGTAAAATATCAGCCAAGCAAGAGAGCTGAGCAAGAGTAAGGCACTCAGTTCAAGTCCCTGAACTGGCCAACTGATAACAAGTACCCTTGATGGGAAAGAAAGGGAAGGGCATCTCATCCTAGCCTAGCCATAAGAAGTACATCAGATAGGCCCAAAATGAAGAACATTGCTTAACATTCTTGACCAAGAACCAATGAAATCATTAGCCAACAGTAATTAAAAGTGTAATAAACTGGGTTGGAAATGTGGCTTAGCAGTAGAGTGCTTACCTAGCATGCATGAAGACCTGGATTCAATTCCTCAGTACCACATAAACAGAAAAAGCTGGAAAAGGCTCTATAACTCAAGTGGTAGAGTACTAGCCTTGAGCAAAGGAAGCTCAGGGACAGTGCCCAGGCTCTGAGTTTAAGCCCCAGCACTGGCAAAAAAAAAAAAGCTGATAAACTGTCACATACTCGAGGAAACTAGAGACCATGACAAAATGCACTGTGACATCCTATATGGCATTCTGGAAGAAAACAAGAATATTAATGGGGAAAACAAGTGAAATCGTAATAAAATACAGACTTTACCAGTAATATATGAATGTTCATTCCATTCTCGTGACAAAGATAACATTGGGTAGAAATGGGGGAGGCTGGATGGAGAGTACATAGGAACTCTCTATTACCCCTACAATTTGTTGAAACTATTTTAAAGTAGAATTTTTGGTTTAAAAAATTAAAATGGTCTGAAAGCTGGTGGCTCACACCTGTAATCCTAGCTACTCAGGAGGCTGAGCTCTGAGGATTATGGTTCAAAGCCAGCCCAGGCAGGAAAGTCTGTGAGACTTTTCTCTCCAATTAACCACCAGAAAACCCGAAGTGGTGCTGTGGCTCAAGAGGCAGAGTGCTTGCCATGAGCTGAAGAGCTCAGGGACAGCACCCAGGCTCAGAGTTCAAGTTCCATGACTGATAAAAACAGGGATGGAGGCATGGCTCAGGTGGTACAGCACCCGTCTTCATAGCTGAGGCCACTTGTGACAGTCACTTCTGTCCTCTGCAGCTGTTCTTGTGTACTTTTCCAACCTGACTGAGGCCTATTCAATTATATAGCAAGATTGTCCTAGGCTCTAGGACACATCTGTTGCTTTGCATCTGTTTGGAGCTGAGGGGCTGACACATTAAGTCCATGTGAATCCTAATTGGATGAGTAAATAATCCACAATTCCCCTTGGGAACCATTTCCCATTAATCTTGCAATGGCCTTAAGTGTGTGTAGGCAGGGAGAAAAAAGTAGATTGGTGTGTGTGTGTGTGTGTGTGTGTGTGTGTGTGTGTGTATTTCTATGTGCACATGTCAGTCCTGGGGCTTGAACTCAGGGCCTGGGAACTGTCCCTGAGCTTTTTTGCTCAAGGCTAGCACTAAACCACTTTTGGGTTTTGGTATCTGGAGACAGGACTCTTATGGACTTTCTTACCTGGATTGGCTTTGATCCACGATCCTCAGATCTCAGCTTCCTAAGTAGCTAGGATTACAAGCATGAGCCACTAGTACCTGGATGAAATGGATTTTTGCTTGAGGAACAGAGAACTTACTACAAAAATGAATTACCCAGTGCCACCCATCAAACTGAGAGAGGAGCTTGGGGCAGATTCAAGTCTCTTCTTCCTGATCCTTCTTTCTAAAGAACCAAAGTAACAAATATTGGCTATAAACCCCTGAGATAATTGACTAATTATGAAACTTTCTATAAAATCAGTGGTGTTGGACAGTTTAGTGCTAATCACTTCCAGTCATACACACCACACACACACACACGCGCACACACACACACACACACAAACACACACATATCAAAACCCTCAAAGCACTTAGTAAAGAGAAATACCAACTGTTATTCAGTCCGTGCTTGGAGATTTCATACTATCCTAATTACTTCCCCTTTCAACTCTGGGCCTGGGCACTGACCCTGAGCTCTTCAGCTCAAGGTGAGCGCTCTACCACTTGAGTCTCAGCACCACTTCCAGTTTTCTGGTGGTTAATTGGAGATTAGAGTCTCACAGATTTTCCTGCCTAGTCTGGCTTTGAACCACGATCCTCAGATCTCAGCCTCCTTAGTGATTAGGATTACAGGTATGAGCCACCAGCACCTGGCCCTTTCTACTTTTTTTTTTTTTTGTAAACAACACCTAAATACCAGACATGGCGTGTCCTGGATTAGTAATTCAGTTTTCTGTAATTTAGGGAGAATTTCTTTAAAAAAAAAAATCAAGCAGCAGCAGCAGCAACAACAACAACAAAAACCACCCAAAACCTGGAAGACAACGTAATCTCAGGAAGAATATCTTGGGAAAGAGATCCGAGCCTAAACTCAAAAAATCCATTTATGCTGTGGGTATACCTTGTACATGCAACTTGTAATTTTACACATTATTTTAAAGGTTGGGTTATTTATTTATTTTGGTGCCAGGTCCCAGTGGCTCATACTTATAATTTTACCTACTCAGGAGGCTGTGATATGATCATTATTCATAAGCAAGTCCATGAGATTTTTATTTCGAATTAACCACCAAAAAGTAGGAAGGGGAACAGTGGCTCAAATAATAGAATGCTAACCTTGAGCAAAAATGCTAAGAGAAGCTGGGTGCTGGTGGCTCATGCCTGGAATCTTCCCTACTCAGGAGACTGAAATCTGGGGATCACAGTTCAAAGCAAACCCAGGCAGGAAAGTCCATGTGATTCTTATTTCCAATAAACTACTCAGAAAAAGCTGGAAGTGGTGCTAAGTGGCTCAAGTGTTAGAGTGCTAGCCTTGAGCACAAAGAGACTCAGGCACAGTGCCCAGGCTCTGAGTTCAAGACAGAACCAGCATCAAAACAAAAAACAAAAACAAACCAAAAAGCGAAGAGACAGCCCCCAGGCCCAAGTTTAAGCCCCAGTACCAGAACAACAGCAGCAGCAACAAGAAGAAAGGTACATATAGGAAGTGGAGGTTGTGGGGCCAGCTTTGGGTGGAAAAAGAGATGTAAGAATGTGAGTTCAGGCCCCAGTACTCTCTCTCTCTCTCTCTCTCTCTCTCTCACTCGCTCGCTCGCTCTCGCTCTTACACACACACACACTCACAGCATACTAATGAATGACTCCAAAATTTGGTGTTCCTTCCATCTGTGGTAGCTATGGTTTTAATCATTTATTTAGTGTGGTGAACTTCATTGCTCCATCACTAGTTAAGTCTCTTCTCATATTCCTGGAACTAGACTGCAAAATTCCAAGAGGGACTTCACAGTTTACCTTTCTATTTTCAGGCAACGTTATGGTCCTCATTTTGTACTTGGGATTGTTTCTTTGTTTGATGGTGGTTGTTTTAGGAAAATATTTAATGCTTTGTCTAGACAGGGCTGTGAAATGAGCTTCTGAAATGCATCTTGAACTACAGAAAGGCCTATAGACTTTGCGTGTGTCTTGGAAGGTAAACGTTTCACTTCTACCACAAAGTCTGTCTTTTTCCCTCTCACCCCATAGTAAGCCTGAAAGACAGGATTACGAAGTGCTTCTGGTCTGGTCATTGCAAGGGTGCTTTCCTCTTTCCCTTGGGCTTGTGTCCAGAGTGGAGATGAATACTTTCCTCAGCGGGAGTGGGTTGGGGGAAGGCAATCCCTCTCTGCCTCCTCACCCCTGCCCCTATATCCCAATTTGCTAGCAGGAAAGACCCAATGATCAACATGGTTCTCATGAATGGAAGCTTGTTTCATAACTAAGAGCTATTTCCATTTAACTTTGAACCAAATACCACAAGAAAAGCACACTAGCCAATCTCTCTCTCTCCCTCCCCATCTCTCCCTCCCCCATCTCTCTCTCTCTCTCTGCAAGTACTAAGCATCAAACTCAAGGCCTGGGTGCTGCTACTTGAGCCACAGCTCCACTTCTGGCTTTTTTGTGGTTCATTGGAGATAAGAGTTTCATGAACTTTCCTGCCCAGGCTGGCTTGGAACCATGATTCTCAGATCTCAGCCTCCTCTGTATTTAAGATTACAGGTGTGAGACACTAGCACCGGACCCCTCTTGCTTTTGACAGTGAAGGCTGCTGTCTCCTTGGGGTAATTCATGTTGGGTGTCGCAGGAAGGCTGAGGCCTTCCTTCCTGGGAGTCTCTGGGCATACCAGGAACAGGCCATGGAGGCCCAGGGGCCAAAGCACAGCCATGGACTCGAGAGATTGCAGGGATCTCCTAATCTCCACAGCAGATTCCTGAAGATGTCAAGCCTCTTTTTGTGGAATGGGGTGGGTGGTTGGGTGGGCAGAGGTAAAATGATAGAGCTGCAGAACGTAATCCCACGAGTATGTTTAACTTCACTTTTTGGAACGTATTAACTTGGATATTGGGTTGAATTTCAAACCTGAGTTCTAAGTGTCTTCTTCCAAAAAGAAAATATGCAGGATGTGGGGATGGGGTGGGGTGGGAGATGCATTAGTCATCAGATTTGACTATCAAGACAGCTCAGAATTGGGCAGGAAACAAAATGTGGCTCTGTATGTTAAGTGTCTCTGGTTATCTGTCCCAGTTGACATTGGGTCTTCTCATTGTTCTCTTTATGAGATTATGTAAACTTTCTTCTCCTCACCCCTCCCTGTCACCTTTTAAGTTTCTCTGTTCTAAATTCCTCTGGAAATAAGGCAGCAGGCAGCTGCTACCACATCTGGAAAGCTGGCCTTCACGTTCCCTGGGCCAGAAGGTGGTAGAGATAAGAACAAGGGCCACAGGCCCGGCCCTGCCCTGGTGGAACTCACAGACCTTGTTAGCTGAGGGGACAGCTGGCCAGTGTCTGGTAAGAACAATAAGGAAGAGGGACAGCAGAGGTACATCAATAGGGTCATGTGAGCTCTGGCCAGAGGAGCTGCTGATTGCTCAACTCTTCCCTTTCTTTTAATGCAAAAGGGTCAGGCTTCTCATTAGTGAGATCTCCACTGGGTCCCTCTCCCTCCCCTCCCCCTTCCTCTCTCCTCTTACCTTCCCCTCTCTCCCTTCTTCTCCTCTCCCCTCCCCTCCCCCTCACTGAACTGTAGGGGCTCAATGGAGATTCAGAAAGCAAGCTTTTTTTTTTTTTTT
>NW_012267241.1:20256945-20262117 GCF_000151885.1 Dipodomys ordii | reverse complement strand
ATGAGACTCTAATCTCCAATAAGATCACCAGAAAACTGGAAGTGGTGCTGTGGCTCAAGTGGTAGAGTGCTTGCCTTGAGCTGAAGAGCTCAGGACAATGCCCAGGCCCAGAGTTCAGGCCCCACCACTGACCAAAAAAAAGGGCAAAAACAAGTACTGAGCAAGGGCTAGAATAAAGGATGAGTGCTGGCAAGTGGCTCAGGTGGTAGAGGCCCTGAGTTCAAATTCTAATAATATCACACATGGGCAGAGAGAGAAAGAAAGAGAGACAGTGTATGTGTGTGTGTGTGTGTGTCTGTCTGTCTGTCTGTGTCAGTGTTGCAAGCAGAGAAGTGACATTATCTAAGGATTCTATTTATTTGTTTATGGTAACTGGGTTTTGAACCTAGGGCCTTGAGCCTTGACCCCACGTGGTTATCATTTATTTATTGGACTTGGCTTTTTTTTTCTTCTATTGGGCTTGAACTCAGGGCCTGAGCTGCTTTTGCTTAAGGCTAGCAACTCTAGCTCTTGAGCCATAGTCCCACTGCTGACTTTTTCTGTGTGTGTGGCACTGAGGAATCGAACCCAGAGCTTCATGCATGCTAGGCAAGCACTCTACCACTGAGTCACATTCCCAACCCAGGACTTGGGATTGTTAAGCCTCTCTTTGGCTACCTTATGAGGCTAGATGCAGAGGGAAGAGTAGAAGCCAGAAGCACAGTTACACTGAGCCAGGAAATGGCAGAGGCTTGGTCCAGGGCAGGGACAAAGGAGTGAGGAGTCTGTAAGCTCCGAGACTAATTGGGAGCCAACTAGGATTTGCTGATGAATTACAGCATGTGAAATAAAGAGATGAATTTTAAAGATGGTGCCTACACTTAGGCTAGAAATGTGTTTTACTGTGTGTGTGTGAGAGAGAGAGAGAGACAGACAGACAGACAGACAAACACAGACAGACAAACCGACTGGAGGCGGGGGGACAGGGGGAAAGGGGGAGATGGGGAAGACCTGTAGCATAAGCATCCATGTTTCCTAACTGATCTGATAAATGGGTTTCTAGAAAGTCTACAGTTTTTGTGACCATTTTGTCATCCAGCTCAGCGACAAGGAAGAGACAGCAAGGGGTCTCCTGCGGGCACACAGGGCCCCTCAGTATCCACTGGGGCCAGGTTTCTGAAGGCATCCCAGCGATGTTCAAGTCCCTTGTATAATGTGGTATGGCATTCATATACAACCCATACATCCTCCTGGACGCCTCAAACCATCTCCAGATGACGTGTCCTAACAGTAGTGACCATTATCACACCGAATCCTGGGAGACCCTGGACAAGAACAAGTCTGGTCATGATTTTCACCTGTGAATGGTGGAATGCAGAGATGGGGAAGTTGAGGCTGCTGAGTTCCGGGATGCAAACTGACCAGGAGGTAGAAAACTCTGCAAAGATAAGGCTTTGGCCCTCTCAATTTTCTTCCGGACCAAATCTCTATTAAACCAGCCTGAGGGAAGAGTGTTAGTCACTGTTTGCCTTTGTCCTGGAACTTACCCTTGTGACTACAGAAGCACCAGACACTGAGTGGATGACAGAGCTGCGTATTTGGAGTGGGAGGGTGGGTCCTGTGATATGCAAAACTTCTGGAGATAGTTTATCTTACCAGAATCTTGTGGGTTGCCCGAGCAAGTTGGGAAATGAGGATTGGTTGGGGTTTGGGTAGCTGGAGAGAGACAGACAGACAGACAGACAAACACAGACAGACAAACCGACTGGAGGCGGGGGGACAGGGGGAAAGGGGGAGATGGGGAAGACCTGTAGCATAAGCATCCATGTTTCCTAACGATCTGATAAATGGGTTTCTAGAAAGTCTACAGTTTTTGTGACCATTTTGTCATCCAGCTCAGCGACAAGGAAGAGACAGCAAGGGGTCTCCTGCGGGCACACAGGGCCCCTCAGTATCCACTGGGGCCAGGTTTCTGAAGGCATCTCAGCGATGTTCAAGTCCCTTGTATAATGTGGTATGGCATTCATATACAACCCATACATCCTCCTGGACGCCTCAAACCATCTCCAGATGACGTGTCCTAACAGTAGTGACCATTATCACACCGAATCCTGGGAGACCCTGGACAAGAACAAGTCTGGTCATGATTTTCACCTGTAAATGGTGGAATGCAGAGATGGGGAAGTTGAGGCTGCTGAGTTCCGGGATGCAAACTGACCAGGAGGTAGAAAACTCTGCAAAGATAAGGCTTTGGCCCTCTCAATTTTCTTCCGGACCAAATCTCTATTAAACCAGCCTGAGGGAAGAGTGTTAGTTACTGTTTGCCTTTGTCCTGGAACTTACCCTTGTGACTACAGAAGCACCAGACACTGAGTGGATGACAGAGCTGCGTATTTGGAGTGGGAGGGTGGGTCCTGTGATATGCAAAACTTCTGGAGATAGTTTATCTTACCAGAATCTTGTGGGTTGCCCGAGCAAGTTGGGAAATGAGGACTGGATGGAGGTTAGGGTAGCTGGAGAGAGACAGACAGGTATACTCGAAAGGCCTAATTTGTGCCTGGGATCACTGAACACACTAGAAACCAAGGGATGAAAGTGAGGGGGCCCCTTCTGTTTCTTTCTTTCTTTCTTTCTTTTGGTTGGTGGTGGGGCTTGAACTCTGGGCCTAGGCGCTGTCTCTCAGCTCTCCAGCTCAAGGCGAGCATCTATCACTTGAGCCATGGCACCACTTACAGTTTTCTGGTGGTTAATTGGAGATTAGAGTCTCATCGACTTTTCTGCCAGGGCTGGCTTTGAACCAGGACCCTCAGATCATGGCTAGAATTACAAGTGTGTGCCATTGGTGCCTGGCTTTTTTTTTGGGGGGAGGGTTCCGGTCGTGTGGCCTGAACTCTGTGCCTGGGCGCTGTCCCTCAGTTCTTCAGCTCAAGGCTAGCGCTCTACCACTTGAGCCACAGTGCCACTTCTGGCTTTTTTTTTTTTGTTTATGCTATGTGGTGCTTAGGAACTGAACCCACGGCCTCCTGCATTCAAGGCAAGCGCTCTACCACTGAGGCATCTTCCCAGCCCCAGAAAGCACACTTTTTAAATTCGGAATTTTACGAGGATTAGAAGGAACCCCTCTCTTTTGTTGGCCAGCCTGGTATCCATGCCACATAGAGAGGAGGGATACAAAGAGCCTCCCCCACCCCCCAACCTTGAAAGACAGCAGTACCCACTGCTCAGCCAAGGAGGCAGGCAGTGCCAGGGCCAAAGCAGGACCAGTTCCCTGTGGAGTCTGGTGAAGGGTCTGCGTATCTGCCGGAGGGAAGGTGTAATGTTTTAAAGGGATTTCATCTTTAGGCAGAAAGTGGCCTGCAGACCTTGTGATCCATCTTGTCGAAGAGGGAGGGTATTATGCGAATTAAGTGAAGACAATAGCATTTTGTTCCCTTTGCACTGAGGCCTGTTGAAATTGCCTGGCCAGGGGAAGGAAAGTAATTTCATTATTGCACCTTTGAAAAAGGATAATCCTTTCTGTATTTCCTGAGGGAGGGAGGAGGGAGGGTGTCTTTTGTTCTTGTGTCTCTGAGCTACAGCGACACCTCACATTGAGTTTCAACGGAAAGAACTGGAACTTGGTAGTTTTGTTGAAGAGTATGATTAAAATGACGGAACTATTAGACGAGGAAGGACCAATCTCAGAGACTCTAATCCATAAACCTCGGGTCGATGGAAATCAGACAGCAATGATCTCACAGCATTGGGCTTCCATAGGACTGAAGGCTTCCTGCTTCCCTTGGGAGGGTTCCTGGGGAGGGGAGGTGGGGGCTTCCTCATGGATTCCTGCAGGGAGCTGGGACTCTTGAGCACTGATTGTGGTAGGACCTCAATGGTAGGACCAGTGGCCACCATGCTGATGACAAGGAAAGCAACGGCTTTCAGTGGATTCCCAAACCTGGACATTAGAAGGGAGCTGAAAATGCTTCAAGCCCAGTGTGTCCATTTTACTGCTGGGAACAAGGGCTGGGACTGCCAGAGCCACTGCCACCTGTGGAACTACAGGCTGGCTGATATTCTTCATACCCACTCCATGTTGTACCCCCTACATGGCCACAGGCCCTAAGAATGCTAGAAAACCAAAGGGGAGCCAGATCCTAGAGGCTCATGTGTCTAAGCCTAGTTACTCAGGAGGCTGAGATCTGAGGAGTGTGACTCAAAGCCACACTCTGCAGAAAAGTCTGTGAGGCTCTTCTCTCCAATTAAACACCAAAAAGAGCAGAGATAGTGACAGGTTCTGAATTCATACCCTAGGACCAGCACAGAAAGGAAGAAAAGAAGAAAGGAAGGAAAGGAAAGAAAGAAAGAAAGAAAGAGAGAGAGAGAGAAAGAAAGAGAGAGAAAGGAAGGAAGGAAGGGAAAGAAAGAAAGAAAGAGAGAGAGAGAGAAAGGAAGGAAGGAAGGGAAAGAAAGAAAGAGAGAGAGAAAGGAAGGAAGGGAAAGAAAGAAAGAGAAAGGAAGGAAGGAAAAGAAAGAAAGAGAGAGAGAGAAAAGAAGGAAGGGAAAGAGAGAAAGAAAGGAAGGTAGGAAAAGAAAGAAAGAAAGAAAGATAGAAGGATGGGAGGGAGGGAAGAAAGAAAGAAACCCTGGCTAATGTAGTTGCCTAAGTGATGGTAGTTGTGAAGTTTTGAGCATCTTTTTCTGTCTTCAGAGATGTTTTCATCATGAGAATCTCTCACTGCTGGTCAGAATGAGAGCTGGCTAAACATTTACCATCCTCTTGGCTCCACCTCCTAAGTACCTGGATTCTAGGAGTGCACCATTGATTCCCTCCTGAAGGTTTATTTTTACTGCTGCTCCTTCTCCTTGTCCTTTTCCAGGTGAAATATAAAGCCCGTGTCCTTTCTTGAAAGACTCAATGAGTAACCACTTTTTTTGGTGGTTGCTATTTTATGGTTACAACCTCAAAAGAGCAGCAGCAGTCTGGGCTCGGGATTTCTCTCTACCTCTCTCAGTTCTGCCCGTCTGGGACTGGGGACCTTAGGGTAGAAAGGGGATTTTCATGAATGAGTAAAACTACTCAGGAGAAGCTGGCTCTTATCCCACTACAGAGGGGGCCCCTGTGTGGGAGCACTCTGTGTATCTTTGTGGGATGCTTATTAAGCAAGATTGTGCTGGGACCAGCATCTTACCTGGGGGGCCTGACCATGGCGC
>NW_012267241.1:20239650-20245110 GCF_000151885.1 Dipodomys ordii | reverse complement strand
AAAAAAAAGCCAGAAATGGCGCTGTTGCTCAAGTGGGAGAGCTGAAGAGCTCAGGGATAGCACCCAGGCCCAGAGTTCAGGCCCTATGACTGACTTAATTAATTAATTAAAGTTAGATTCATTTCTTTTAAGGTCTTTGGACATTTTCTTGGCATTTAGTTGGGACAATCACAAAAGTCTGAGAAAAACCTGTGGTCTAAGTCTGGCACCAGTGGTTCTTGCCTGAAATCCTGGCTATTCAGGTTCACAGTTAGAAGCCAGCCAGGACAGGAAAGTCTTTGAGTCTCTTATCTTCAATAAATTACAAAAAAGCCAGAAGTGGAGCCATGGCTCAATTAGTACAGTGAGCAAAAAGAAGCTAGGGTCAAGCTGGGCACCAGTGGCTCATGCCTGTATCGGCTATTAAAGAGGCTGAAATCTGAGGATGGCAATTCAAAGCCAGACCAGGCAGGAAAGTCTGTGAGCCTCTTATCTCCAATAAGCCATCAGAAAACTGGAAGTGGTGTTGTGGCTCACGTGGTAGAGCGCTTGCATTGAGCTGAAGAGCTGAGTCACAGCACCCAAACCCAGAGTTCAAGCCCCATGACAGACAAAAGAAAAAAAAAAAGCTAGGCCCAGTGCCCAGTGCCCCAGGGCCAGAATAAAAACAAAATAAAACAACAACAAAAACCCATCATCTGAGAGGCAATGATAATGGAATATAGGCTTGGGGAATGCGCTTTGAGGTCTGGTGTTCAGTGGTCAGCACAGTGCATGTTCTAGTCCCTTCCTCCCACAGCAGACAAGCTTCCTTATTGGCCTGATTTTATAAAGAAAGAAAATAAGAAAATTTGCCTGTTTCTGCTGATCCAGACAGGCAGATCTGAGAGGCTGGTCTTCCAGTAGAGGACTTTTCTGGGAGAAAAAAAATGTCCCCTGCCTTCCTGGAATTGAACCTTGACCAAGATCTCTCTCTCTCTCTCTCTCCCCCCTCCTGCGCTCCCTCTCCCTCTCTCTCTCCCTCTTTGTTCCTTTCCCTCTCTCTCTCTCTCTCTCTCCCTCCCTCTCTCTCTCCTTCCCCCTTCTCTCGCTCTCTCTTGGTCATGGGGCTGGAACTTGGCCTAGTCACTCTTCCCTCAGCTCTTCAGCTCAAGGCTAGCCCTCTACTACTTGAGCCATAGTGTCACTTCCAGTTTTCTGAGTGGTTTATTAAAGATAAAAATCTCACAGACTTTCTTGCCTGGGCTGGCTTCGAACCATGATTCTCAGATCTCAGACTCCCGAGTAACTAGGATTACAAGTGTGAGCCACCAGCACCCAGCATAAAACTCAATCTCAGTGAACAAGGTTGGTGTTGTGGTACATGCCTATAATTTCAGCAACATGGGAGGCAGATGTAGTCAGATCATATCAAAACTGAACCTAAATGCTCATCGTCCGAGACCATAAAGGAAATGTAAATCAAAAGAGCTCTGAGATTCCATCGCACTCCAGTTAGATTGGCCAACATCATGAACTTGAACAATAAGTGTTGGTGGGAATGTGAGGAAAAAGGAATCTTATTGCACTGGTTGTGGAAATGTAAACTAGTACATCTAATCTAGACAGCAGTGTGGAGGTTCCTCAAAAAATGTGGTAAGCATAGACCTTCTATATCACTCCTGAGCATCTATCCACAACATCACAAGCCAGGATACCATGTTCATTGCTACTCTATTCATGATAGCCAAATGGAACCAGTCCAGATGCCCTGCAATACATGAGTGGATCCAAAAAATATGGTACTTATACACAATGGAATTTTACACAGTCATCAGAAAGAATAATATTATGTCATTTGCAGAGAAACAGATGACCCCAGAACAAATCATGTTAAGTGAGGGAAGCCAAGTTTCAGAGACACAAATGGTGCATATTTTCTCTCATTTGCAGAAGCTAGATCTGAAATTCACTGGGACATGACAAATTATATAGGACTCAAAGGATTCACACAGAGTAAGACCAAAGGAGGGGGTTCTTAGGGAAGGAAACAAAAGTACAATGCCTATGGATCTCTGATCATATAAAATAATATTTATTGAAATGAACTCCAAGAAATGGAAACAAGAGGTTTTTTTCTTTGTTGTTTTTATTTTCTTTTTGTTTTGTTTGTTTTTAGTAAGGGTAAGGGGGGGGGGACACAGAAATGGTAGAATGTAGCAATTGTACTCACTAAATGCTATATTGAAAGGGACCTACACAACTTGTAGCGGGGGATAGGAGGGAAAAGCTGGGAGAGAGTGAGGGAAGGGATGACATTGTCCAAAAAGAAATGTACAAATTACCTGACTTATGTGACTGTAATCCTTCTGTACATCACCTTTACAATAACAGTCAAAATTAAAAAAGAAAAATAAACCTGGGCAAAACTTTGAGACCTTATTTGAAAGAACAAAGTCTGCAAGGTGACTCAAGCCACAAGAAGCCCTGAATTCAGTACATCAAAAGCAAAAACAAAAACCACAAAACACCTACCTTCTCCCTTAGAAGTCATTTAATTTTCACATTATACTTGAAGGGATATCCTCTATTTATCTAATGCTTTCCTGTTCAGTCTTTTCAGACTATGTCTTGTATATTTTATATGCACAAAGGTGACTTTTCCTTCCTTTAATGATCTGTGCTTATCAGCACAAGCAACGGATACTGAGCTCATAAATATGTCACTGCGAGTTTAGTCCCAGCCCTTCTCTTCCCTAAGAGGAATTCTCGCAGGACAGTCTTCTTCCAAAAGTACCTTGGGCTAGGTTTTGGGTTCACTCTTCTATGGTAAGTGTAAATAACTAAGCCATAGGTGTCTGTACACCCAAATCATTGTTGCAGGAGGCTGCAGAGCGTATAAAACAAGGCCCTTCCCAATTTCAATTAAATATTTCCTGTAAGTGGGTGCCAATTGTGCATCTTGTAAGGACATTTGAAAACAGGAGTTTGAACTCATGGAGACCCCATTGCCTTAAAAACCTGTTTCCTGTTTGACAAGACTTTGCTAGGAGGATCTGAGTAGCACAGTCAGCAGTAAAAGTCATTATTAGTGGTTCTGATGGGCAAAGGTGGTGGTCCCTCCCCCTGCCCTCCTAGGGCCCCAACCCAGCCTCTTTGTAGAATTTTCTCTTGCAGGTAGACTCTGAACTTGAGAACCTTGTTCCTAAGGGCCCTACTGAGATTTCCTGAATTACAGGAAATACTGTATTTGCTTATCATCTCTGCACCTCTAGGTCTTTTATCTTGTAAAGTTGTAAAAGCCTTTTGAGACAAGCCTGTCCTTTTACCTCTCTTTCTCAGATAAGGAAACTGAGGCCTGATATTCATAGAATTTTGAGTTTTATGGGTTTTTTTTTGTTCATTTGGTGTGTGTGGGGGTAGGTATTGGGGTTTGAACTCAGGACCTGAGTCCTGAGCCTTTTCTGCTCAAGGTTGGCAATCTACCAGTTAAACCACAGCTCCACTTCCAACTTTTTTCTTTAAATTGTTATTATAAAAGTGTGTACAGAGCCGGGCGCCTGCAGCTCATGCCTGTAATCCTAGCTACTCAGGAGGCTGAGATCTGAGGGTCACAGTTCAAAGCCAACTCGGGGCAGGAAAGTCTGTGAGACTCCTATCTCCAATAAACCATTCAGAAAACCAGAAGTGGTGCTGTGGCTTAAATGGTAGAGTGCTCACCTTGAGCTGAAGAGCTGAGGTATAGTGCCCAGGCCCAGAGTTCAAGCCCTACAACCAACCAAAAACAAAGAAAAAAAAAAGAGTACACTCCAGTTCCAACTTTTTGCTAGTTAATTGGGCATAAGAGTTTCACAGACTGGCTTTGAACCTTGATCTTCAGATCTGCTTCACACAAGTTCCTCAAACAGTTGCTCATCTTCAATTCCCAAGTCATTGAGTGGGGATCAGCATGAATCCTGGATATGAAACACCATTAAGCTGGCATAGGAAAGTCACTGTGGTGTGACAATCGGGGGAAACTTGGAGGACATGACACTAATGAGCCAAACACAGCAAGACAAATGCTACCTACTCCCACATATGTGTGGAATCTGAAAAGTTGAACGTGAGAAGCAGAGGAATCTGAATGGAGATTAGCTGGGAGGCTGGGAGGAAGGGAAATGGGGAAATTCTAGTCCCAAGACACCAAGTTTCTGTTACACATGAAGAATGAGTTCTACATATAATTCACATCGTGGTGACTGTAACCAATATTGCTGAATAGTAAGTAGACTTGACATTTGCTGGGAGAAGCCAGATGCTGGTGTCTCAAGCTTGTCATCCTAGCTCCTCAGGAGGCTGAGATCTGAGGATGGAGATCCAAATCTAGTGCAGAAAAAAAAAATCAGTGAGAATCTTATCTTCAATTAACCACCCAAAAGATGGAAGTAGAGTTGTAGCTCAAATGATAGTGTGACAGCCTTGAGCAAAACAGCCCAGGAAAAGTGTGAGACCTGGAGTTCAAGCCCAGGCCCATAAATGGAAACATTTCATCTTTGGCTGGGAATGTGGCTTAAAGGTAGTGCTTGCCTAGCATGAATCCTTGGGCTCGATTCCTCAGCACCACATAAACAGAAAAAGCCAGAAGTGGTGCTGTGGCTCGGGAGCTAGAGTGCTAACTTTTGAGCAAAAGAAGCTCAGGGACAGTGGCCAGACTCTGAGTTCAAGCCCCAGGATTGGCCAAAACAAACAAACAAACACACACACACTTTTAATCTTCACTGAAGGCTCACAGATTTCTTTCTTGATATTCTTCCCTAAACTATACATTATGGCCACTAAGTGTATACCATTTACATTAAATTAGGTGTTGCAAATTATTATTTTGGGTTTTTTTGGCCAGTCTTGGTGCTTGAACTCAGGGCCTGGGCACTGAGCTTCCTTTGCTCAAGGAAAGCACTCTACCACTTGAGCCACAGTACCATTTCTGGCTTTTTCTGTGTATGTGGTATTGAGGAATCAAACCCAGGGCTTCATGCCTGCTAGGCAAGGACTCTGCCACTAAGCCATTCCCAGCCCAGCTCTAAGTTCTATCTCCACCACACAAACACAAAGCTCCTGGGCTGTTTAGCATTATAGCATATGTGAGCAAACACCTACTTTAGAAAACATACTGGGAGCCGGGTGTTGGTGGCTCATGCTTGTAATCCTAGCTACTCAGGAGTATGAGATCTGAGGATCATGGTTCAAAGCCAGCTCCGGCAGGAAACTCCATGAGACTCTTATCTCTAATAAATCACTTAGAAAATGGGAAGTGGGGGCTGGGAAGGTGGCTCAGTGGTAGAGTGCTTGCCTTGCATGCCTGAGGCCCTGGATTCAATTCCTCAGCACCACATAAGGAAAAAGAAAAAAGCCGGAAGTGGCGCTGTGGCTCAAATGGTAGAGTATTAGCCTTGAGCTGAAGAGCTGAGGGACAGCGCCCAGGCCCAGAGTTCAGGTCCCATGACTGATTAAAAAAAAAAA
>NW_012267241.1:20231843-20238460 GCF_000151885.1 Dipodomys ordii | reverse complement strand
GCAGAAAAAGCCGGAAGTGGCGCTGTGGCTCAAGTGGTAGAGTGCTAGCCTTGAGCTGAAGAACTGAGGGACAGCGCCCAGGCCCAGAGTTCAGGCCCTATGACTGGCAAAAAAAAAAAAAAGATCCAAACCTGCATATACAGAAGCATTCCATAATTCCCCACCCCTCTGGTCCTAGGGTGGAGGGCTGTCAGGAACAGGCAACCTATGCCCATACTTCCTAGAGAGGGTAATTATAACATGCTTAGCTAGTTTTCAATGTTTATCTTTCCACTTCTCTTTCTCCTCCCCTCTCTTGTCCTCTCCTGTCCTCTCCCCTCTCTCTTTCTCTTTCTCTGTCTCTCTCTGTCTCTCTGTCTCTCTCTTGTCTCTCTCTCTCTCTCTCTCTCTCTCACACACACACACACACAAACACCATTCCAGTACTAAGGCTTGAACTCAGGGCTTTGAACTCTTGTCTGACTTTTTCACTCAAGACTAGAGTTCTACCACTTGAGCCACACCTCCACTTCTGATGCTTGTTTTTGCCAGGTTAATTGTAGAGATAAAAGTCTCACAGATTTTTCTGCCCAGGCTGGCTTTGAACCATGATCCTCAGATCTCAGCCACCTGAATAGCTAAGATTACAGGTGTGAGCCATCGGCACCCGGTGAGATCTGAAATTTTTTTTTTGCCAGTCCCGGGACTTGAACTCAGGCCCTGGGCACTGTCCCTGAGCTGCTTCTGCTCTAGCACTTGAGTGACAGTGCCACTTCTGTCTTTTTCTGTGTATGTGGTGGTGAATTGAACCCAGGGCTTCATGCATGCTGGGCAAGCACTCTACCTCTAAGCTACATTCCCAGTCCTGGCTTTGAATCTTAATCCTCAGATCCCAGCCTCCTGAAATGCTAGGATTATAGGCATGAACCATCAGCACCTGGCACAACCTCTATTTTTAGCGTTGTTTATTCTCTTCCTTTGGGCTCAATGTCCCTATCAGTGGAATTCACCTACATGGCCAAGGGGAGGAAGAGGTAGCATCACTCCAGCACAGTGCCTTCAGGATGGAGACTGAGTTTCTAGAGAGTAGCTATTTGAGTAAATCAAAGCATGTGCACTTAGTGCTCTTTTGCCAACTATCTTTAAATGCTTTATTAATAAATAGATTGGTTCCTATTTGATAGGCAGAAATCAGTGGTTCTTTCCTGGGAAAGCTTGTTAGTACCATCTGGAGAGCTCAAAATCTCAGGAATTGTATATTTCTTTAGATAAACAGGGAACAGAAAAAAAGATAATTTGGATAGTTTCTTTCAGAGACCAACCTTCATCTGGCATCTAGTCTACCCTTTATACTTTAACACAAACTAAAAAGTATCACATTCCTCCATCTCAGCTACCTGCTGTCCACTGCATTTGGAAGTAGAGCATGGTGTCCAACACACCTAGTGACATACCAGCCAATGTGGATGTTCTGATGTTCTGATGGATGTTCTGACTTCCTATGGCCTTAGGGATTTTTTTACTTCATGTAGATCATCCTTCTCCCAATCCACATCCCTGCATCCACTCACTCCAGTAGAAAGGGGTCAAGAGCAGAAAAAGGGTTCTATTTTCTTGTACAGGGCAGCTTAGAGGCTAAAGTAGGATTGTCTGTGGGCTGTTCTGTTGCGTAGCAACAAGAAACAACAACAAAGCAAAATACCTGATTATTGTAAGGAAAAAGGGCACACTTCTGGGAGATGGAGATTTTTAGAATCTTAGCTGAAAAGAGGCTGGAGAAAGAGGAACAAGCAGAGCTTGGATTCACTTGTTTTTGTTTGTTTGCTTGTACTGATACCAAGGGCCTGTGCACAATCTCTTAGCATTTTTGTTCCAGGCTGGTGCTTGACCACTTGAGCCACAATTCCATTTCTGGCTTTTCAATTGCTAATTGGAGACAGGGGTCTTAAGGACTTTCCTATCTGGGATAACTTTGAGCTGCAATCCTCAGATCTCAGTCTTCTGAGTAGCTAGGATTATAGACATGAGCCATCAATGCTTGACCAACTTGGGTTTGTTTGTTTGTTTGTGGGGCTTGAATTCAGGGCCTGGGTGCTGCCCTGAGTCTCTTTGTGCTCAAGGCTAGCATTCTACCACTTAAGCCACAGCACCACTTTTGGTTTTTGAGTGTAAACTGGACATAAGAGTCTCTAGGAGACTTTTCTTCCCAGGCTGGCTTGGGAACTGCGATCCTCAGATCCTCAGATCTCAGACTCCTGAGTAGCTATGACTACAGGTGTGAGCCAATTGTGCTCAGCCCAACGTGTTCTTTTTTTTTGGTCAGTTGTGGGGCCTGAACTCTGGTCCTGGGCACTGTCCCTCAGCTCTCCAGCTCAAGTCTACCGCTTAAGCCACAGCGCCACTTCTGGCTTTTTAGCTTATGTGGTGCTGAGGAATCGAACCCAGGTCCTCATGCATGCAAGACAAGTACTCTACTACTAAGCCACCTTCCCAGTCCCCCAACTTGTTCTTGATGACTAATTTTTAATGCTTTATTTTGGTTGATTTTAATATTTAATGGTTCTCATGATGATTAGTGTTTCTGTAGCCTAAGATATACGAAGAAAGAAGGGTAGGGACAATTAAGTTTTAGGAAAATAGAGGCTTAAGCAATTACTTCATTACAGGTTGTTTCTTTGATGGCTGTTCCACAAAAGTAGACAGGGCATTAAACTCTTACATTCCTGTTTCTCTGAACAGACTCCTGAGAGTGGAGTATGAGCTGCTTGGAAAGGGAGAGACCAGAGAAAATACAGGAGGAGCCCTCTTGGGGAAGGTCTTAACTGCTTTCTTCATACCAACACATATCTGTTTCTGTCCTCTACGTAAATGAAGTTTGACAGATGTTTTGGTGATAATGTCATAAAAGGAAAACCCGAGGGACAAACTGCTTGGTATAATTGCTGTCAGAATTCACAGTCTTTTAAATGTAAGACATTTAAGGAGATTTTAGTTTAAGTCACAAAGAAGACAAGTCATATCCCTTCCTTCAGTGCTGAGTGGCTCTGTTGACAAAATTGGATCTCCAACCACTTACAAAGCTGTTGTTTAAAAAAAAATCAAAACAAAAATGAAAGCAGCATCAGAGTGTGGAGCCTGGGGTCCAAACAGGCTAGTGGTCAAGTGAATCTGCAGCTGCCCAAGCCTGTGTTTTCTGTGTATTTAGGTAGGAAGGAAGGGCTTGGTCAGGCTGAGGGGTTGAAAAGAGGAAAAGGGTGGACCCGGGAAGCTGGAGGAGAGCTTGGTCAGCAGTTCCTAGACTGAGGCAGAAGCTGAGACAAGATCTAGGTACAGGCCTAGGGTTTGTCTTCCTGAAACACCTATATGGCAGGTGTCAGAGGGGTAGCCACCTGTTAACCAGGAGAGGAGATGTGTGAGGCCCTCCCTCCAAGTTCAAATTGAATTCTCTCTCTCTCTTTCTAATCCTGGGGTTTGAACTCACAGCCTGGGGACTGTTCATTAGCTTCTTCAGCTCAAGGCTAGCCCTCTACCATCTGAACCACAGCGCCACTTCCAGCTTTTTCTGTTTATGTGGTACTGAGGAATGGAACCCAGGGCTTTATGCATGTTAAGCAAGCACTCTACCACTAAGCCTCATTCCCAGCCCATCAAAATTGAATTCTTTCAAAGATGAATTAACAGAGCCCGATATTAGTGACTCATGTTCTAATCCTAGCTACTCAAGGAGGCTGAGATCTGAGGACCACAGTTTGAAGCCAGCCTGGGCAGGAAAGTCCATAAGACTCATCTCCAATAAATACAAAAGAAGTGGAAAGTAGAGCCATGGCTCAAGTGGTAGAGTGAGACTTGAGTAAAAGAAGCTCAGGGACAGTGCCCAGGCCATGGGTTCAAATGCCAGGACCAGATTTAAAAAAAAAAAAAAAAGGAAAGAAAGAAAGGTGAATTAACACACTTGGGGAACAAAATTAAATTTTGCTTCTATCTTTTAAACATATAAACTAAGAAATAGATGGTTGGGATCAGAGATGCCAGGGGTAGATAGCCATGACAGTGTCTGTGAGGCTTGGGGTTATAGCTCCCAGGTAGACTACTTACCTGGTACCTAGGAAACCCTGGACTGGATCCCATCATCCAAAGTTGCCTTTCCCTACTTTTTTTTTTTTTTTCGGTGGGTCATGGGGCCTGAACTCTGCACCTGGGCGCTGTCCCTCAGCTCTTCAGCTCAAGGCCAGCGCTCTACCACTTGAGCCAGAGTGCCACTTCTGGCTTTTTCTGCCAAAGGAATTGAACCCAGAGCCTCTAAATCACTCTAAAACTGAGCCACCTTCCCAGCCCCTTTTGTTCCCTACTTGATGGTTGAAAACACTATAGATTTAGATGGTTGGAAATATGAAATAAGGAAATTCTTGAGCCTCTGTGAGTGTTTAAGAGGAAGAAATAGAACACACAGCATAGTCGTATTTCTTAACTGCCAGCAACATTATTTTCAAAAGCTCATATTGTTATATTTAAAAAATATTTTTTTCCAAGTCAAGGGTATATTCCTGGAGTTATGCAGTAATGTAGGAAAGTAAATGAGTCCCAATAAAACAATTCAAAGAAGAAATAAAAAATGACCTTTAGGAATGGCACAGGAAGGAAGCTGGGCCTTTTGTCTAAGGACAAATCAGCAAGCTTAACAGAATTTTAAAAAATCATTCCTAATTGAACGATGTGGCCCAACACTGGTGAAGTTTCCATTTCCACCAGTTTCCTGCTCAATTATCAGACCTTCTCATTTCGTTCAGGAAGGAAAATTGAAAGTAGACATTTCATGTAAATTCTTTTAAACTTTGTTTCTTGCTCCACGGAGAACTGTATAGAAGTCAGATCTTCCATATCTGATGAAAGGGTTCATTCTGTGAACGGAAAGGTGGCTTCAACTTTGTTCAGGAAGGAGGGCTCCATCTAGGACTTGCCCCATTAGCTGCCACTCACAGTAGGTCTTTCAAGTCTTAAGAAGGAAAGAGTAACTCAAGGTATGGGAGTCAGGTGCTAGTGACTCACACCGGAAATCCTAGCTACTCAGGAGGATGAGATCTGAGGATCAAAAGTTCCAAGCCAAGCCTAGGCAGGAAATCCTGGGAAATTCTTCTCTTCAATTAACTACTATAAAAGTCAGAAGTGTAGCTGTGGCTCAAGTTGTAGAGCACTAGCTTTGAGCAAAAAAGCTCAGGGACAGAGCCCAGGCTCTGAGTTCAAGTCCCAGGACAGGCACAAGAGGAAGAAAGAAAGGAAGGAAGGAAGGAAGAAAGGAAGAAAGGAAGGAAGGAAGGAAGTTAGGAAGGAAGGAGGGAGGGAGGGAGGGAGGGAGAGAGAGAGAAAGGAAGGAAGGAAGGAAGAAAGAAAGAAAAAAGAGAGAGAGAGAGGAAGGAAGGAAGGAAGGAAGGAAGGAAGGAAGGAAGGAGGGAGATAGATAGAGAGAGAGAGAGAGAGGGGGGAGAGAGAGAGAGAGAGAGCACAGAGGGGAGAGAGAGAGAAAGCTTAAATAAAGGCTGTGGGAGCCCCTAATTATGATGCTAGATTAGGGATGCCCAGTATGTGTCTCCTCTTTTAAGGCAAATGGAAGGAGTTGGTGGTTGAAGGGGGGGACACAACCATGGGTACCACTTTTTCTTCAAGGGTCTGTCTTCCAACCAGGCACTGGTGGCTCACATCTGTAATTCTAGCCACTCAGAAGGCTGATTTTGGGGGGTCAAGGTTTAAAGACAACCCAAGTAGAAAAGTCTGTGAGATACTTGTCTCTAATTAACCAGCAAAAAGCTGAAGTGGAGCTGTGACTCAAGTAAAAGAGTATCAGATATGATTGGAAAACACTAAAGCAAGAAGGGAGGCGATGGAGCTTACGATAATGGCTCTTCTTTGAGATAGTGACTGAGAGGGAATGTGAGGGGCTCTGAGGTGCTAGTAATATTTGGTTTCTTATTTTGGGGGTGGTGAACACATGTCTGTGTTCACTTAGTGAAGATTTATTGAGCAATAAACCCATGATTTTATCCTCTTCTGGGTGTACAAAAGCCAAGAAAAGTTCAATCTAGAAAATGTCATTTAGAAAGGAAGGAGATGGTTTTTTATAATTTTGTAACTTTATAAAGAGTCTAATTTTCATACATAAAATGCGCAGGTAAAAAAAGCAATATTTCTAAGTTGTCATGTTCTGTGTATTATAGTCATGTAATAAAATTTAAATGAAATATTATAAGTAAACATTTATGCCTGTAGTTGCCAACCTTGTAAACATAGCATCCATCTTATTTCACTTAACATTAAAAACACATTTCCTGTTACTAAAAATTCACCACAAATGTAGTTTCTGATGTCTAATGTAGGATCAAAATTTGTAAACCCTTCTGCAAGACTGGGTAATTTTAAATTTAGAAGTATTATTAAAAATGCTGCAATGAATATATTAGTGTGTAATTCTTTTCTAGAGCTGAAATTATTTCCAGATGCAGAGTCACTAGGTTGAAGAATATAGAGATTTTTTTTGGGGGGTCCGGTCGTGGGACCTGAACTCTGGGCCTGGGTGCTGTCCCTCAGCTCTTCAGCTCAAGGCTAGCGCTCTACCACTTGAGCCACAGCGCCACTTCCGGCTTTTT
>NW_012267241.1:20217861-20229943 GCF_000151885.1 Dipodomys ordii | reverse complement strand
AAAAAAAAAAAATGAAAAAAAAAAGTTGAGGCCAGGCCCTAGTGGCTCATGCCTGTAATTTTAGCTACTCAGCAGGCTAAGATCTGAGGATTGCAGTTCAAAGCTAGCCCAGGCAGGAAAGTCCCTGAGACTCTTATCTCCAATGAACCACCAGAAAACTGGAAGTAGCCCTGCTACTCAAGTGGTAGAGTGCTAGCCTTGAGCTCAAGAGCTGAGGGACAGTGCCCAGACCCAAAGTTCAAGCCCATGACCAACAAAAATAAAATAAAATAAAAAGTTGTAGTGTTTGTGTTTTGAGAGTAAGTTCCATCTCTTCCTAATTAGTCATAGATAGTACATGTATCTATCTTCCTTGCTAGTCTGTATGTTGCAAACAAGTAACCTTTTTTTTAAAAAATATGTTTCAGGGGCTGGGAAGGTGGCTCTGTGGTAGAGTGCTTGCCTTGCGTGCATGAGCCCTGGGTTCAATTCCTCAACACCACATAAGCAGAAAAAGCCGGATGTGGCGCTGTGGCTCAAGTGGTAGAGCACTACCCTTGAGCTGAATTGCTGAGGGACAGCGCCCAGGCCCAGAGTTCAGGCCTCATGACCGAAAAAAAAGAAAAAGAGAAATGTCTCATTATTTATTTTAGTATAACGTAACTAAATTGAAAAGAGCGTCACAATATAGGTAAGCACAAGTGGAAGAACTAGACTCCTACATTCCCAAAACCAAAACCATGCCTCGTTCCCACATGCCACATGTCTGTCTGGGTGATTTGTTCTGCACATGCACATACATTTAGATTATGGGCTAATATAACATTTATTTGATTATATCTATGTATATATTTTAAAATCATATGGTTACTTTTAGTCTCAAAATATTTTTATATTGTGAGATGCTGGTGGCTCACACCTGTAATCCTAGCTACTCAGGAGGCCGAGATCTGAGGATCATGGTTCCAAGATAACCCAGGCAGAAAAGGGAAAAATTTCTGTTAGATTCATATTCCAATTAGCCATCAAAAACTGGAAGTGGAGCTGTGGCTTAAAGTGGTAGAATGCTAGCCTTGAGTAAAAGAGCTTAGGATAGACCCAGGCCCTGAGTTCAAGGCCTATAATTGAAAAAAAAAATCTATTTATTATCCTCCAGATGACTAGCAAAATGAATTAAACAAGTGAAAAAAGGGCTTTTTCTAAAGTGGAAGCTAAGGAATAGAAAACACAGGTGAGAAAGAAATAAAGTAGCAAGAGAATGCTGGGGAGTGGCTCAGTGAAAGATGACTGACCTAGCACATACAAAATCCTAGGTTCAATCCCCAACATTGAAAAAGGAAAGAAAGAAAAAGAAAAGAAGGAAGGGAGGGAGGGAGGGAGGGAGGGAGGGAAAAGAAAGAAAGGGCAAGAGGGAGAGAAGAAGGGGAGGAAAGAGAGAGAGGGGAGGGGAAGAAATATTACTGCCTATGGTATAGCAAAGCAAAATATTTAAGCCAGTTTCATAGAAACCCTCAAGGCTAAATGAAAAACTTGAGTGATCTCCTTCTCAAATCCATTACTAAGACTCAGACTTTCACCCAAAGCCTTGGGCAAAAAATGCTGAGTTTACCTTTAGCCATAGCTGCATTCCATAGTCAATGGCTCTTCTTGACCAAATGACTGCCTAACCCCCTTAGGACATGGCAAACACAAACAAATAAACACCACCAATGACAAAGGAATAAAATGTGTGTTATTGAGAGTGAACAGAAAAGCAACTCTTTTGGAGAGCTGAAAAATTTGCCCACTCTTCAAAACTATTTTAGAGCTCAAATTACTCCTTCTGTCACAGAGGAAATTACTTAGGGAAAGGTCCTTTAGCACGGTGTATGAAAGGCATGGTTTTGGAGAGAGACCAGATTTCGAATTCTGGTTCTACAGCTCATCGGTTCCTTGGTGTTTCAGCTTTCCCAGGTGTATCCTGGAGCTAATCCCTCTGGGATTCAAGGAGGAGTGTCAGCAGTAAACACAGAGTTTGTAAACTAACTACCAGAAGCTATTATGACTCCTGGTACTAAACAGAATTTTGGTTTCTGAACTCCATAGATGCTAGCTAATCCTTGAATTTGGTGAGAATTCTCAAGCTAAGGGTTCTGATTCCTCCAGGGCTTCTCCATGGCTGTTGACATTAAACAAAACAAGCCCACTCTTCAGAGAAGGGAATGCTGTTAGGAATTTTCTGGAAGGTGACAGGCCTGCATGTGACAAGGTTACCCTTTGACATTAAGTGCCAGAGATGAGAGTTTTAGCACTGAGAATCTCTAAGGTGTGGGCCAAGGTGTACTGTCATTTTCTTAGTTTCTCAAACGACAAGCAATTCCAGAGCTTCCAGTCTTCAAAGTGGGGGTAGGGAGTCAGGGACATGGTGAAGATAGTGAAATAGAAAGATCAGATAGAGGCCTCAGGTAGGGACAAAGGTCTTGACTCCCTCTGGTTAGGAGGCCCCGCATGGTGGCAGAGGGGTCTGAACTTGGGGAAATGGTCTCTGCAGTTCCCACTCCTGCAGCCAGCTAGGTGCTCAGATGTTAAAGTCACCTGCAGCCACAGCCCAGCATGGAATTCACACACTTGTTGGCCACGTATAGAACTATGGGTCTTAGAGTTTTCCTTCTCTAAATGTCCCTGTTCAGGGCTTCCTTAGGCAGACAAGCAAGGTGCATTGAGCAGATCCCAGGCCAGGAGAGACCTCTGTCGTGGAGGAAGCTGCAGCTGGGGTCTTGTGTCTGAGAATCACACGAGCACACTGCAGCACATGGTCGCACGCAGACAGACCAGCTCTCCGCACGCCACAGAGTGTGCGCTCTCAGCTCTGGTCAGGACTGATGTCCTTTGTGAAAGGACCAAAAATCTTTTTTTTTTTTCCAGTCCTAGGGCTTGAACTCAGGGTCTGGGCCCTGCCTGTGAGCTTCTTTTTTGCTCAAAGCTAGCACTGTACCCCTTGAGCCACAGTGCCACTTCCAGCCTTTTCTGTGTATGTGGTACTGAGGAACCGAACCCCGAGCTTCACGCATGCTAGGCAAGCACTCTGCCATTAAGCCACATTCTCAGCCCAGGACCAAACTTATTAGCTTTAACATCCTAACCACTGTGATCAGGCATCTAGGACCTTGCAACTTTCATTTTGCTTTGGGAGAGATCTCCTTTCAACTGATCGTTTCTCCTTCAACCTTCTTGGAAGAAAATGTAAACTTGCATCAAAGTTGAAAGAGTGCATGAGATATCATAACATCTTCCCCAGAAAACACCAGTGTTTTCAATTGGTCTTTCCCTATCCCCTCCCCTCCTTCTTCCCTCCTTTTCTCTCTCTTTCTTCTCTTTCTTTTCTCTTTCTCTCTCTCCCTTTCTCCCCTCTCTCTCTGTTGAGGCAGGATCTTTCTAGGCTGGCTTAGAACCTAGAACACATGAGCCCCTTATCTTAGCTTCCCAAGTGCTGGGATTATAGGAATGCATCATCATGCCCAACTTCAACAGACATAACTAGAGCTACCTCTATGGTTTGGTGCTACAGTCTTTGTGGACACATGATGGAATGGATCCCAGTTCCAGAGCTCAAGCTGCTCATGGCTTATCAGAACTGGGTGATCCTAAAATTAAAAATGCTACAATATTGGTGATAATGTTTTATTATTCACAGGCATAAAGTACTGTGTAAACAGGAAGGGATCTTCTGATTGGATCAGAGGATGCCTGTAGGGACAGTGGTATTCCAGGTAAGTGGAGTTTGAGCCAAGGGACCAGGGTTGTTGAAGGGAGGGAGATTTGACAATGCTTGGAGAGTCAGGAATTGCCTTTCAGCAAGGAAATAACTCAGAAGGTCTGGGCTCTATTCCCTGTAAGCTCTAGCTGCCTGCATTCAGCAGGATCTTCAAGGCCTTCAGATGTAAAGCATAGGACTGGACATAATCCATCGCAATGGCAGACAGTGTCCCTGGCTCTAGGGCTTATAAAGCTGACCAAAATTCTCTGAAGTCAGAAAGGGTTTGTCTTTGTTCCTTCTGGTAAGAAACACAAAGTGCTTGCCAGGCCTGGTGGCTGTCAACAATCTTGTCTGAAGTTGAGGGGTTTAGTAACTCAAGCTCATTGAGTTAGAGTCCCTCTGGTGTGTTAGCATCTCCAACGTGCCTGTGCGGGCACCAGACTTTAGTGAGTTCTTGTGGCCTTGTCTTAACAACAATAACTCCCCTGCATAAGCATTGAGCTCCAAAGCACAATTACTGATGGGTTAGAGCAAGGCTTGATGGTGAGGGATGGAGTCCTTTGCAAAGGAGGCCTAGTGATGCAAGGGAGATGTTTAGAACCCAGGACTCATCACTCCTGCCAAGGTGGCATTTTTCCCAAATGGCTGAGAAGTAGCAGTGGGTTCAGGGTAGCAATTATACCTGTAGCTACATGTCACTTCTCACAGGGAGGGGACTAAGTTCTCCCACCCCACACTATATGTGCTTTAACTTCTTCAATGTCACCCTTGAGACAAACAACTTGGGGCTGGGAAGGTGGCTCAGTAATAGAGTGCTTGCCTTGCATGCATGAGGCCCTGGGTTCAATTCCTCAGTACCACATAAACAAAAAAAGCCAGAACTAGCCTTGTACTCAAGAGCTCAGGGACAGCGCCCAGGCCCAGAGATGTTCAAGCCCCACAACCAACAAAAAAAGAAAGAAAGAAAAAGAAAAACAATGTGGAAGGCCAAAAGACTACGACCTGCATTTAGAGATGGCTATCTTATAATCACTGCAGAAAGGGCTCCTTTCCACTGCTTGTTTGAACATGCTGGGGGCCTTTTTCTCTGGGTGGTTCACCTGAGAAGGTGAGGTATACCCAGAGGGTAGGGCAGGGGTGATAGGTAGGAAGCTCACTTTCTGCTTCTGGGGTCATAAAGAAAATCACCTGTATAGGCCTTATTCCACACAACCTCTGAAATATGGGGGGTTCAGCTAAGGGTCCCAGGCTGGTCTTTAGAGGCCCTTAGAGGCTCTGCCCTTCCTGTGTCTCCCCACCCCCAGGAGGGCTGCTTAGCATGGAATGCTTTCTTTCTTTCTTTTATTTATTTATTTTTTTGGTTGGTCATGGGGATTGAACTCTGGGCCTGGGTGCTGTCCCTGAGCTCTTCAGTTCAAACGGTCTACCACTTGAGCCACAAGGCCACTTCTGATTTTCTGGTGGCAAATTAGAGATGAGTCTCACAGAGATTTTTCTCCCTGGGCTGGCTTTGACCTGTGATGCTCAGATCTCAGCCTCCTGAATAGCTAGGATTCCAGGTGTGAGCCACCAGTGCCTGGCATGGGATGCTTTCTTAGCATTAGAATGTTTTCAGAGAGCCAGGAAGTTCTCTCCTGTACTGCTTGGCTTCCTGGCTACAGAGCAGAATAGGTTGTCCCTAAAATATGCTGACATTATGGGCTGGGGTGTGGCTCAGAAAAGCTCAAAGACCCCTCTCCCCCATGTTCCCCCCAGTATTGCCAACAAATGAACAAATGACTTGTTTCCTGACTCCAGCACTGTAGTATCTTGAAAAGGTTGAGGTTTTCCTTTTTATACACATGTGCACATAAGTTAACTGTAATATTTCCATACTCTTTTAGCTAGTTACAAATCAGAAGGAAATGGAACAGTTGCTAGCAAGTTGGAGAGCAAAGAATTAAATCATTGACATTCTTTTTAGTCCAGTTCCATGGGAAATATGGGCTTTTTTTTTTTCTTGGGTCGGTCATGGGGCTTGAACTCTGGGCTTGGGCGCTGTCCCTCAGCTCTTCAGCTCAAGGAGAGCGATCTACCGCTTGAGCCAAAGTGCCACGAAATATGGGCTTTTAAATAGGAATGAATTCCAGTGTGGTGGCTGTTTCTGCAGCCCTAGCATTCAAGAAGAGGGCTGCTTGACTTCAAGACCAGCTTGGGAAACATGGGAAAGAGACCTCATGAAAAAAAGAAGACAGAGAAAGAGGGAGAAGAGAAGGAAGGAAGGATGGAAAGAAAGAAAAGAAAGGAGAGAGGGAGGCAAAGAGGAGAGAGAGGAAAAGAAAGAGAAAGAGAGAGAGAGACCGAGGGAGGGAGAGGATTCCTGAGCCTAGGCCTCCTCCATCAATAAGTCAGTATGCTGAGAGTGAGACCATAGAATAGGTGATGTAATAATAATAATAATAAATGATGATGATGATGATGTTGGATGCCAGTAGCTCATGCCTGTAATTCTAGCTACTCAGGAGGCTAAGATTTGAGGATCCCAGTTTGAAGCCAACCCAGGCAGGAAAGTCCATGAGACTCTCATCTCCAAGTAACTAGCAAAAAAGCTGGCAGTAGAGCTGTGGCTCAAGTGGTAAAGCTGTAGACTTGAACATAAAAGCTCAAGGGCACAAGGACAGTGCCCATACCCTGAGTTCAACCCTCAGCATTGGAACACACACACACACACACACACACACATACCACCACCACCACCACCACCACCACCACCAACAACAACAACAACAATAATTTATTGAAACAACTTAAAATGTTACAAACACAAGACACACACAAGCTAGACATGCAGTAGCTGGTACTGAGAGCATCATCATCTGAGACAGTGAACTATGAGGCTTTAAATCCAGCTCCCAGGGCTAGGGCTGTGAAGCACATTTCTCAGCATTTAGAGTTCCTGGCTTCCATTCCTAACATCAAACAACAAAGGAAAATCATCTAATAAGCTAGGTGCTGGTGGATCATGCCATAATCTTAACTACCAAGCACCAGCCTTGAGCAGAAAAAGTTAAGGAACAATACCCAAATCCCTGGGTTCAATTACCAAAAAAGAATGGTGAGCCACACTTGAGCCACGCTTCCACCTCCAGCTTTTTGCTGGTTGATTGGATTTGTCTGCAAGGTCTGGGTTTCACTCACAGTTCTCAGATCCCAGCCTCCTGATTGGCTAGGATTACAGGCATGAGCCACCTGCACCCATTACAAGTCAGGTGTGAGCCCTGGTCAAGTAGGAGCTACAGTTAAAACAATGCAGTAGGGTGGACTTGGGGCAGATTTGAGTAGCTTGTAGGAAGGAAGCGTTGACAGTACAGTGGGATGAGGAGTGGGAAGAATGGGATGAGTGAGAGGGACATGCTGCTTTGAAGATTATTGACACTTTCTGGGGGAATGGATGACCTCAGCAGAACATTTTTTTTAAAAAGGAAGTGTTTTCTAAATTGTGAAATTCTGGACTTGAGAGCTCAATGGGTGATCTTCACATCTTACTACTGACATTAATAAATCTGAAAGAGAAAATATCTGAAACATGAACTGTGGCCATGAGGATAGTTTGTTTTATGGACTCATTATGGCTCTTAATTCTGTGTAGTGATCTTAATTAAAATGGTTTGGGATAGCTGGGGGCTGGTGGCTCACACCTGTAATCCTAGCTACTCAGGAGGCTCAGATCTGAGGATCAGGGTTCAAAGCCAGACCAGGCAGGGAAATCCATGAGACTCTTATCTCCAATAAACCACCAGAAAACCAGAAGTGGTGCTGAGGCTCAAGTGCTAGAGTGCTAGCCTTGAGCTGAAGAGCTCAGGGGCAGCACCCAAGCTCAGAATTCAAGGCCCATGCAAACAAAAAAAAAAGAAAAAGAAAAATTAACCCAGTTACTAGACCAATGATTTCTTTACAGAGCTTAAAAGAAGAAGGGAAGGGGCTGGGAAGGTGGCTCAGTGGTAGAGCACTTGCCTTGCATGCCTGAGGCCCTGGGTTCGATTCCTCAGCACCACATAAGCAAAAAGAAAAAAAACTGGAAGTGGCGCTGTGGCTCAAGTGGTAGAGCACTAGCCTTGAGCTGAAGAGCTGAGGGACAGCACCCAGGCCCAGAATTCAGGGACCATGACTGGACCCAAAAAATAAAAAATAAAAATAATAATAAATAAATAAAAGAAGAAGGGACTGAGTTTAAGTCCCCATACTGACACACGTATGCCTGTACCCCCACCAAGACAGAATAAGAGGAAAGAAAGGAAAACAGCCAGGTAGATCTATGAATCTGGCCACTGTGGAGAGCAGGTTGATGTAGAAGGAATGAGGGAGTGGAGAGGGAGGTGCCCGTGACTCACAGGAGAAAACTGCTGGAAAGAGGCCAGACACAATGGCTTGGAGTCTACGGACAAACACACAGGGCACAGTAAACCTGGGACTGTGACTCCAGATGCTGCTCATGATCATCCCATTGGAACTTTGTGGGATGGACCCAAAGGCCACCACCGAGCTCGACATGGAATTCCTGCCCTGTTCTAAAGCAGTACACCTGTGGGATAGGGAAGGGCATTGGTGTGTGCTAAAGCCAAATAGAAGCCCATTAAGGGCCCAAAGACAAACGTTGAAGTGAAGGTCAGAACATCCTAGTATTTGGCCTGAGGATAGTCTAAGAATTCATATGAGACATCTGAGTACAAGCCTTTCAAAATTTTCCAGAGAAGTATGCTTGATATCATGACTACAATGTGATATTTTTTTTTTATTGGTCATGGGGTTTGAACTTTGGGCTGTCCCTCAGCTCTTCAGCTCAAGGTGAATGCTCTACCACTTGAGCCACAGTGCCACTTTGGTTTTCTGGTGGTTAATTGGAGATAAGAGTTTCATGGGCTTTCTTTGCCTGGGCTGGCTTTGAATCACAATCCTCAGATCTCAGCTTCCTGAGTAGCTAGGATTACAGGCATAAGCCACTGGCACCCAGGTAGACTACATTTTTATGTCCATTTTTCTTTGCAGTTAAAATAGCTTCATGTACTTCCTGATCAAGACATTTAAAAAATAATCTCAGCCTAGCACTGGTGGCTCACATCTGTAATCCTAGCTACTCAGGAGATTGAGATCTGAGGAATATAGATCAAAGCCAGCCCAGGCAGGAAAGTCTCTGAGACTCATCTCCAATTAACTACCAGAAAACTGGAAGTGGTGCTGTGGCTCAAGCAGTAGAGTGCTTGCCTTTAGCTGAAGAGCACAGGGAAGGTGCCGAAGCCCAGAGATGAAGCCCCATGGCCAGCAAAATAAATAAATAAATAAATAATCTCTTTAAATCCTTTGTTGTTATTTTTGTTGTTGGTTAGGGGTCTTGAACTCAGGGCCTGGGGGCTGCCCCTGAGCTCTTTTGCTCTAGTCTAGTGCTCTACCACTTTGAACCACTGCACCACTTCTGGTTTTAGAGTTGTTAATTGGAGATAAGAGTTTCACAAGGACTTTTCTGCCTAGGCTGGCCTCAAATTGCAATCCTCAGATCTTAGCCTCCTGAGTAGCTAGGATTACAGGCATGAGCCCCTGGCACTTGCAAAATGAAACTTGAGCTACTAATTTTTTTTGCCAGTTCCAGGGATTGAACTCAGGTCTTAGGCACTGTCTCTGAGCTTCTTTTGCTCAACTAGCACTCTACCACTTGAGCCACGGTGCCACTTATGGTTTTTCTGTTTATGTGGTACTGAAGAATCAAGCCCAGCGCTTCATGCATACTAAGCAAGCACTCTATGACTAAGCTACATTACTAGTGCCTAAAATTCTTAATAGTCACCATCAATACAAATATTTTCTAGCATAAAGTGATTTTAAGAACATTTTTAGGGTTGAGGATTTAGTTCAGTGGAAGAATACTTACCTGGCAAGTGCAAGGCCCTGAGTTCAGTCCTCAACTCTGTCAAAAAAAAAATGAAAGAAAGAAAGAGGGAAAGAAAGGAAGACTATCTTGTTTACATGAATAAAAGTAAAACAATGAAATCTGCTGGAATTATAATTAAGGAGAGAAAAGAGGGTAAGGAAGAGTGCTGGGGATAAACTGAGTAAAAAATTGTTTATACATATCTGGAACTACCATAGTGAAACTTCCTCTTGTACAACTAATATATACTAATAAAAAATAGGTAGACATGTGTCGGTGGCTCACATCTGTAATCCTAAATAATCAGGAGCCTGAGATTGAGAATCTCCATTTGAAGCCAACTTAGGTACAAAAGTCTGCAAGACTCTCATCTCCAATTAACCACCAAAGAGCCAGAATTGGAGCTGTAGCAAGTGGTAGAGTACTAGCTTTGAGCACAAAAGTACCTAGGCTCTGAGTTCAAGCCCCAGAATTGACACACAAAAACAAACAAACAAACAAACAATTTCCAGCAATGTGTGTCTCTAGTCTGAAACCCTGTCTACTCAGGAAGCTGAGGTAGGAAGATTACTTGAACCAGCACATTTGAGATCAATCTGGAGGACATATATCAAAAGTAGTGAGGCTTGAACTAAGGCCCTTATACTTACTTGCTAGGCAGGTGCTTTACCACTTGAGCCATGAACAAGCCTACAAGAAAATTTTATAGCTGTTCTAAAGCATATAACAGTTGAAATAGAGAACCTAACAGTATTTCCTTTTTTTATTGACAAATGTTGTATTGAAATTCATGTAATAGGCAAACACACCCGTTATGATGGAAGACACCTGAATCTCATCAGTAGGAGTCCCTTGGACAAGATTAATAATGCCCTTTGCTCAAGGACCATGAGTCAGTACAAAAAAAATCTTATTAAAAAATTTGAACTGGGGATGGTAGCTCATACCTGTAACTTTAGCTAGTCAAGAGGCTGAGATCTGAGGATTAAGGCTCAAAGCCAGTCCAAGCAGGAAAGTCTGTGAGACTCTTAGCTCCAATTAACCACCAGAAAACTGGAAGTGGCGCTGTGGCTCAAAGTGGTAGAGCTCTAGCCTTGAGCAAAAGAGCTCAGGGGTAGTACAGTATGTAGGCTCAAAATTCAAGCCCAATGACTGACAAAAAAAAAAAAAAAGCAGGAGTCAAACCAGATGTCTCAGTGGTCAACCTCTTTGGGGTGCAATTCTCTGTCAGTAACTGTGGCTGTGGGTGTAATGGAGTTGAACTGTGTCTCTCCTGAATTTATATGCTCATGCCTCTGATCCTCTGTACTTCAGAGTGTGGTGTTGATTGGAATTAAGATCCTTACTGATGTAATAATGATGCCCTGAGTGAGAGCAGGCTGGACGGTCACAATTAGTGTCGTCATTAGAGATTTGAAGACTGAATATGTGGCCCAATGGTGCAGTGCTTGCCTGGTATGCACAGGCCCTGGATTTCACCCTGGAGTATATATGAGAGTAAAAGCTGAGCCAGGAGAACTGAAGCCTCAGCCCTGGGAGGAATAGAAATGAAAAAGAGGAACCAAGACAAAGCCTAGTGAATTCAAGACTAACTCAGGAAACCAGGACTTACCTCCCAAACACAGAGTTCTTAGGCAAAATGGAGGGTAGCAAGAGCCTAGTGCTGGGGTGGCTGCATCAGGCTGGTCCGTGTGAGGCCATCTCAAAGTAGCTATGGCTGAGGGTGTGAGTGAGGTACTTATATTGGATATGTTTTTGTTTTAATTTTAAATTTTTATTGATGTTATAAAGGTGATATACAGAGGGGTTTACAGTAACCTAAGGTAATGAGTACATTTCTTCTTGGACAGTGTCAGCCCTTCCCTTGCTCTCTCTGTTTTCCCCTCCCATACCTACTAAGCTTTGAAAAATTGACTCATAAAATGACTTGAAATAGAAAATACAATAGGAGGGGCTGGGAATGTGGCTTAGTGGAAGACTGCTTGCCTAGCTTGCATGAAGCCTTGGATTCAATTCCTCAGCACTCCATAAACAGAAAAGCCAGAAGTGGCATTGTGGCTCAAGTGTAGAGTGTTAGCCTTCAGTAAAAGGAACTCAGGGACAGTGCCCAGGCCCTAAGTTCAAGCCCCAGGACTGGCAAACAAACAAACAAACAATAAGAAATGTGGGGAATTAAAAGGAAAAGAGTTTTATGTAATTTCCTTCCTTCCTTCCTTCCTTCCTTCCTTCCTTCCTTCCTTCCTTTCTTCCTTCCTTCCTTCCTTCCTTCCTTCCTTTTCTCCTCTCTTTCTTTTTCTGTGCCAATATTGAGGCTTGAACTCAGGTCCTGGGCACTGCCCTTTAGAATTTTCTTTTTTTTGGGGGGGGGGGTCCGGTCATAGGGCCTGAACTCTGGGCCTGGGCACTGTCCCTCAGCTCTTCAGCTCAAGGCTAGTGCTCTACCACTTGAGCCACAGCACCACTTT
>NW_012267241.1:20194087-20216381 GCF_000151885.1 Dipodomys ordii | reverse complement strand
GCCCAGGCCCAGAGTTCAGGCCCCACGACTGGACCCTCCCAAAAAAAACGCAAAAGAGGGCTGGGAATGTGGCTTAGTGGTAGAGTGCTTGCCTAGCATGTATGAAGCCCTGGGTTCCATTCCTCAGTACCACATGAACAAAAAAGGCCAAAAAAGTGACACTGTAGCTCAACTGGTAGAATGCTAGCCTTGAGCATAAGAAGCTCAGGGACAATGCCCAGGCCCCGAGTTCAAGCCCCAAGACTGGCAATAAAGTAAAATAAAATATAAAAAGCAAAGGAAACACACACGTATAAAGCAGAGAAGATAAAGCTCTATCCCAGAGACATTTATGCCACAGAGGAACATTTTCTTCTAAAACGTATTTTGAGCTGGGGGCTGGGGGCTCATTCCTGTACCTAACTATGCTCAGGCTGAGAGCAGAGGGTTATGGTTTGAAGCCAGCCCAAATAATGAGACTCTCATCCCCAATTAACCAGAAAAAAGCCAAAAGTGGAGGTGTGCCTCAAATGATAGAGCACCAGCCTTAAGCAGAAAAAGTGAAGGGACAATTGCCACGTGAAATGAGGAAACTGACCTCTTCCCCAGGCTCCTGGGAAGAAAAGGGCAAAGTGAGAATGAATCGTAGATGAGTAGATCATTTAGAAAACATTTGAAACCAGAATCTAAATTTAGGAGAAAGCATTAGCCAGAAAGCATTCACCTTTCTTAAAAGGTTTAATAGACCTGGTTTGGGTTGTGGGGCAGGGAGAGGGCCAGACGGCTCATGTCTGTAATCCCAGATACTTCGGCTGAGGCAGAAGGATCACAAGTTCAAAGTCAACCTGGACAATTTAATGAGCCACTATCACCTGGCCATTAGTTTATCTTTTAAAGCACAAGTTAATAGGCTCAATAAATTATTGGCTAATTCAGAATTCTGAAGAATGACAATATGATAGTCAAAGTGGCTGAATTAGGGGAAAAATGTGGAACCAAGTCTGAAGTTGGAGATAGTAGAATGCTGTGAAATATAAAGTCCATAAAACTGACAGCTTATACCAAATACCTGTGACTCTTGCCTGTTAATCCAGCTCCGCAAGAGACTGAGATCTGAGGATCACTGCTCAAAGCCAGCCCAGCCAGGAAAGTCCATGAGACTCATCTCCAATTAACCACCAGAAAACTGGAAGTGGCACTGTAGCTCAAAGTGGTAGAGCACTAGCCTTGAGCAAAAAGAGCTCAAGAGATCAGCTACATGACTGACAAAAAAAAGAAAGAAAAAGAAATGTATTCATGACCTGACTTACATAACTGTAACCACTCTGAGCATCACCTTTATAATAGCAATAGAAAAAAAATCTACAGGCTACTTGTATTTAGTTTACTTAAGTCAGAAAGTGATGGCTAATATCTTTTTTTCCCCCGCGAGTCCTAGGGCTTGAACTCAGGGATTGGGCATTGGACACTGTTTCTGAGCTTCTTTCGCTCAAGGCTAGCACTCTACCACCACTTCCAGCTTTTTCTGTTTATGTGGTACTGAGTAATCGAACCCAGGTTTTCATTCATGTGAGGCAAGCACTCTACCACTAAGCCACATTCCCAGCCCTAATGATATCACTTGATAATCAATTCTCCAAAGGTGAGATATCCCCTAATGTTGATGTTGAGACCTTCTGGTTTAGGGTTCTGCTTTGAAGGATATAGAGGGAAGAAGGGATGGCCATGGTCCATGGTGGAGCTGGTGTGCTGTCAGGTAACTCAGGAATTCATGCTCTGAGTGTAGAGCATTTTGTTGTTGTTGTTGTTGTTGGTCGTGGGGCCTGAACTCTGGACCTCGGCACTGTCCCTCAGCTCTTCAGCTCAAGGCTAGTGCTCTACCACTTGAACCATAGCACCACTTCTGACTTTTTCTGCTTATGTGGTGCTGAGGAATTGAACCCAGGGCCTCATGCATGCAAGGCAAGCACTCTACCACTGAGCCACCTTCCCAGTCCAGCAATTTCTATTTGCAAATCTTCTAATTTGTAACCCTCAGATCAATACCTATGTGGGTTTTGTTTTGTTTTGTTTTTTTGAGTCTTACTGTTTTGTTTTTGCCAGACATAGGAAGAGCAGGAAAAAGCATTTGACTTTTTGGGCATGGTGGAATGTACCTGTCATCCCAGCACTTGGGAGGCCGAGAAGGAAGGTGAGTTAGAGGCTAGGCTAGTTTGGTTAGGAAGGACCCAGTTGCAAAAACAACGTAACAGGAACAAGAAGGAAGAGCTTGACAGTAGTTTGTGCTTCTCCACCTGCTCCCTACCAGCTGAGGTGGACTGCTCTCCTGCTTCAGCTCATGACTCAAGTGTCCTTTTCAAAGTAGATCCATGTTTGTTTGCTTGCTTGGTTTTGTGCTCTTTGTTGGTAATTTTTTTTATTGTAAAGATACTATACAGAGGGTTACAGTTACATGAGTGAGGTAATGAGTACACTTCCTATTGAGCATTGTTACCCCCTCCATGTTTTCCCCCTACCATCCCTTCCCTCCCTACCTTCCCCAGGGTTTTTTTTTTTTTTTTGATTGTGATTAAGTGATTACATAATTTCCGGAATTTCACAGTATTGTGGAATAATGATGCTCATTTAAAGTCACAAGTTCATTCTAACTTTCCTGGAGCAAATTGTCTATCACAGTCTATATTTGTTGGTAATTTTGACATTTGAGATGGCCCCCAGTGTGGTATGGAAGTCTTGTCTGTGATGTTCTTTACTTAGGAAACACGTGTTATAATGGCACTGGGGCTCAAGTGGTAGAGTGCTTGCCTTGAGCTGAAGAGCACAAGGACAGAGCCCAAGCCCAGAGTTCAAGCCCCACGACCCACAAAAAACAAACAAAAAACTATAGCATTTACAAAAGGAAACACGTGTTATATAGATTACAATTTTTTTGGCTGTGTATTCAATGTTAATGAATCAACCTATGAAATGCAGCAACTCTAAACAGAAACAAAAGTCAAACAAGGGCTGGGAAGGTTGCAGAGCGCTTGCCTTGCATATATCAGGCCCTGGGTTCGATTCCTCAGCATCACACAAGCAGAAAAAAAAAGCTGGAAGTGGTGCTGTGGCTCAAGTGGTAGAGCGCTACACTTGAGCTGAAGAGCTGAGGGACAGTGCCCCGGCCCAGAGTTCAGGCCCCATGACTGGACCCCCCCCCAAAAAAAACAAGCAAACAAAAAAAGTCAAACAAATTTGTGACCAAATGTTGTGAACAAAGGCTTAAAGAAACAACCTCTACTTCCTCTCACAGCCATGTTTCCATATTTATTGGAACACTACCATGACTAGCAACTCTATACTATATGTACACAGGTATGAATGTATGTGTATACATACATGTACACTTACAATATGTATGTGTGTGCATGTGTGTGCATGTGTGTGCATATTTGCTATTGATAAATCACTGGTGTAAGCTGGGCACTGGTAATCCTAGCTACTCAGGAGGCTGAGATCTGAAGATGGAGGTTCAAAGCCAGCCGGGGCAGGAAACTCCGTGAGACTCCTATCTCCAATAAACCACCAGAAAAACCAGAAGTGGTGCTGTAGCTCAAGTGGTAGGGCGCTCGCCTTGAGTTGAAAATTAAGGGACAGCGCTCAGGCCCAGAGTTCAAGCCCCACGACTGACCCCCCAAAATATCACTGGTGAATTTGTCAGAAAGAGACTGGATGTGGAAGCTGGCATGGGTATTTGAGGGGAGGGTCAGTGGACAGAGGAAGGATAAAGGAGTACAGTCATAACATTCAATGTCCATCTGTGAAAAATGGAGCCAGACAACTTGGAGGTGGGTAAGGGATTAAGGGATGGGGGAGAATGAAAGGCTGGGAATAATCAGGATACAGTGTAATCATACATTTTCATGGTGAATTGAAACCCCATTGTATAACTACATAAAGAAAAAAAGAAGATAGAAAACAACAACAAAAAAGGCTGGAAAAGATGCAAAGAAAAAGGAATGCTTATACACTGTTGGTGGAAATGTAAATCAGTGTAGCCACTATGGAAATCAGTACGGAGGCTATACCATGGGAAAAATTTGAAAAAAAAATCAGTCAGCATACTACAGACACCTGTACATTCACTTTTACAGAAGCAATATTCATAAAAGCCAAGTTATATAATCAGCCTAGGTGCCCAACAACCTATGAATGAATGCGTAACGTAACGTGGTATGATATGTGTGTGTGATGCGATATAATATGTGTGTGGAGTATTATTCAGTCATAAGAATGAAAATGTCATTTGTAGGACAATGGATGGAACTTGAGATCATAATGTTAACTACAATAAGCCAGAATGAGAAAGTCAAATACCACATGTTCTCTCACACCTGCAGAATCTAGACCTAAACAAAATAAAGGAATGATACAAGTACACAAAGAGAGAAGAAGGAGGGAGGGAGAAAGGAAGGAAGGAAGGAAGGAGAGACAGAGAGATTGGGTAGGGCTCCAATGAAATTAGTCACCTTTCTGAGTTGTACTAGGATGAAAAATGATCATGTTTATAAAAAGACTATTTAAAATCACATAGAGATACTATGTAAAGTTATCAATATGGATTACTTTCTCCTTGAGTAGGTGCATGAGGAGGAAGTTGGGGGGAAGGGGAAGCTAGAATGGGAGCGTATAATGGAAGGGGTGACTCTGAACAGAAAGTACCAGACACTTAAATAGACTTGTTAAATTGTCATCCCCTTGTACACACTTTGGAAGTTCTGAAAACAGAAAACAACGGTAAAGAGAGAAAAGAGGGAATTAATCATGTCCTAGACCATCATGAGGTTTTCTTTTTCTAGTGGTACTAGGTATGAACTCAGGGTCACGGATTTGCCATGCAGGTGTTCTACCACTAAAGCCATGCCTCAGCTCTGCCATTACAGGAAAGACTGGCTTCTTCAGCTCCTCCCACCTCTCTGGACAGTCCTGGGGCTTGAACTCAGAGCCTGGGCACTGTCCCTGAGCTTCTTTTGCTCAAGGCTAGCACCCTACAACTTGAGCCACAGTGCCACTTCAGGCCTTTTCTGTTTATGTGCTACTAAAGAATCAAACTCAGGGCCACTAAGCCACATCCCCAGCACTGGCTTCTTTAGCCTCTTACTTCTAACTGATGGTTTGCTGTAGCTTCTGAATTGGTTTCTGTTGCTTATGTGAGAAGAGAAGCCAGGAGTAGGTACCCAACTGGGCACTGGACACCAAGGGCTGCAGAGCTGGAAGTGCTCTCTCTAGAGAGCCAGGGAGTTCTGAGTCTTGAACTGAAGGGTAGACCCACCCTCAAAGACCACAGTAATATTGCCAGTTCCATCACCAGAAACACATAATAAATGCAGACATGTCCAGGGCCCTTGGCCAAATGCTGCTCACCAGACTTCATAGCCATCTAGGAGGAGGTAGTGAGGGGGACCATGGTATTGATTGCTACTGGCTGTGGGCAAAGCAAGAAGGGGGAGGGGCATCCAGAGAGGTATTTGGGGGATAAAAATGTAGAGAATAGTTTATTTCTTAAGCGGGATGATGGCCACATTGGTCCTTGTTTAGCAGTATCTAGGAGATACCCCCACCTACATATTTCTCAGACATTCTGTGTTTATATACATGCACATTAGAATATAGTTTCAGCCTGTTGCTTGAGAAGTAGCATCGAAATTGTTCAAGTGACGTGTTTAAGGCTTGATGGTATCTCCAACCAAAATCATCTGCTCTGCTGTTTCTGTGCAACATATTTTTGTCTCCTCTCAGAACAATATGACTACTCCAGTGCTGGCCCTCATATCAAAATTCCAGCCAGAAATTTGAGAAAAGGGTGTAGAATAAGTATGTTCCTTTACTTTTTTTGGGGGGGTCAGTCATGGACACTGTCCCTCTGCTCTTCAGATCAAGGCTAGCACTCTACCACTTGAGCCACAGTGCCACATCTGGCTTTTTCTGCTTATGTGGTACTGAGGAATCGAACCCAGGGCCTCATGCATGCAAGGCAAGCACTCTACAAACTGAGCCACCTTCCTAGCCCCTTTCCTTTACTTTTAAGGGCTGGATCCAGATGCTGTACTTAGATCTCACACCCCTTGTCTAGAACCTAGTCTCTCAGCAACCCCTGGAAATGCAAGAAGTTCTGGGAAATTCTTTAATGGGGTCTCTGTACATAGGCAAAATGTTTATTGCTATAGAAGAAAATAAGAAGCAATACTGAGGGCCAAAGAGCAGAGTATGCCACAAATATATAAAAATATAAGGTGAAATATGACAAGAAATGTACTCATTATCTTACTTATGTTACTGTAACCTCTCTGTACATCATCTAGACAATAAAAAATAAGTGATTAATTGAAAGAACTGTAGGTAAAATTATACTTCTATACTTCTCAGTTCATTAGCTAAGAAGTTGCTAGCATTAACTAAGCATTTAAAATAAAAACCATTGGGATAACAGAGCAGAGTAATAGAGAAATCAAAGCCACAGATGTTGGGATTTATTGCTGATTTATAACCACTTTGACAAAAAATGAACAAGTCGGGCTAGGAATGTGGCTTGTTGGTAGAGTGCTTGCCTCGCATGCATAATGCCCTGGGTTTGATTCCTCAGTACCACATAAACAGAAAAGGCAGGAAGTAGTCCTGTGACAGAGTGCTAGTCTTGAGTAAAAGAAGCCCCAGGTCCACAGGACCAGTATGTGCATGTGTGTGCATACACACACACACACACACACACACACACACACACACAAAAGAATGAACAACTCTCAACTAACTTGACTAGAAATGTTACTTATTTATTTATTATTTATTTGTTGGTTGTAGGGCTTGAAGTCAGGGCCTGGGCACTATCCTTGAGCTCTTTTGCTCAAGGCTAGTGCTCTGCCACTTTAAGCCACAGCTCCACTTCCAGTTTTCTGCTGGTTAATTGGAGATATGAGTCTCACAGTGACTTTTCATCTGGGCTGGCTTTGAACAGTGATCCTCAGATCTCAGCCTCTTGTTACAGGTGTGAGCCACTGGTGCCTGGCCAAAAAAAAAAATAAATTTCAAAAAATGACTGAGAGAGAAAGTGGGAAGGAAAGGGTGACATTGTCCAAAAAGAAGTGAACTTTTTAGCTGACATATAACTGTAACCTCTCTGTACATCACCTGTATGATAACAATACAAAATTAAAAAGAATGAGAGATGCTCAGAGATGCAACTGAGAGCAATGAAGACCTTGTGCACATGGGGATTATGTCCTTCCTGGAGTCTGGATGGATGGGTACTAGTGCCCTGGTAAGGAGGAGCTGATTCATGAAGGAGACAGATGTGATAAAACTTCCTGAAGGAAAAGAAACTCAAGGAGGAGTAGATAGAGGGGGGAGGGGGTGGAAAGCCACAGGTACATGATGAACTGGCCGAGCTTGAGGCACAGGAGACAGGAGACAGGACTGGAAAGAAGATAAGGTAGACTAGTAACTAGAGTCTGAGGAGTGCTAGGTAGAGTTTTCCAATTCCAAGGCTCAGCATGCAAATTCCTGCTTCCTAAGAGGCCTGCAAATGGTCCAGGTGAGACCTGGCCAGGCTCTGGGGCAGATAAGTGACCAGGATTGTAAATGAAAGTAATCAACAACGTCTTGGAATTTGGCCGTCAGTTACTGTGCTCAGCAAGAGACCCTGGTACATGAGAATCACTATCACATATGTCTTAGTCCATTTTTTGTTGCTATGAGAAGATGCCTGAGACTGGGTGGCTTATAAAGAACAGAAGGTTATTTGGCTCATGGTTCTGGAGGTTATGAAGTCCAAGTTCATGGTGCTCGTATCTAGGGAGAGTGTGTAGCAAATTTCACATGGTGAGGCAGACTTGGGTTACTTTTCCTCTGCAGTAATACCATCTAGGGCCCTGCCTTCAAGATCTCATCTGATTCTAATTACCTCTCCATGGTGCCACCTCCAAATCCCATCAGCATTTGAGTCCCGGGAATCTACCCAGTTCTGCTTCTGGCACCCATAGTAGGGTGACAGCATAGTGTCTGCCTCAGAGGAGCTTATGGGAGGAGCTCTATGTATCATCCAGTGCCATTCATTTCTTGAATCTGTTTGGCAGGCATACTGTGTGCCAGACCATAGGGAAAGTAGTGAACAGAAGAAAAGCCCTCTCCCCTGTCTTATCAGGCGTCAGTGGCTCAGGCTTGTAATCCCTGATACTCAAGGGGTTAAGATCTGGGGATTGCCATTTGAAGTCCTTTTGGACTGAAAGTTCATGAGACTCTTATCTCCAATTAACGGCCAAAAAGCTGGAAGTAGAGCTGTGGTTCAAGTGGTAAGAATGAAAAAGCTCAGAGACAATATCTAGGCCCTAAGTCCAAGCCTCAGTACCAATACCAGAATAAATAAAAATCTATTTGAACTGTGAGCTATAGACAGACAGGGTGAGTTTATAGTCTTAAAAAATTCTCAGTGGGAAATACTCATAGGGCTTTTCCCATGTCTTCTTCTTCCTCCCTCACCCATTCTTCAGTGCTGGGAATTAGTGGGCTTCAAGCTTGCTAGGCAAATCTACCACTTGAGCCAGGCTTCTATTTATTTTTGAGATGGGCTTTCAAAGTTTTTCTAGGGCTAGCCTCTACCCATGATCATCTTGTCTCTGCTTACTGAATAGCTGGGATTAAAGGAGTGTACCACAGTGCTTCTTTGTGCCTTTGATCACATTTTAACCTCACTTCTTTGAGCCCTGCATGCCTTCCCATGTCCCCTCATGTCTCTTCCCCTCAAGAAATTCATGCTTTTGGCTGTCAATCATCCCAAGCAGCCTGCCTTTATAATTTTTAAAAAAATTGTTGTGGTGGTGGTACTGGGACTTGAACTCAGGGCCAGGGCACTGTTCCTTACATTTTTTGCTCAAAGTGACCACTTTATCATTTGAGTCACAGCTCCACTTCCAGCTTTTTGCTGGTAAATTGAAGATCAAAGTCTCATGAACTGGGCTGGCTCTAAATCAGGATCTTTAGATCTCAGTCTCCTGAGTAGCTAAGATTACAGGCATGAGCTACTATATAACTATTCACTCTTGTGAAAGGATTTGCTAAGGGCATCTATCTGGCAGAGACTGGGCTACACCGCTGGGATTTGAACTCAGACTTCCAGGCTTTAAACTTGCATGCAAGAATCTGAGTGCAGCATCTTGGGCTGAAGTCAGCTTCTGTTGCTGGTTACCAGGCAGTAACCAGCTCTTCCACTGCAGCCCCTAGCATGGAAGCATGCCCAGTTCTTGACAGAGAGATGTCTTTGAATGTAAAGGCTGACAGCTTTATTTGTGGATCGACACTGTGGTTTTTGGCTGGATTTTGCTGGGCATCAGCTATGAGGTAGTCTTTTAAAATGGTGTAATATCCATACTGTTTTTGTTGGATAATTGCATGCCTTTAATTTGTGGTATTATAAACAGGGTAATAATCTGTCTCAAGGGGAGTTATTTGATATCCATTAAGCATGTGTCTTTAGTCACTTCAACAGAGGTGAGTATTACTAGGGTCAGAAAAAAATCAACTCCATGAAATATTCTGACTAGACAGGTAAAAGTGAAAAATACCTTCTAACAAGGCAATATTGAGGACCATTTGATATTATGATAATTTAGCTTTCTTTAGGAGATAAGTAATAAAGGATTATACCTTTTTTTCCAACTTTCTTGTGCTGGCCCTGAGTCTTGAATTCAGGACCTGGAAACTGTTCCCTAAGCTTTTTTGCTCAAGGCTAATGCTCTACTACTTTAGCAACATTTCTATTTTGAGCTGTTTGGTAGTTTATTGGAGATGAGTCTCACACAAACTTTCCTGCCAGGCTGGCTTTGAAACTGTGATCCTCAGATCTCAGCCTCCAAACAGCTGAGATTATATATTTGAACTACTGGTGATTTGGCTGTATCTCCTTGACCTTTCTTTGCTCAAGGCTAGCACTCTGCCACTTGAGCCAGAGCTCCATTTCCAGCTGTTTGGGTAGCTAATTAGAGATAAGCCCAGGCTGGCTTTGGAACCATGATCCTTAGATCTCAGCCTCCTGAGTAGCTAGGATTACAGGCAAGAGTTCTAGCATCCAGCTTTAATTTATAGCCTTAAGCAGGGATTTTCTCTTTAAAAAGACCTTCTTAAACTGCTAATATGTTTATCTTAATAAGAAAAAAAGTTTTTTTTAATCTGTAGTGCCAGGGGATTGAAGCCAGTATCTAAAGTTTGTGAATCCTGTGTTTTATCACTGAGCTATCCCACAACCTAGAAAATTCTAGTAGCTCAAGATAAATGAAAACACTAGTTCATGTAAAAGAATGACTTCTCTAGTAAATAAGAAATTGGCACATGGTATCCGTTCGTATTGAGAATAAGGTTGCCCCGCCTTGATAATCGCCTGTGGTCCAGGTTCTATATTTTGTGGACTTCTATTTAAAAGCAAAGAATAAATGAAACTTGGGCCTTGGGAAATGAATCATTCCTTTTCTTTGCTCCACTGCTGTTGTATTTAGATTAATGTCTAAGTTTGTGTTTCTACCTGACAGAAGCCCAAGAGCCGGACCAGACATCATACATGGCTGTCCAGGAGCCCTGGGCAGAAGGCATGCAAGCAAGACCCAACTCATTAGTTTGTGATTAATGCTTGTGGAAAGTAATATTTCTGCCATTTTATGGACGGAGCAACCGAGACACCAAGAGGTTAAGGATCCTGTCCTTGATCCTAAGGCTGCTTAGTAGAGTCCAGAAAATCCAGCACTCAAATATATTGTAGAGGATTTTGTACCCCAGATCTAAGTATTGCAGATTAGCCCTGTGGTTCATTATTGTAACACCAGCTACTCAGGAGGTTGAGATCTGAGAATCAAGATTTGAAGCTAATCTAGGCAGGAAAATCCATGCCATTCTTATCTCCAATTAACCAGGGAAATCTGGAAGTAGCAGAGCACCAGCCTCAAGTGGAAAAGCTAAGGAGCAGTTCCCAGGTCCTGAGTTCAAACCCTAGTACAAACATATATGGAGGCATACACTCACACACACACAAGTTGCAAGATACATTCTCTCAGCTGCCCACAGTCAGTTAAAAGCAAAGTAAGTGAATGTTTACCATCTCTGTTGAGGAGGAAGAAGGTCCTGTAGTTTGCCCTGGGTAGCAGATTGATGAAGGGCTCACATTCTCTGTCCCTCTGGGTCCCATTCTCTTGGACAGCCAGCTCTGCTGATGCTCAATGGCTTCAGTCCATGAGGATTCAATCAGCCTCCAGCCGCCTGGCTGGGCAGTCAGAGGGGGTGGGGTGGAGGGGGGCAGAAGGACTGTAAATCTGGGGGAGCTACAAGTACTCAGGGTCTTGAACTTTATCAGGTTTGAAAGTGTGATTGTGAAAGTAAAGAGCAGAGGAATGACCGCACTCAGTAAATCAAAGGCAGAAGCAATAGAGGCAATCAGGATTGCCAAAGACCAGAGACTAGGCTCTGGGCAGGAGCTTCTGCTACCCAGGGAAGACTTTCATGTTCCTTCCAGACTTTGTCTTCTGCAAAACAAATCTTTTCTTCTGTCACTGAATCTAAAGAACAGTATTCTCTGGTATATTCCACAGGTTTCTTTTTAAAATATTTATTCAACAATAAATATATAGTACACACATACACACAAATATATATATATATATTTGAGGAATATATATATATATATATATATATATATATATATATATATATTCCTCAAATCTCAGTCTCCTGAGTAGCCAGGATTACAAACATAAGTCACCAGCACCTAGCTAGATCTTGTTTTAGAAGAAAGAGTCAAAGGAAGAGGAGGAGGAAGAGAGGAGAAAGGATTTAAAAAGTAGAATTTTCTGGGGCTGGGAAGGTGGCTCAGTGGTAGAGTGCTTGCCTTGCTTGCATAAGGCCCTGAGTTTGATTCCTCAGCCCCACAGAAGCAGAAAAATCTGGAAGTGGTGCTGTGGCTCAAGTGGTAGAGCGCTAGCCTTGAGCTGAAGAGCTGAGGGACAGCACCCAGGCCCAGAGTACAGGTCCCAGGACCAGAAAAAAAAAAAAAAAAAGTAGAATTTTCTGTATCAATAATACCTTGCAAGAACTGAGGGCATGGCTCAGTGGTAAACCATTTGAATAGCACTTGTGAGGCTCTGGTCTGTTTCCATTAGTACCTTCCAAAAAGAAAGAAAGAAAGAAAAGTGATTAAAGTGGATTAAGTCTTCTGCACGCATAGCAATAACAAATTGAAAGATTAAAAAACATAAGAGTAGTGTAAGGTTAGATGATCAGGTCAATTTAATTGGTTCATTTTTTGCCCCTCGCCCATTAAGTGAAGGCTGCCCCTCCTTAATTGGCTGGCTGTGAATTTTCTCCTGTCTACTGGCAGAAAGGAGTTTGCGGAGATGATGACTGCAGGACACTGGGATCTTCCTTGAACAAAGAGAAGCCTCAAGGTTATTATCTCTATCCTGTAGAAGACCCTGGGGTCTGCTGCTGGTATCTTCAAGGGGAACATGAAGGAATGTCTCCTTTTTAAAGGTACCAAATGCAAGTAAAGGTTTCAAGTCTGTCTCCCTCTTCCCCTCTTTCCAACCATAATGCAATAAATAAACTTTTTACTGAGCAGGGCACCAGTGGATCATACCTGTAATCTTAGCCACACAGGAGCCTGAGATCTGAGGATCATGGTTCCAAGCCAGCCAGGGCTGAAAAGTGTATGAGACCTTTACCTCTAACCAGCAAAAAGCTAGAAGTGAAGCTGTGGCTCAAGTGGTAGAACACCATCCTTGAATGGAAAAAAAAAAGTGGGGTTGGAGGTATGGCCTGGTTAGTAGAGTACCAGCCAATGAGTAAAAGCTTAAGGTACTGAATTTGAGTCTGGATCTTGGGGAAAACCAAGAAAAGAAAAAAAAAAGCCAAGCCAAAATTGGGCGCCGGTGGCTCATGCCTATAATCCTAGCTACTCAGGAGGCTGAGATCTGAGGATCGCGGTTCAAAGCCAGCCTGGGCAGGAAAGTCCTTGAGACTCCTATCTCCAATAAACCACTAGGAAAGCAGAAGTGGCGCTGTGAGCTGAAGAGCACAGGGACAGCGCCCAAGCCCAGAGTTCAAGCCCCACGACCGACCAAAAAAACAAAAAACCAAGCTAGAGTAAAAGATCCAAAAAGAAACAAATAAAATGTCCTCTCTCTACTGACACAGAGAAGGCATGAAGCCTCCCAAAGACAAATAGATGCTATAGGAAGTTTTTTGTTTGTTTATTTTGGAAATGCATTTAGCTAATTTTTTTCTCTTAGAAATGCATCTAACTCGAAACAGTTCATCTAACAAACAGATTGGATATACTATGGGCAAGACTATTAGTAGTAACAGCTTTACATGTATGGAGTTCTTACTGTGTGCCAAGTACTATTAGCAAATGATATCCAAGAAATATTTTTTTTCTTTTTTGTGAGTTTTGAACTTGAGGGCCTCACCCTTGCCAACTGGGTTCTCTACCACTTGAGCCAAGTGCCCAGATCTTTCTGTTTTAGTTTTTTATTTCCAGATAAGTTCTCTTAAATTGTGTCTGGGACCTGCTTTGAATGCTATCTTCCTACCCAAGCCTCCAGAGTAAGTGGGATTACAAGTGTGTAATAGACCCAGTTTGTTGACTGAGATAAGGTCTTTCTTGTTAACTTTTTGCCTGGGCTAGCATTAATTCTTAAGTCTCTCAATCTCTACATCCTGAGTACATGGGATTACAGGCCTGTACCATTAGGTCTGATCCATAAAATCTTTTTCATCTCCCAACAATCCCACAAGGGAGATAATCCCATCATCTCCCCATTACAGATGAGGAAACTGCTGGCATCAAGACTGAAACTCAGGCAAGGTGGGCCTAGAGTCACGAGGTGCCATGACTCCCATCTTATCCTGCCCAGGGTAAAGTTGAATCAGAACTGAATACATCTCTAGAGAAAGTAAAAAGGCTCCTTCCCTGTGGGAAGCTGTCTGTGGGATTTTGCCTAACCGGCTTTGCAGAGGTGCTAACCTTCTAGACTGTAAACACTTCACACACACACATGGAGCTGCATTCTGTTTCTTCTCTGTGCACTTAGTACACATGGTACCAGCAAGTGGCAAGATGTGGAGGGCTGCCCCATGGTACACAATCCCTGGGTCCTCATTCTCTGCATAGTTGCAGCATAGCTGGATGGAGAGGTCATATTTCTGCGCACCCAATATAGTGTGTTTCAAAATGTCATAGGCACCACTCACCTCCCTGCTTTCATAGACTCCAGGAGGGACGTGAGTAACAGCCTATCTCTCAGAGCCCAGTCTCTTCATTTTTCTAGCTTCCTTCCCTTGAGCAACCCTGGCCTGTGTTTCTTGAGAAAACAAAAGCAAGCAGTGCTTGTTCAGCCAGAGAGGAAGGTCTCTGAGCTGACACAGATTTGGGACTATGCTATCTGGACCCTGGCCCAGAATTACCATGTCTCTTTACATCCAGTGATACCAGCAATCCCCCCCCCCCAGGTTCTTCGAGGGCTCTGAAAACCCTCTTTCACCTTCTTAGGAGCAGCGGTGATTCTGTTTCTTCTAATTGTTCCCATCCCCAGAGGCTAGGTTAGAGGTGAAGATTAGATTAAGGTGGATGATTCTGGCTTTACTTGGAGATGCGAAAAGAGGGGTGTCTTGAACTTCCTGTTCTAGCATAAGGTGACAGACGGTTCTTGGGAGTGCCTTCTGGAATTGAGAGCCCTGTCTCCCAACATTTGCCAAAGAGCAAATGAATGGAGGGCAGAAGCGTGAGACCCACCCACCAAGGGGGACCCTGGGGGGGCGTGTCCACCCGCACCTCTCTCCTCCCCCAGCTTCTTGGTCTATTTCAAAGAGGTAGAAAGGATACTGAATTTCCTGCGGAATAGGCAGGGGAAGAGAAAAACCCTGGCCTTGACTCCCTAGGCCCTTTTGACTAGGAAATCAGGGAAACTGGATTTTCCATCCTCTGATCAGCCCTGTGCCGAGGGAAGATCGCCCCCCCCCATGCCCCCGGAAGCGGGGACTCCGCCCAGCAGGCAGCCCCAGGTTTGTGTAGTGATGCCAGTCATAATTAATAATGATAATAAAGACCCCCACTTCACCACCGAACCCACGTAGGGGATGACTGAGTGATTGGAGCCATGCCTCCCACCCGCACACGGTTAGTTGGTTAGTTCGGGTCCACACCCTTCCACCACCGCGTTCTGCCAGGGGCTCCAAGGAAGGTCCGGCTCCCCACCCCTGCGGAAGACAGTGGGGAGCCCTGTGGCCTTCGGTGGAACCGCGGGGAGGGAAGGGCATGTGTGTTGGGGGGAATGGTTGTGCTTAGTCTTCAGTACTTAGTATTAGAAAACAATCAAAAGGCCCCTCTGGCCTTGATTGAGTGGGCTGGCGGCCGCCTGGCCAAGTGCAGGCCGGGCACGGTTGTCTCTCAGCTCAGACCTGGAGTGACACAGCTCCCGGGGACCCCAATGTCCACTCACCCTCCCCCCTCCCCAAAGCAGGGAAGGCCGGGACCTTGACGGGTCCCCAATTGTGTTTTCAGGGTCCCCTCACCCCCAGCTTGAGGGAGATTCCCAGGAGCCGCTGTAGGCAGCCTCGGGATGTGGGGGCGCAGGCCCGGGGGGCGGGGAGGCCGGGGAGGAGGGAGGCCGGGGGGAGGGAGGCCGGGGAGGAGGGAGGCCGGCGCCGGCGGGGAATGTCTTTATCGGGATTAGAGAGCCGCCAGGCTGCTCGTTCGCTTCTCCAAGTGATGCCTGAAAAGACACCTTCCGATCTATCCACAGGCATCTCGGCCCTTAATGGCTCGATTTATTTGGTTTAAAGCGGCCGTGGGAGACGCGGGGAGGGGAAACCTTTCGTCGGTCAATGGGTGGCCCAGATAACAAGCTTCAAGAGAGAGAGGAAAGAAGAAAGGGGGGGAAAGGTGGCTAATGGATGAGGGTGGGCTGGGGGCGCCCCGCGTGGCCCTCCCCCGGTCGCCCCGATTCACCCGCGGCGGACGCGGCGCGTGAAGTCTCCCAAACAACGCGCCCGGCGAGGCCCCCGCGGTGACCTTTCGTGCGGTGCGGAAGGCTGCGGGGCCGCCCCGGGCCATCTCGCGCTCCCGCCACCACCTGACTTTTCTAGAGCCGTTTATGCTTTTCTGAGAATTAAAAATGGAAAGGGAGGAGGGGAAGGAAAGACAGGAAAAGAAAACAGAAAATGCGGAAGAGAAGGAAAGGAGGAATGAAGGGGAAAGGAAGGAAAAAGAAAAAGGAAGAAAAAGAAAAGAAAAGGAGGGAGGGAGGAAGGAAGGAAGGAAGCTTCAGGCCGGCGAGTCAGCATTCTGGTTGCTCGCATTTGCGGCGCGGGGGAACGCGTCTCCCAGACCCCTCTCTTGAGATGGGACCTTTGGAGTGATTAGGGGACTCCAAAGTAACCTTGTGTCCTTGGGTAAAAGAGACTTCGAGACAGGAAGAAATATGGTACAAGGGAGAAGGCCTCATAAATCTGTTCTTTAAAACAACGTTCGAAACTTACAACTACGTTTTACGCCAGAAATGGTTCCTTGGGAAATGACGGTGACAATACAATGCTGTTCGGTTGCGGGGTGGGGACGTGGGGGTAAAGGTGTGCGGTGACTGGCGTTTGGGCGCCTCCGGAAGCGCCTACCGCACCGAGTTCCCCGGTACCCCTTCCGTTTGGACAGCGGAGCCCCCGCCCCTCGCCCAATTGGCTGCTGGGTCCCGGCTGGATTCGAATCGTGGGGTGGTGCGGACCAAATCAATCAGCCCTGGGGACAGGCCGCGCCCCGGAACCACCCTGTGCGAGGGTAAGGGGGAGACAGCTCCCCGGGTCTCAATAAATCCAGAGAGAAAAGGTTTCGTTCAAGATTAGCCATTCCTAGAAGAGGAGCGGGACGGGAGCGGGGTCAGGGGTGTGTGTGTGTGTGTGTGTGTGTGTGTGTGTGTGTGTGTGTGTGTGAAAAGGACTTGAAAACAAAGAGAATGAAAGAAGAAAAAAGAAAACACAAAGGGGAAAAAAGTAGGGAGATCCTAAGAGCCTGTCTACCCTGATCTCGATGGGGAGGGGGTGGTTCTAATCCAGCTCTGTTTTCCCCCTAGTTTGGGGGGTGTCTCTCTCCTTAGCACCCCAGACCTGCTAGCTTGTGAGCCAGCTGAGAGCGCAGAGGAAGCACGCAGGGCCTAGGGACCAGGGGGTGTTTTAAAAAACAACAACAACAACTTGCCGCTGTCTCTTGGGGGTGTCGGCCCCCCCATGCCAGAGTCCACGAGTCGGACCCAAGCAATTCGGAGGCATAGGTAGCCTGATTTCTGTCTTAATTAACGGTACATGTGAAACAGTTTTGTTTTATTCTAACTTAGCTAACAAGAACAACGTTTCTCCATTGCCACATTTAGTGGGGACAAAAAAAACAATCTAAAAATAAATATAAAATAGAAAGTATAATGTGTGGCACTGGACAGGGACGGTGACCTATTTCGTTTTGGGGCACTGTCACAGTGAGTTGAGAGTCTGCAGGGTAAAATGAGGGGGTCCCTTGCCCAACCCATAGAGCCCGAGTACTGTCGACCCAGTCGCTCACCTCTGTCCCAGCGGCGCTAGGGTCAGTGGGCCCTGGCAAAGCGGCTGTCCAGCGTCGAGAAAGGCAGGCCAGTGCGGGCGAGGGGTTGACTCAGGAAAGTCACTCGTACACCCTCGTATTTGAAAAAAAAATTACACACACACGCACACACACACCCGCAGGACTGAAAGCAAGCTCCCGCCAGGGCTCGATCTTCCAAGGGCTGAAGTTTAAAGGCCGAACACAGCCTGGACACACATAATCAGTGTTATTTATGATTCTTATTTTTTAATTCCTCTAGCGAATACAAACTTCTAATTTTTTTTCTTTTTTGTAGCAAAATCAAGAAACCTTTCCAACCAACTGGACTGAAAGAAAAGGAAATACACACAACCCAGAACGTGACTGCTTACGAATGAGCTTGGGGAATTCAGTCCACTTAACAATGTGGCCACAATTTACCAAAGCACCCCCTTCCCCTCCCCAAAATAAGCAAGACATTTGAAGTCAGGGTGGGACTTGCAGGGCGGGCCAACTGCAGCTACCTCTTCTGGCTGTGGCATTTCGATCGAACGAACTCAGGTTAAAATTTAAAACCTCTGGATCCGGCTCCAGTCTCTAGTGTCTCCATTCCAGAGTTTTCCTCCTTTCAGCCTTTAGGGAAAATGCAGCCACGTAGAAGTTGAGAGTCCCCCGCAGTGGTGGTGGGGGGGAAGGAGTAATGTAATATTAATTAAATGTAATATTAAATTAAAAATGACTAAATTGGACGAGAACGGTTTATGGACCCATTCAGTAGCAATTTAAAATTCAGAAGTGTTTAACAGCAATTTACAACGAAGTACGAAAAAGAAAAAAAAATTCCTGCCAAGTTCCTGAATTCCGTTCCCCCCTCTCCGGCAAGGCCAAGCCCTCTTCCCTCGGGGGCTCCCCTTCTTGCCTGGGGGGGGGCGACCCTCCCGGCTGGATTGCCAGTTAACACACCTTCGCCACGAGTCTTGCTTCCCTGGAAATCAGTTTACAATGTCGCCACCCTCCCTTGATCAGCTCTGTTTAGGTCCGTCTTCCTAATCCATCTAGAAAGACACACACACATACATCAACCCCCCCTCAACACACACACACATTAAAAAAAAAGTAGCAAAAACAAGAGTAGCAGATGCTTTCAGGAACACTGGTGTTTAGAACCCTCAATTGACTTCGATTTACCTGGGGAAGAGAAGTGTTACAATCCAATTTCAAAGCTAGCTCTTCCTGTCCTAGTGAAATCTTCTCTGGGCAGCCTTCTGTGTTCACGCCTGTCGGAAGAAATCCTTTTTGTGAGCGAAAGGGAGCGAGACAATATATCACACTCCTGTGGCGGACGAGCCGCGCGCGCCTCTCTGCTGACAGATCGGCGCTGATAACCCGGCGATGTTCATTTCCAGTGCCTTGGCCCGCTGTAGACCGTATCAGTTTGTACACAGTTGTGCTCATCGTTTGGAGAAAGAAGAGGGGTGTGTGCGGGAGAGTGGGGGTTGGGACACGGTCTTTCGCGCTGGGTCGAGGAAAGGAACCCCCTTCCCTCCGCTTTCCAAGGTCTTACCTGCAGTGGAGGCAAAGCTCAATCGCAAACCACAAAACTCCCGACCTGTCCCAGGACAGAAGTTCATTCCCGGGGCCGCGGCCATGGGCGCACCTCGGAGGACCCCCAGTTTTAATGACCTCAAAGGTTTGCTGGGGCGTGTCATCGTGAACTTTCCTCAAACTGCCCAGGAATTTAGTATGTATTTAAAGATCAGGAGAGAGTTAAGGCGGCGGGGAGGGGGGAGGACGGGGAAGGGGGCTCTTACTTTTGATCGTAAGAACCCCGATCCCCGGACTGGCCCCGTGACCCAAGCCCTCAGGGTCCCGAGTTAGGGTTCCGTAAAGTTTAAGGTCGGGTACGTCGAAGCCAAGAACTCATTGAACCTGGAGGGAGGAATGGGGAAGGGCAACCGGGACAGGCACTTTTCCTCCACATTTTGGGGGCGCCCCCCTCTCCGCAGCCGCGCCCCAGCTTCTCTCCCTCCCCGTGTGTGTGTGTGTGTGTGTGTGTGTGTGCGCGCGCGCGCGTGTGCGCAACTGGGGGCGCGAGAGCGAGCCCCGCAGCTGGGGTGGGTGTGGGTCGCCAACCAGGTGTGGGCGTCCTGTCGCCTTCGTCCCTCCCCGGAACGTCCCCGAGTTGGACGTTTCTCCCCCCCTACTTCCCCGGGTGGATTCGATCCCACACCCCGCACGGAGCTAGCCGCGGGGCCCACGCCCGCAGGCAGCGCGGCCGCTCATTGTCTGCCCAGGCGACGCGCTCCCCTCCCCCGCCAGTCCCCTCCCCACCCTCTTTTCTCTCCTCCCCTCGCTCCCTCCTCCTCCCCCCTCCTCCTCCACCTCCTCTTCACCTCCGCGCCCAGCTGCTGGCTCCGCGCAGTTCCGACCCACAGCCTGGCACCCTTCGGCGAGCGCTGTTTGTTTAGGGCTCGGTGAGTCCAATCAGGAGCGCAGGCTGCAGTTTTCCGGCAGGGCAGTAAGAGGCGCCTCCTCTCTCCTTTTTATTCACCAGCCGTGAAGCGCAGACCCCGGACTCGCGCTCTCCCGCCGGCGCCCGCGGCCTCTCTCCGCGCCCGGGAGCGCCCAGCCCTCCGCCACGGCCCTTCACCACGCACAGCGCTCGCCCCAGGTTTGCCTGCGATTTTTTTCCCCTCCTTCCCCTTCCTTTGCCCTCTCCACCTCCAACCCGTCCCGGGCCCCTCGGCCTCCGGCTTTCCCGCCCGCTCCCGGCCGCGGCCGGCTCCGAGGGTGTCTCCCCCTTGCTTGTCCGGCTCCCCGGGAGACCCGACTGGCGGTGCCTCGTCCTCTCCCCGAAGTGCTTATCTGCGCACGGCCTTATCTCCGAGTTATCTCGGCGTCCAGGGGCGGGAGCCGATCGTCGGGGCCGCCCGAGAAACTTCTTCCTTGCTCTCTGGCCCCCCGGTCTGTGTATGTGTGTGGGCATTCATTTGAGCGTGGTTATGTCCGCTGAACCGGGGCGAGCTCGACAAGCCACCCCCCGAAAGGGGCCCGGTCCGTTGCCTTTGGCTGCCTCCCCACCCCCTCCAAGTCTCCCTGTCATTCTTCCTGCTCTCCCCTTTGGGGTGGCCTCACGCCCCCCCACCTCTGGCATTTCCCCCCTCCCTCCCCACTCCTGGGCTTTGCGCTCCGCTCCACCCCGCTACGTCGGATTCCGGAACGGTCGGGCCTTTCTGCGGCTGCGGATGACCGCGGGGTGCGCCGCGGTGGCCCGGCCGCCGCGCGCCGGTGCCGTTCCGATCCGGCCCGTGGCTTAGGTGCGCGTCCCGCGGCCGAGCCACCGGGGAGGGAGACTCCGGCCCCTGCCGGCTTCCCTCGCTATTTCTATTCAGAGCTGCCATCTCTGTTCCCCCCACCCCACCCCCGACACCCCAATTTCCTAGGGCTGGGCAGCATGATCTCTGGGGCTCGCATTCCAGCTGCTTACACCCCGTCCGGAAAGCTTTGGGAAAACGATTTTGTATTTTTTTAATGAAAAGCTGAGGTTTCGTTTTCGGGGACAGGTTAAAGTCTTCCTGGATCGCGATTCCCACGCGGGGGGGGACCATCCCCGCACGCAGCCCGTGCTCCGGGAGAGGGGGTCCCCGCGGGGGGCGGGGCAGCGTGCGACGGGGCCCCGCAGGGGGCTGCTCACTCCCCTTTGTGTAACGGGGGCGCCCTGGGGGCAGCCTCGCCGCCGCCCCTGGGATCTGCGGAGGAAGGATGCTGTCGAGGGGGTGGGTCGGGAAAGGGCGCGGGAACCTGAGCTGGGCGGACTGGCGAGGGCGCGGGGAGGGGGGGAGAGGAGGAGGTGTCCCGATCCTTCGAGGGACCCGATCGCTGGCTGCTTGATGGGACTCCATTCTCCCCATCTTAAAAGGTCTCCGTTTCCCCTCCCAACCCCACTGTGTCTCAGGAGCTAGACGTCAGTTTACCGCAGCAGCCCGGGACGGTGGATGGCCTTGACTGACGGCGGCTGGTGTCTGCCGAAGCGCTTCGGGACCACGGTTGCGGACGCCAGCGACTCGGGGCCCTTTCCTGCGCGGGAGCCCTCCACGCCACCTTCCCCCATCTCCTCGTCGTCGTCTCCCTGCTCCCGGGGCGCCGAGCGCGGGCCCTGCGCCGCCGGTCTCTGCAGGACGCCGCAGGACGACGGCGAGGCGGTGGCGGGACCCCCGGCCCGCTCGCTGCTGCTCAGCCCCTACGCGTCGCATCCCTTCGGGGCGGCGCACGGACCTGCGGCGCCCGGGGTCGCGGGCCCCGGGAGCGCTCTGTCGAGCTGGGAGGACCTATTGCTCTTCACTGACATCGACCAGGCCGCCACCGCCAGCAAGTTGCTGTGGTCCAGCCGGGGCGCCAAGCTGAGTCCCTTCGCCCCGGAGCAGCCCGAGGAGATGTACCAGACCCTCGCCGCCCTCTCCAGCCAGGGCCCAGCCGCGTATGACGGCGCGCCCAGCGGCTTCGTGCACTCCGCGGCCGCCGCGGCTGCAGCTGCAGCGGCCGCCAGCTCCCCAGTCTACGTGCCCACCACCCGTGTGGGTTCCATGCTGCCCGGCCTGCCCTACCTGCAGGGGGCAGGCGGCGCGCCCACCAACCACGCGGGGGGCGCGGCCTCGCACCCCGGTTGGCCCCAGGCCTCGGCTGACAGTCCCCCGTACGGCGGCG
>NW_012267241.1:20156351-20193942 GCF_000151885.1 Dipodomys ordii | reverse complement strand
CGGCGGCGCGGGCAGCGGCGGCAGCCTAGCGGCCATGAGCGGCCGGGAGCACCAGTACAGCTCGCTGTCGGCGGCGCGGCCGCTGAACGGGACGTACCATCATCACCATCACCACCACTCGAGTCCTTACTCGCCTTACATGGGTGCGCCTCTGACGCCGGCCTGGCCCACAGGACCCTTCGAAACCCCGGTGCTGCACAGCCTCCAGAGCCGCGCCGGAGCCCCGCTCCCGGTGCCTCGGGGTCCCAGCGCAGGTAAGAGTCGCGCCGCAGGGTGGAGATGCGGGCCTGAAGGTGTAGGGTGGTGCAGGGGGCTGTGGAATAGCCGATCACCTGCGGGCGACGTTCTCTGGCTTTCCATGATGGATTTGGGGGGGGGTGTTAGTGGCAAGATGGCTAGGGGCTGATGGCATTGATGTGATGGTCTCGTGCGAACTGTCTCAGGTTACTCTCCAGACCAGAGAGCAAATGCGCATTTAGTTCTCAATGCCTTAGAGAAGTGAGTTTGGGGGGGGGTGGGAGTGGGTGGGTGCGGGACTTGATGAACATTGACTCGGGAGGGCAACTGGGAAAAGGTGAGGTTGCTGTCAGGGGCCTGAGCTCAACCACTGGCCCAGGTACGGAGGAGTAGAAAAGTGAGATTGCTCTTGGCTAAGTTTGGAGCACGTGATCCAGCCTCTTCTACCCCCCTCCCCCCCCCAGGTGCGCTCACGTGCACTCACGAGCTCACCCAGTTTCACTCTCCAGGCATGAGTGGTGTGTTGTCTTGGAGGTACAGGACAGTCTGAGACGTAGGGATCCAGTTGTCTCTCCTCAAGGGAGAAATGGAAAGGAAAGATGAAAGAAAGGCATTTAGATTTGCAAGTTGAGTGAACCTAGCCCCAAGGACAGCTGGCGATGGCGGGCTTTGGGCTTGGCATCAGCTAGCAGAGGTCATCTCGTGGCCGGGTCTGGGAGTTGTGCACATTAGGCGCCCTCCCTGGTTTAGCCCAGTTTCCATACTTTCATTCTGGTGTCCGCTGGGAAGACAAAATGGTCAAGTATTAGAAAAAAAAAAACACCTCATTTTGGAAAGTGCTTGGTTGTGCTGTGAGGGGAGGATGTGCTTCAGAATTGAGTGCATTCACAGGTTTCTCCCCCCTCTTGATAGTTCACCCATTAGGCAGCTTTTCCTAAGGAAAAACAAAATTTTTGGTGTTTTGAGGGATTGAAAGAGACCCCAGATTCACAGAAATGGCTGAGAAAGAAGGGAGACACTGATTGGTCCTACTGGGTTTTCTGGTATCCTAATACAGGATACTAGATCCTACTGATCTCGATGCTGGTACTAATCTAGATATCATTTAGAGACAATGAGTCCATTAGGTTAGACGAGTTAAGTGTAATGTGTTGAGGAAAGCACTGGAAATCCCAGTGGCCCCAAAGTGAGGAAAGTGATTTAACACAGGGAGAAGGCCACTGACTGGAGAATGCGTCCTTACTTCACTTCTTCAGAGGTCTCTAAGCCTTGCCACTCTGATTTCCTTCCATCTGAGCCCTCTCTGGGGTGTATCTTCATCTTCTTGCCTGAGGCAAGGAGAGGAGACCCAACTGCGGCTAAACGCAGTTAGGGCAGGGTGAGACTTTCTTATTACTTAGGGACCTTTCTTATTACTTAGGATTCTCCAGGCTGGGAGAGAGACTAGGAATCTTAAGCAGAGAAGTAGTTGGTGTGTGACTTTATCAGTTTGGGGGTCCTGTGGGAAATGTCAAAAGGCTATGTTGTGTGTGTAGGATGTAGCTTGCTTGACTTTGAAATTCCTAGCCCATAGGTTTGAAGCTTGTCTCAGGATGGTAAGCTAGTACAAAGATAGAATCAAGTCTACAAATGATCATAGAAAGTCTTAGAGGAATACTTAAGGAGAGGATGAGGGCAGGTCGAAGTTGGTTTTTGCTTTAAATGTATTAATTTAAATGTATTGATTTTTATTCATAATTTTTATTTATTAGTAAATTGATAAAAATAAATTTATTTTTTGGCTCATTATTTTCACCATCTGAGCGTGACACGCACAAGTTGTAGAGTCGAAGTTAACAAAAAGTAGGGCATGTGGTGAAGGGACAAATTTTGCATAGCCAGTTCAGAAATCATAATGACAAACCAGTATTTGGGGTAAGAGCTCAAGGGACTCATAAACAGGAGTTGTACTGACAGCTTCTAGCTACATCTGTTTTCATTGTCCTTTAATTTTTTTTGTTTATAAAAGGGATGCACAGTCCATTTCTTTTTGGACAATGTCACCCCCTTCCCTCATTCTCTATAATATTTTTTTAGCAAACATTTTTTGGAGGCAAATTAATTGGTATGAGCAAACACAGGAACTGAATCTCAAATGCAGTGCTTTATTAACCTCTTCATTAAGGCTTCTGGAAGCGAATTTTCTGACCCTGTCCTTGACTGCTGGTGGATGGGGTGGGGTGGGCTAGCCCTGAAAAAGTCCTGGTCTTCATAGCCCCTCATTCTCTGGCCCTATGCCCACCTAAGCATGCTCCATTCGATGGCCTTCTAGGACCCCTGGATGGAACTTGTCACTCCCCAGAGACACCCAATTAACCACTTAGAACAGTAGATGTGTGCAGCCATCACCATCAAATTTAGTCATTTTTATAAAACACTTTAGTCATTTTTCATTTGAGTTAGATTTGGTGCTGCTTGACAAGCATGCTGAGAGATTGAAAAAGAGTAAGAAATTTTATTTTGTAAAAACAAGGTTTCCTAGATTTTATTCATTCACTGTGGATTTAAATTTTGCCTTTGGGGGTTTCAAACGTCTATGGAGTTTCTGTGTGGGGCATTCACTCATTCTCCCTGGAGCCTGGCTTTATTTGTCGGCCAGCGGTTGAGGAGGCTCTGGAGGCCAGGCACAGGGCAGGGATTTCCAGGGAATGCCCCACTCCCTGAGCACAGGGGCTCGGATAGGTAACATTTTAAAAGTCAACAACAAAGACAAATACCTTGTTTAACTTCAATGTCCTTGAAGTCCTGTGCAGTTTACCGTGGTCAATAGTAGGTTTTAGGGCAGAGAAGAATAAATCTTTTGTCAAGTGTTATAAGTTGCATTATCCCCATGACAACTTTAAACCCAGCCTGGGTAGGATGCTAGTTTCTTTTAAAACAATAAATAAATAGATAAATAAATAAAATAATCCCCTCAGGGACTAGGAAGCACACGTTCTTTTAGCTGAGAGACTTTCTAGGGAACTAAAGCATTTTAATGCTGATTGTATTTAAATCTCTTCACCGAGCTATTGATGGTAGACACAAACTATTAACAGCGGGGGAATTGGAAACAGTAGAAAGGTTTAGGTCACACTTAATGTACAAATAAAGCCTAAGGTGTGATGTTTATTTACTTTAAAATATGGCTCTTAAGTATTTAAGAAAGCTAAATTAGAATATTTAGATACTCTAACAGAAGAGCACTGAACAGACATTCCCCGCTCCCCAAGTCTGGTTAATAAGTACTTATATCATTTGAGAGAATATATTTATTTTATATTTAACCTTGAGGGGAAATAATTGTTGTAAGGCTTACTCTTAGTTTTTTTTTTAATGAGCAGAGTACTTGTGAATTTCCAAAAACCAAATAATTAGAAAGGTGTCAGCTAAATACACCTAAAGTCAAAGAATAAATTAGAATTTTTGTATCAAAAGTTGAAGATGGCTTTATTTTTAGACAGATCTTGGTAATTTCATTTATCTGTAAAACATCGACATTTGGTCAGGAAAGGTTGCAGATTAGAAATCGGAATATTTTTTAGTGTTCCATCCTCGCAGCGTGCAAACAAAATCTGTTTAAACTGTTAAGCGGGGTTTTTTTTTCCCTTAAGAAAAATAATACGATTTTTCTCTTTCTCCTTGCTAGTTAAGTGTCCACAGAACCGTAATTTTAGTTTATCAGTTGTCTGGGGGGGTGGTGGTGGTGTTTGTTGTATTAGAAAGTTGCATAAGAAGAAGGAAAGAAACTTCTCTAAAACGACGTGATAAGAGTTTGTAACAGGGCGTCGTGTGTGTCCGGGGGGGGGGGACTTCTGTGGGTGGCAGCGGGGGTCGGTAGTCAGTGTTAATAATACCCTGCGCCTTGTGCGGCTTTGGCAAGTGGTAGGTGGTAATTAGGGTGGAAGGCCCGGGGACGGAGCTGACCTTCCCAGAGCGCACCTGAGACTCCGAGGGGCTCTCCAGCCCTGCCCCCGGCTCTCCAGGACGTGCCACCGGGGTATCCAGGGGGTGCAGGGGTGTGAGGCAAATGGTGGGCAGATCCAGTGGGGAGGAGCGCCGTCCGGGGGGCCAGGGCAAGGACCCCCGGGGACTCAGCTGCAGCCCTGCCTGCGGGAGGTTCCGGGATCCATTCCTGTTTCCGCATCCCGGCCTCACCCTGTCTGCCGCCCCTTTGCCAACACAGACCTGCTGGACGACCTGCCCGAGAGCCGCGAATGCGTGAACTGCGGCTCCATCCAGACGCCGCTGTGGCGGCGGGACGGCACCGGCCACTACCTGTGCAACGCCTGCGGGCTCTACAGCAAGATGAACGGCCTCAGCCGGCCCCTCATCAAGCCGCAGAAGCGCGTGGTAAGTGTGCTCGCCGTCCGCGGGGCACAGGTGCGGGCACGGCCAAGCCCCGCAAGGTCCCAGCCACGGAGCACCGAGACGGCATGGCCGGCCACAGCCGCTGCGCGTCTCCCCAAACTGGACGCACACGCACGGGTCTTCTGCAGGGACCCAAAAGGAAGGAGTTAGGCGTAGCGGCTGTTCAAGTGCCAGATCTCTTACTTTCTGTACCTTTAGATGTGTTTTGGCCTGTGCACTGAAATCATTCCGGAAGGATGCACAAGCTCTTAGGAACGAAGGAAGCAGGCTCATTCGGAAATCTCCATTGGCTAATGGAATATTGTGGGTGCGCCCCCCTCTTGCCTCTCCCCCCACAGCCTCGCCCGGGCTCCCTTTTGCTCCTTCGTCTTTCTCTCTCTGGATGGACTTCTCCATCCCTTATTTATCCTCAGAGAGAAACAAGGTTTTAGCCCCCAAACGCCAGTGTCTTTTGAGTCTGGTGAAAATGAATGTGTTTTAACCTCGATTGTTTTGAAATCTGTTGAGTTCAGAGAACCACAGATCTTGAGAAAAATGTGGAGTCTGTATGGTTTCACATCAAGGACATTGACCCATTCCAAACACATTTTGCCATGGTTTTTAAATAGGGAAGTTGTGATTTTCTTTAGGGACTATTGTGCGCAATCATTGCAAGATGGGGTATCTGCCACTGTAGGGACCCCCGCACTCTTAGGCTAACATTTGTTTAGTCAAAATACTCATACTCTACATACCTTTTAATGCAAAAGGTTTTTCCAGTTAGATGCCAGACATCTTAAGTATTCAAGTAATTTATTTGTTTCACTCCAATTAGCAGAACAAATGCAGCACACATAATTAAGTAGATTAAAGTGAAATAATTGCATCACAATGTAAGTCTGACACCTTAAAGAGAAGCAATTCGTTTTATGGTTGTTTTGTTTTTAATGCATTTAAAACAAGGAGAGGCTGAGATTAACTTAATGGGTGTTTGTGCCTTAAACTTGTTAGACTCTCCCACAGCTTTGATTGAATTTTCTTTAAAAGATATTCTTACCCAACGGTGTGTGACTCCCTGTGGTTTTCGTTATTCTTTTTCTTTCTTTGAGACCCAGCCTGGTTTAGTAGCTGCCTCAGGTTGGCCTTGAACTCTTGAATATTTCTTTACTTGGGAAAGGGCAGCAGGGATGCTCACCACGACCAACTGTTTCTCATTATTCTTATATGTATCATATTAAAAAAGAGTAGTTAGAAAATATATATCCCAAGGGAGTTTCTTGTTTTCATGAAGCAGACAATGCTTGAACAATGGAATTATTATTTTTGAAAGGCATTTGGAGTGGAGTGCTGAGATTTGAAAGGTAACATTTTTCCTCCCTACGGAGCAAAAATGTAGTGTAATGGTAGCAGTTTGGGTTCTTGTTGAATTATAAGTAAGGTTTACTCACATTTATATTTAGATCCTGCACTTATTTTGTGCATTTACCAGTGAAAATAATCCTTAGTATCAAGAAAGCCCCCCCCCCCACATTTCTGAATCCATTAGTTCTGTTTGTGTGGCAGGTGTCTTGGCTGTAACCAAGGTCAGCCAGTGTGCTTTGTAAATGAGTTATAAATTGTACCCATAGTAGGGTGTGTCACTAACAATTAGTTCTCCTTGTGGGCTTCTTATTTATGGTTTTGATGGATCTGGCTTAGTTTTCAGAAACAATATTGAACTGGAGTTTGTTTAGCCAGCAGTACAGAACCAATTTGGACTTGCAATCCATTGCAAAATAAGAGCTTTATGGTGTAACTTGAATTCCTTGTCAGTGAGGAATATAACTGAGATCACTTGTTGCAGGCAACTTTTATAACCCGTTCACCTTCATTTCACATGTTTATGAGCACTGGCTTCACTTATGATCCGAAGTTGACAGTCATAAAGTTCTTTGTTATATTGGCAACTTCTGATAACAAGTTTGCTTCACATTGGCTTCAAATTCCACTGGAAACTGTCATAAATGTCCCGTTTATAAAACGAATCTGACTGTCTCTCCTAGACTGGTTTAATATTAATGGAGACAAAGTAGTGCTTGCCTACAAAATTAATATCTTTTAGCCACAGAAAAGGGGAGGGAAAGGGAAAGCCTTGATCAAGTGTAAAATTTTGTTAATTCTTTAAGGAGTCTTTTTAGCAAAGCAGTTCCTTAAACAGTTCACCTATTAGCCAAGCATATTCATTTCTAACATATTATAAGCAGTTGAGTGCTACGTTACTTAGTACCCAACTTCTCAGAAATGCTGTGTTAACATCTAAAGAATGATGCTGGGTGTGAACTGTAAATGCAAAACTCAAATTGCACCATTTAGATTTTCATCAAATCATTTGGAAATCTCTGTCCTGATCATCAAATAGCCAATGTATGCCCTGTTTATATTTTTCTCCATTTTTAATCATTTCATTTCTTAAATATCTCTGCATTTTATAACTTAAAATTTGCTTTGACCTCTGATTTTTCCTAATAGTTTTGTTTTTAACTGGTCATGAAAATATTTTTAAGTAAAAAATAAATTTAAATTTAAAAAGAAATGTTATGCCATTTTGAGGAAGAAATTACTGTCTTAAAAGTTCAGGTGCAATGATTTAAAGGATATGTTATGGGTATAAAAGGAAGACAGAAATGAAATATTATCGAACAAAGTAACCTGTCTCCAGAATTCCAGCTAATCATTGGTATGGAGAAAAGTTGATATATCATACTGACAGGGCAAATAAAATAATCAGTATTGCTGTTGTATGAGGCCGTGTTAGCTAGTGTAGAAGACATTTGCTTGTATTCTTTGTAAAAGGGATAACTCCACGCAGCAGACACTCGGAATGATAGTTGTGGACCATCTTTCTGGAAGTTTGTGCTCTTTTGTTGCTGCTCATTTTCACAAGCCCTTAAGGTTTCTGGGTTATTTTTCCCACATATATCTGAGAAAAAGACTTGGTTATTTATCTGCAGTTTTCAGGTGGAGGGAGAGCGTCTGAAGTCACGTGCCACATTGATGTGTGACTATCTCATGACTCCTTCATGTCAGCGAACAGGGGAACAGATTAGAGAGATGCTTATGTTGCTGTTGTGTTCTTACTTCTGCTATGTTTCAGGATGTAACTATGTGTCCAGATTTTAGGAAATCTTAAAATTTTCCCTAAAAATGTAAGGGCAGTAACTGCGAATCTAAAGAAACAAGCATGTTGCCTCTAGAGCGTTCTGTGTTCTACAGTAACAGGCTAGAGATGTAAATCAAATGTGTGGGATTTAGAATGTGATGAGGTCCCCCAGAAGTTTCTGGGCCCAGGAAAATCAGCCTAATTAGACTTCAGATGTTTTTCTCAAGGGACGTTCTATTCATAAGAAGTCAGCAATGTGTTTTGTTGAGGGTGGGGACATGATCTCTTAGCATGTATGTGTGTAGCATATAAAAATCACCAAAACCTGCATAACAATCATTTACTTACGGATTTTCCTAGCCTTCATCACGGCGGCTTGGATTGTCTTGTGCCAACTGTCATACCACGACCACCACCTTGTGGCGCAGAAATGCCGAGGGTGAACCCGTGTGCAACGCTTGTGGACTGTACATGAAACTCCACGGGGTGCGTCTCTTACTCTCCTCATGAATGTTCTACTCATGAATGTAACATGTTTAGGATCCGGCTGGTACAATTTTTGTTATAAAATCAACCAGCAAATGCCCAGCATATGGAAGTGAAGAACTAGAAGATGGTATATTATTTTATTCAATCGAAGATGTTCTTCATATACAAAATGGTTATGAATCAGTAATAAACACAACTGTTGACTGGGGAAACTATCATAAATGCCCTGTTAACAGACTGTTAAAACACATTTCAGTTTCAGAAGTGTGGAAATGAGTACCTTGCAATTGATAACATAGTAATACTCATTTAAAAAAAAACAGTTTAAAGACAAACTAGAAAATGTACTTAACTACTATAGATCTTAAAAGTTTTTTTTGAAAACTGGTTTATTCCTACAAAGGAGACATTGGATAGTTTTAATTAAAAAATTCTGTGCCTCATTATGAAAGATTGCACAAAATATTATCAACATCTAAATCTTATGAGAAGAGGGTGCTCTAGGAAGAATACATCTCTTTGGACTAAAGATATTCATCCAGCAACAATCAACCACCCAGTAAATATTTATTTCAAACAGTGAGCCTTAAGTGAAAAAAAATTCTCTTTGGGGAAATCATTCCATTTTGAAGGAATCTCTACATTAGATGGGAAAATGTATATATGTATATGTATATACACTCTTTGTATATGTGAATCTATTAAGTATATATAGAAATTGGCCTAAAATTTATGTCCAGTTCTTTTGTTTATTTGAGGCAGACCTTACTTAACCTTATTTCTAAGTGCAGGGTGCATGAGACTCAAAATCTTCCTGGTTCAATGTTGGGATTAGATGTGTGTGCCACCACTCCAAGCTCCAGGTTGTTCTAAATGAGGAGTTTCAGTATCAGTGTCTTTGGTTTAGCTTTTTTTTTTTTGTATAGTATTTAATAAACTTAAGTCCTTTGTGAACATTTTGTAGGTGCCTCGACCACTTGCTATGAAAAAAGAGGGAATTCAAACCAGAAAACGAAAACCTAAAAACATAAATAAGTCCAAGGCTTGCTCTGGTAATAATAAAAAGCCATTTGATTGTAAAAAATTTTTGCCAACTTCAACAGTAGATACACATATATTTACATGACTCATTTTGAAATTTGCAGGTAATAGCAATAATCCTGTCCCTATGACTCCAACTTCCACCTCTTCTAACTCAGATGACTGCAGCAAAAATACTTCTCCAACACAACCAACAGCCTCAGGGGTGAGTGCCAAAGCCAAATGGACTCTGTTCTAACTCTAGTGGGTTGCTTTCTAGGAATTATCTTAAATTTTATCTTATCTGGCAGAACAATAATCTAGTTGTGACCCAAGAATAGTTTTTAGAGGAAATTACATTTAAACCTCAACCTAATGACAAATTTAAGTACATTACCAACCTCTTGATTAAGAGCACTCCGATTTTTGTGGTTAAATTAACCCCAGGAAAGAAGTTTTGAAGAGCTTTAGATTCTGTGTGTGTGTGTGTGTGTGTGTGTGTGTGTGTGTGTGTGTGTGTGTGTGTAAGGGGTGGGGGGGGAGAGAACCAGAGCTGATGTATTGATGTATATGCATTTCTAATGAGGCTCAGGAAATCTTCCAGGTTACCTGGCTAGGCAGATTTCCCCAGGCCACACTGAAGCTGCTTTGCTTATGCATTGCTTATTGTAGCAACTCCTTTTTCTAATCGCTTCTGGTCTATTCTGCATTCACTCAGATGAACACTTTCTGGGCAACCTTGCACCACTATTATACCCAGGCTTCTTTCTGTCACATGGCAAGTTTGAGGGTCATGTATATTGCCTCAGGAAATGCCAAGTCTTTGTGAGGATCGCATAGTTTCTGTAAAGCTGTGACTGAAACCTTATCTTTTTTTTCAGTTTATTTTTTTTAACAGTTTAACATTATTATTATTATCTTTAAGTAGTTGTACAAAGAAACCTTTTCTTTAGTTAAGAAACATTCCTTAATGTTTACCAAATTCACCTGGAATGCTCTTAAAAGGAAAAAAATAATCTATATTTGTGCTGGTCCTGGGGCTCAAACTCAGGGTCTGAGTGCTATCTGTGAGCTTTTGTGATCTAGGCTAACACTCTCACTTGAGCCACAGCTCCACTTCTGGGTTTTTGGTGATTAATTGGAGATGAGAGTCTTACAGACCATTTTCTGCCTGGGCTGGCTATGAACTGTAATCCTCAGATTTCAACCTCCTGAGTAGCTAAGATTACTACATTTTTGTGGTTAGTTTTTACATTGCCAGCGAAGGAATCCCGGGCTGTTCTGTCATTGAGCAGTGCCCCCACCCCTCAGCCAAGACTGTGACATGTTTTCCAGTCCTACTTAGGTTTATGCTAAGACTAGTTTAGGACCGGCTGGTGGCTCCCACCTGTAATCCTAGCTGCTCAGGAGGCTAAGATCTGAGGATAACGGTTCAAAGCCAGCTCGGGCAGGAAAAGTCCATGAGACTCTGATCTCCAGTAAACCACCAGAAAAATGGAAGTGGCACTGTGGCTTAAGTGGTAAAGTGCTAGCCTTGAGCTGAAGAGCACACGGACAATGCCCAGACTCACAATTCAAGCCCCGTGATGGACCAAAAAAAAAAAAAAAAAAAGACTAGGTTTAGGACCAAACACTGGTATTTCAGTCCCTGTTTACTTAGTAATTGTATGTCACATTTTGTTTTGTCTTTGGAATTGCTGGAGGTTACTACAGATTCCAAGGTCCCTCCCTGGATTCCAGAGTCCATCTCTGGGTGTGGAGTATGGAAATTTGTGTTTATGAGAAGGGCCCTTGGTGAGGTTGAAATGCTGCCCGAGGCGTGAGGAACTACAGAACTGGATGTACACAATCAAATTAAATATTCCAGGCAAAATATTTAAGCCGGTTAAAATCATTGGATATATCTCTTCCTCCAAATTCTTTGGAGCATTTTTTTAAAAAAAACATGAAATAGTGGTTGATTCAATTGGAGAAGGGGAAAAAAATTTTGGTTATAGTTGTAACAAAGGTTGTATGTTAAAGAATGTTTCTAGCGTTATAAAGGTGGTGCTTTAAACATTGAGGGTTGCCTGTAACTTTAAGGATATAAGGTGGAAAATAAAACATAGTACTTGGAAAATGAAAATGTCAAAGTAGTTTGATCAAGTTATTCTGTCCTAAGGCCTCACAAAGCCATTCTGTAGGGAATTGAAGCCAAAACCATGTTAGGCTTTTCAATGCATTGAGGGAGAGGCTTGGCTTTCCAGCTTTTGTCTTCACGGCTGGCTCCTAGCTCCAAGTCATTGTTGTGGGCATGTATGTAGCTTCAGTGTGGCAAGAGCCTGATTTGAGATAAATGCAGAAAAATGGGATATTTATCCAACCAACTTTTTTTGAGGTCTGGGTGCTTTTGGGAAGATGGAGTCAGATTTGCTTTTGTGGTTCCAAAATGGGATCTTGCTAAATCAGTCCATTGCCCTTCAGGCAAAAGGAGGATGGAAAGGCATTCAAAGGGCTAGACCTTGGTGTTCATGCCTGTAATCCTAGCTTCTTTGGAGGCTAAGATCCAACCACTCTGGTTTGAAGCCATCCCTGAAAGTCCTTGAGACTTTACCTTGAATTAATCACCCAAAAGCCTGAAGTGGCACTGAGGCTTAAGTGGTAGAGCACAAATCTTGAGCCAGTTAAGTGAGGCCCTGAGTTCAAAGCAGCCCCAGTATTGACACAGGGCTGTATAAGACACTGACAGGGCTGGGAATATGGCTTAGTGGTAGAATGCTTGCCTAGCATGCATGAAGCCCTGGGTTCAATTCCTCATTCCACATGTACAGAAATCGCTGGTATGTGTGTGGCTTAAGTGGTAGAGTGCTAGCTTTGAGTACAGAGAAGCTCAGGGACAGTGCCCAGGTCCTGAGTTCAAGCCACAGGATTGGCACCAAAAGAAAAGAAAAGGACAGGAACAAAAACAACTCAACTAGCATCCAAAGGGTCTAGGAAGGGACCTGGCTGTCTGAGGTTGGCCCTGGGCTTGTTGGTGGCCTGGCTGTCACCTCCAATAGAGGAAGCTTGCATGCCAGTCTAGTGCCCTTCAGAGGACAATCCAGACCTCTCCCCCAGTGTAGAGACCAGGGTGTGAGAAGCAATAAGGGATTTTCAAGTTGGTGTTGTTTGACAAGTTTCCCACAGGTCTTTGACTACAAGCTTTCCAAGCTCTGCTGCCTCTCTTAGCCCAGGCAGCCTCATGTGCCATCTGAAGCCTCTGGTAGCTAGTGTAAGCTTCAGCCAGGGGGCAGCTCCTGGCTGAGATTTTTTAGCCTGAGACTTCTCACTCAGCGCACAGGCTGGCACCACAACTGGACTCACAGGCTTTCTCTTGATGTGGCCATAGGCTGTTACCTAGCCTGGCTATTGCTGCGGGGAACCAGGCCTTCCCTGGCAGAAACTCATCTGCTGGCTGTTTTGGATACTTGGCCCCCCACTTTAAGAATTGTGGTTTCTCTAGGTTGTTACTAAGGAGTGCCCGAGTGTACCTTTTGGCCCCTTAGCAGTTTCCAGTACTTTCTCTGGGTGGGCTGAGTCTTTTTCCTGCATGGCCAGTGTGACAGCTGAGTAGCTCTGAAGTGGATCCTGGAGGGTCATCTGTGAGCAGCTGGCAGAAGTGATTTTAAAAGGTGCCTGTGTTGACAAAGGTGTGTCATTTTCCCATTTTGGTCAGTGTGTAATGTTGGCAGGCAGTTGGCTTTGATGGCCAACTGAACGAGTCAGAACCCCAGCTGTTTAAAGAGCTGTATGTCATGCACAAGGCTGTCTCTGACTTAGGTTTAAGCTAAGCTAACAGATTCCTCCCCCTTCTGAATTCTACTGCCTTTGTGAGGGAGGTGGTGGAAATGAGCAGTGTAGGGAGCCTCCGGTGTAATGGGACAATAGAGGATGGAGAATGAGGTCATTGTTCTCAAAATCCACATAGAGCCTCCTATTTTTTGTTTTTGCACTAGGGCTGGAGATGGAACTCAGGCTCCTGTCCCTTGGCATTTTTTTCCTCTCTCAAGGCTGGCATCTACCACTTGCCTCACACCTCTACTTTTTGCTGGTTGATTGGCTTCAAATTGTATCCTCAAATCTTAGCCTCCTGACTGTCTTGGTATTACAGGAGCGAGCCTAGCTTACTGTTCACTTTAAATTAGTCTTACTTTGAGAAATCAGTTGCAGGAGATCACCAGTGCTTCTTACATGAGGGCTGCTCACATGGATTCCTGGGTTCTCTTGACCCAGCAAAGGGACTCCAAGATGTAGGATCCTCACCTACTAGGTGGTTATTCTGGTTGCACGTTGACCTTGGGCCTGGGCTTCAGGGTTCAGCACCTAGAAGGAGCAGAGATATGGGCAGGATCCCTAAATATAGCTTGGTTTTAGAGAATCCAAAGATAATTTTTACCCTTGTCTGAAACTTCATTTCTTTGACTTAATTTTTGTGTCTTTGTTTTATGTCCTTGATGCTAACTTGTGCTTTAATGAGAATTCTGTCTGGGAATGAAGACATGCCTTCTGAGAGTCATTTAGTGGCTGGTGGGGGGTGGGGGCTGGCTTATGACTCAGTTTCCCCTTGTCATCTGTGCAGGTTGGATGTGCGGGGAGGGCAATCTTTTCCTGCTTACTATTAATTAGGAAGACTCCCTGCCATCCAGCCTCATTACAATCTGTTTTATTCTCATATTTATTAAGAAATTCGTTAAAGGTGAGCTTGATAGGTGATTAATTTCTACAAGTACCTTTACTGGCGAAGGTTTTCTCATGCGTAAATTTACTGGAAAATGTGTAATTTAAGTGACTTGAACTATAGCCCAGATTTTCTCTGGAATTTACTCTCTGAAGAGTTGTGAGAATATTAAAATCTTCTGAGTTACATTAATTAATTTACATTTTAGAGGGCCTTTTGATATTATTATGGGAAAATGTAGTAACATGTCTTATTTCATCAAATTCTAAAATGAGATTTAAGACGCAGCTCTCTGGTTCCAATTATGACCTAAAATTCTTAAACTTGGGCTGGGAAGATGGCTCAGTGGTAGAGTGCTTGCCTTGGCATTCATGAAGCCCTGGGTTTGATTCCTCAGCATCACATAAGCAGAAAAAGCAGGAAGTATTGCTGTGACTCAAGTTGGTAGAGCGATAACCTTGAGCTGAAGAGCTGAGGGACAGCGCCCAGGCCCAGAGTTCAGGCCCCACGACCAAAAAAAAAACCCCAACCAACCAACAAAAAACCTCTTAAACTGGGTGCTCTTAAACCTCCTAAATTCTATAGCTCAAGCTTGAAATTTTATAAATTAAAAACAATTTTTTCTTAATGCCCTTTGGGATGGAAAGGATTTCTTTGGGGGGATGAAGTTTTTAATAGGGATGAGATGAATACCTGAGGAGAAGAAATCACTGAACACATTTTGCCTGCCTTAAACTAGTTTCTGTAAATAATCAGTTTAGTACTGAAGTCAGTATTCAAATGGCAAAAACACCGAAGCATGTCATTAGTGAAGTAAAAGAGATGACAAATGTCTGTCCAGACCTTGCTTTGCTGCTTGCTTAGAGGCCCTGCTGCATGGGTGGTGCCTCTTCCAGAGGAGGAAATCGAGGCCTCACACCTGGAAGGAGGCAGAGGGGGTGGGCCTTGATCTTAGATTTTACGGCTGGTAAATAAAGTATTGTAGGGGTCAAGGGGTGGGGATAGGGAAAGGGCTTCATGGAATATAGGAAATCTGAAATCGGTGGGTTGATTTTTGTAGGGGGATTCAGGAAAGTGTAGAAACATTCGGGAATGGAGGGGAGCTGTTCTGGGGAGGTCAGTTTGACTGGAGTGCTTGAGGTAAGAAGCCAAAAAGGCAGGAATTGGGCTGCTGAATAAAAAAGATGGAAAGTGGATATTTGAAAACGTTTAGTTTGACTGCTCTGAACAGTCAAACAAAAGGTTAGACTTCAGTGACAAATTATTTTTTTGCCTGTATGTTGAGTCCAACAATTAATATTCTTGAATTGTGTGTGTGTGTGTGTGTGTGTGTGTGTGTGTGTGTGTGTGTGTGTGTGATAGTACTAGAGTTAGGGCTTATGAATGAGCTTTCACTCAAAACTGGTGCGCTACTACTTGAGCAACAGCTCCACTTCCATTTTTTTTTTTTGCTTCTGTTTGGGCTGACTTCAATCTATGATCCTTATCCCAGTCTCCTGAGTAGTAAGAACTGCAGGTATGAGCTACTTAGCAGCTGGCTGGGTCTTTTGTTTTATGTTTTTTTTTTAAATATTGGTTTTAGGGCTTCTCCATTGCTAGTTCACTCACAGCTAGTATACTATCAGTTGAGCCCTGCCTCCAGTTCCCAAAGTATTTTATAATTGATGCAAACAGCTAACATGAGTCTTGAAAAATGGACATCAGGAGTGAGGATCAAGGAGCTATAACCACAGACTCTGACCCTATGTTGAGTGATGTGGGCTGCATATAGTATCTATCTCTGTCTCAGGCAGGATGGGTGAGGTATGAGGCTGGTGTAAGTGATTGGAAGTAAGTTTTCTCAAGTGTGTGATTCTTGTTGGTGATACATGACTTCCACAGAGAGATTTAATCTGACTCCCTCATTGGCTGAATCTGTGCCTTGGTGGGTGGATCTTAGCCACTCTTCTATCAGTTTATTGCTGTTAAAAAGGTATTTCTTTTCTATGTTTCATTTTGGGATGCTCTGTGCCCTGACTATTGCAGAATCCTAAGTTGCCACTAAGGGCCTGTGTTCAGTAGCAGCCATTTGGGAACTGATACTTGCTAGGATCAGCTGCAGTACAATTTATGAGGCTGTCTGAAGAAAGCTTAGGAGCTTAGGCAGGTCAATACTTAAAATTGTTTGTGTCGATTTTGTTTCATGAGTGGACCTTTGCAGCCTGTGGTAGAAATTTGGGGAATGTTTTCTAGCTCACTATTCATTTCATATTTGTGGGGAAAAGACTTTTTTTGGTCTGTTGTGGGCCTTGAATTCAGGGCCTGGGTGCTGTCCTTGAGCTTTTTTGCTCAAGGCTAGCACTCTACCACTTGGAGCCACAGTACTACTTCTGGGTTTTGAGAGGTTAAATCGGAGATAAGAATCTCATAGTGACTTTTCTGCTTGGGTTGAGATACTCAGATCTAAGCCTCCCGAGTAGCTAGGATTACAGGTGTGACACATCACCACCCCGCGGAAAATACTTTTTATTAGCATACTGTCTTTCTCCACGTTTTGTCATATGGCTGGTCCTGCTAAAGGAAGTGAAAAGTATGAAGGACTTAAGAGTGGTAATGTAAGTAGCAGAAATCACCCCATGCCCTATCAGAAAAGTAAATGCCATAGTGTGTTATCTGCCTCAGGACTAGAGCTGTGGTTGTTTACCAGGGAAACTTTTTTTGTTTTTGACAGCCTTGGGGCTTGAACTCAGGGCCTGGATGATGTCCCTGAGCTCTCTTGCTAAAGGCTAGCGCTGAATCAGTTCAGCCACAGATTCACTGATTCACTTCCTGTTTTTTAGAGGTTAATTAGAGATCAGAATCTCATAGATTTTCCTGCCTGGTCAAACCTTGATCCTCAGATTTCAGCTTTTTGAGTTACCAGGATTACAGGCCTGGGCCACGAGCCCCAGTTTTATTTTTATTGTTAATATAAAGGTGATGTGGGCTAGGAATGTGGCTTAGAGGTAGAGTGCTTGCCTAGCATGCATGAAGCCCTGGGTTGTATTCCTCAGTACCACATAAACAGAAAAAGCCAGAAGTGGCACTGTGACAAATGGTAGAGTGCTAGTCTTGAGCACTGTGACAGTGCCCAGGCCTTGAGGTCAAGCCCAGGACTGGCCAAAAATAAAAAGAAAAGGTGATGTACAGAGAGATTATACTTAATATAAGTCAGGTAATAAGTACATTTCTTTTTGGACAGCTTCACTCCTTTCCGCACTATTTCCAAGTATACCCCCACAGTGTGTGTGTGTGTGTGTGTGTGTAATGATAGGTGCCTCAGTTTTTCCATGTATGTGTTTGTATAATTTTGTAATGCTAGGATGGGTTGTGTGAATATTCATGGCCCTCTCACTTGCCATTTAGCACTACATTGTGCACAAAAACTGTCACTACAGCTTTTAGAAAACTTTTGCTGGTGGTTTTACAACCTTTGCCAGTGTGTTTTCTTTCATAGGTTCTTTGGGAGGTGGGGAGAAAAGCATTCTGCAAACTAGTCTGTAGTCCATAGTCTGATAGCGGGGATCTGAGAATGTTGGTCCCCTTTTAGAGGTATGCTGAGACACCCTCCACCCAACTCTTCATTTGATATTCTACAAGAGCCTTCACATATAAACACTCATGGATGAGTCTTGGGTTTTATTCTTTATTTTCTCATATAAGGTAGTGGACAGAGTGAGGAGGAGAAAAATCTAGTTTCCATGAAGTACTTTTTATGCCTGTACTTTTTATGCCTCTTTATCCCAAACAGGGTACAGAAAGTGAGGAATTGATCCCATATCAGGTATCAAATTAATAGGAGGGCTTTGAATGGACCCAGTTCTGGCAGATGCATGCAGTCAATGTTACCACTGCATCATACTACATTAATTTCTTTAAGATCTGTAGAGATAAAGGGCATCACTTCTGCCAAAAAACAGTAGTACCAACTTTCTTCCATGTTATATTTGGCTTGCTCCTATAATTCTAACTGCTCTGGAGGTTGAGGTCTGAGGATCGTGGTTTGAAGCTAGCCAGAGCAGGGAAGTCCAGGAAACTTTCACTTCCAATTAACTAGAAAAAAATGAAAAGTAAAGGTGAGGCCCAAGTTGTAGAGCACCTCTTGAGCCAAAAAAGAGCATGGAACCCTGAATTCAAGTCTCAGCACTGGCATACACACACACATTATATTTAGAAATAAAATGTATTATGGTACTAAAAATATATGGCAGGTGGATAATATTAGGTAGAAAGAAAAATAATTTTCTCCTTGTTCTGGGCAAAGTGGCATCAACTTCATGGTGCTCATCTTATATCAACCAGGGGCAAAACAATCCCATGTTTAGCCCAGCATGGCTTTTGATCTGTGCCTTTGCCTGGTTCATGCCTTGGACACACATGTAAAAAAATAATTTTATTATTCATAAAAGTAGTAAAAGTATTATAGTACAGATTATAAAAATTTACTTTAATGCAGTTATATGAAATAAAGTTCTTTGAAAAGTATCAAATAGGATGTTACAGTACTAAAATCCTTATAATGGTGTGAGTGCTAAGTTGTGTAAAATTGTTTTAGAATGTTGCCTACAATTAAATTTTGTGAAGTCATTACTTAACTGGCAAGTGCCCATTGCCTGCCCCCCCTTCCCTGGCCCCAGGGTTTATAATCCAAACCCCTCTTTTCCAAAAGAATAATAAGAGTTAAATAATCATTAATTTCCCAGAGGGGGCTGTAAGAGGGTTGTGGTTAGATCTTATTATTACCTCATTTGTAACCAGGATCCAGAGCGATGGCATAAGGTCACAGAAAGAGCCCGAGTTGAAGTGGGGACTGGAACCGACATCTCCTGGCTCTCCGTGGAAGGCTGCTCCCCCTCCCCGGGAGCTGACCAATCATCGCTGTTATTAATATCCTCGCCACACACTCCAAGCCATGAGCATAAATATTTTGTTGGCATTTTATCTTCAGGCTCGCTGTGTGCCAGGCTCCCTTTCTCTCTTCCTTCACAGCCCCTTCTAATAACTCACGTTCTTGTCTGACCACATGGACCTTCGCGTGAAAGTCATGTGTCGCCCTGGCAGGGAATGTTACATACAGCAGCCTGAGTTCACATACTTTCATTTTGATCTGCTAAGGCCTTTTCTAGGCTTTCTTATTTCAGTGTGTGTGTGTTAGAGAGACAGATGGGGAGGTGGTAAAGCAAAGTAAGAATACATTGTAGCAGATGCATAACTAATGGCTTTATATGTATATTAGGAAACACTAAAACTGTATTGCTCTTTAAGTAGTTTGGGTGGGCTAATAGGGCTATAGTTTATTTGTTTTTTGTTTTGTTTTGTGTGTTTTAGTCTGGTACTAGGGCTTGAATTCAGGGTGTGAGCACTGTCCCTGATCTTCTTTTGCCCAAGGTTAGCACTCTACCCAGCTCCACTTTTGCCATTTTGGTAGTTCATTAAAAATAAGAATATCATGGGCTTTTCTATCTGGGCTGGCTTTGTTTGAACCTCGATCCTCAGATCTCAGTCTCCTGAGTAGCTAGAATTACAAGCATGAGCCACCGATGCTGGCTAGAACTATGGTTTATTTAATAAGTGACTGATTGTTTCTTAGTACTCTGAAAGCCAGAGTACCAGGTAAACAAGGGCAGGCAGAAGTTGTTTGCCTTTTCATATGGCCTTAAACTTAGGACACAGCTTTTCTTTGCAAATTACAGAACCATTGAAGTTTTTTTTTTAATCCCTTACCCCCACTCCCATCCCCCGTATTAACGATACAGATATTGCCACAAAACATAAAATAATATTACGGGAAAACATGGCTACATTTAAGAAATCTGGCTTAAAATGCTCTGAAATGTTATTGCTAAATGAGTCTTTGAAGAAAATGAATTCTTTTTACTGGAACTGAAGTAATTTATTATGTCTCTCATGGGTGTCTGCCAAAAGAGTTTACTTAGCAATATGAAGATGTAAGGGATACGAATTAAATGCAGTGTGACAGCTCCGTTGGTGTGCAGGTTCACCTGTTAATTTTTCTCTGAAATGTCAATAATTTAAAAAGTCGCCGCCAAAGATAAGCATGGTCAATGTGACAACTCATAATTCAGCTACCTATCATCTCAGGTTTTATAAACACCCGACACTTAGAAAATTGGGAGACTAAGCACAAACAAGTTGTTTTATAGATCTCAGATTTTAACGAGCACACTCCAACAAACAAACAAGGCATGGATTTCTGTGTTGGGATTTTGTGAGTGTCAGAGCCGCTGTCACCATGATCTGACTCCATGGCTAGCCACTGTTGGAGGTGTCACAGAAGTCTTTCCTAAACTGGGGCACACATTCTTGTTTCCTTTTATTAAGTAAGCATAATAAGCTTAAAGATTTTTCAATAAAAACTCCACTTAATATTGGTTGCTTGATTTGTAGTGAAGCCTGAATGGGTTCTGAAGTTTATTCTGGGCTTCATGGATTAGCAGCTCTAGATTTGTCTGTGTGAACTATCGTGAACTGCCAAGGTTTGGTAAAAAGTCCCCCATGTTCTCCTCCTCCTGCTAAAGGACAGAAGTAATTCCCACCCTCTGGCCCTTGTAAGTATTGCAGAGCGTAACTGAGTTGCTCACAGACCCTTCTGAAGCTCAAGAAGAGTAACAGCATTTAAATATAAGTTAATAGTAATGCATTTTATTTGCATGGCCATTTCTGGTTCTTGTTTGTTTGTTTCATTTAAAGATAGAAGAAACAAATTCTTATTTTCTAGAAGGGGAGGTTTGAAGAGGTAGAGTTACTGTGCTAAGAACCATAGTTTAGCCAGGTGCTGGTGGCTTTTGCCCAGAATCCTATCTACTCAGGAGCTGAGAGCCAGAGGATCATGGTTCAAAGTGTCAGGGCAGAAAAAAAAATCACTACATCCATCTCCAATTAATCAGCAAAAAGCAGAACTGTAGGCCAGTTCTGTAGATGGAGTGCCAGCCTAGCAAATGTGTGGTTCTGAGTTCAAACCCCAGTATCACAAAAAGAAAGAATCATGTGTTTAAAGATTTTTCATTCATTCCCCTGTTCATGAACTTTACAATAAAGGTACATTGTTTTTCATTTGTTCCATAGCAGAATTACTCATTTTTTTCATTTCTCCTGATAGTCAGTACTCCCTGGGGCTTTCTTGGTAGAAGGACATTGGGGGAAACTGCTTGGTCCTTTGACCTCTCATTGAGGTGGAGAGACACTCATCCAATGTCCTCAAACCATTTCTGTTATAAAAGTGAAACTTAGAATTGAAATGTTACCCAGGTTCCTTTACCACTTCCTATATGAAGACAAAACTAGAGTGAGTGACTCTGGTTCATTTTGGGGAGAAGAGCCCTTTCTTTCAAATGCTCCTTAACTTGAGGTTGTAGGATCAGTCTTCCAACCACCCCTTCGCGCTCTCTCTCTCCCCCCAGCTCATTCTTGAATGGCCACCTACAATCACTGAGTACGCTCATAAACTCCCTCCCTGCAGTGTGCTGGCTGTTCAAGTGTGCACACATTCATAAAACAATTCGCTCCTTTGCTTAGAACAGATTGTGGGTACTGAGTTGTTTTTCACCTGTCCTGAAAAAGACAGCATCTCACAGTGTGGACAGAGGCTGTTGAGGCAAAGGGCCAGCCAGTAAAATTCCAGAAAAGAGTCTGCTAGAAATTGAGTTAGGTTGTAGTCAGCTAAGGTGAGCAACAGCAGTCTTGGGGAGAGGAGGAGGAGGTGTTTTTTCTTGCTGTGGTGGGAACATTGGAGGCTTCTGTGGTGATTGATTCTCACACGTTCTGACTGAGACAGAATCTGTCTCTGGATCTTTCCGAGTCACTAAACTATTTATCTGTCACTTGTGTCTGGCCCCATTTCGCCTCCATGCAAACTGTTGTTTGTATAGTGGACGTGAAGATTTTTATGCAAGTATTTCCCCTTCGCTGGAATATGTGGATAATCTCTTTTTCCCCTCCTTTGGGGAAAACAGCTGAAATGTTGCAAAAATCTTACCTAGAGGCTATTAAAGCAGAGGAGAGGTTTGGCAGTGAGTGACAACTGGATTCTCAGACGAAAAGAGCTGTGATTACAAATGTGCTTGGATGTATGAGAAAAGACAGGCTAGGAGTTTAGGTGACCTAGAGCTCTGGAGCAGCATGACATTCATCAGAGCCACAGGCTTCTGGGTAACCACACCCTGCCCACCACCTGCCTGGGTTTTCCTAAAGAATGAGACAGTATTAGGTGCAGCACAGAGACTGGCATACATCCTAGTAGACTTCTTCGGGGATTCAGAAATGAAATTTATAGCCTTATGTGGTGTTTTTACTCCTGTAATCCCAACAACAAGGAAACAGGCCAGAGGATGGCAAATTTGATTGAGGGCCAGCCTGGGCTATTTAGCAAGATCTTGTCTCAAAAAAAAAAAGTATAATTCAGGCTAGGTGCTGGTGGCTCATGCCTATAATCCTAGATACTCAGGAAGCTGAGATCTGAGGATTGAGGTTTGAAGCCAGCCCAGGTGGAAAGTCTGAGACTCTCCATTTAATCGCCAGAAAGCCAGAATGGAAGTGTGGCTCAAGTGGTAGAGCAGTAAGTAGCCTTGAGCAAAAAAGCCCAGGGACAGTGCTTTGGTCCTGAGTTCAAGCTCTAGGACCATACACAAAATGGTGTACACAATTCAGATTTGTTAGACAAGACTAAGCTCTGAACCATTTTCCTCTTGGCTGTCTGTCTGTCTGTTTTTCTCTCTCTTTTGGTGGAGGTTGTATTTAGCTCCCCTTCAGGGAAGATGTGAAGTCAAGGGAAAGAAAGGAGTACTCTGGGAGCCACACTGCTGGGCATTTGACCTCATGAATGTGTCAAATCAGAAGTCTTTTAAAACAGCAAAGGCTTAAGTCTCTTGGAAAATCCAGAAATGTCAGTGATCTAAAAGCTGCTTAGGCTAGTGGAGATTCCATGTCCCAATCTGCAGCGGCCTGAGCTTTCCCTGAAGTCATTTCTTCCTTTTGGAGCGAGTTTTCCAGCCTGGCGGCGCTGCCTGCCCCCCACCTACCCTGGCCCTTGCAGCGCTAAGCCCTGGCTGGGTCTGGCACTGATAACACATTCTTTCAACAGGAAGTACCTCCATTTTCAGTTGTCTGGAGGGTGGAGAGCAGATAAGCTGTGAAGAGAAACACAGAACAGATTTCTGCTCCACCCTCACTGCACTTTGATCAGGGAGGACCTCCGCCTGGCCGGGGCTGCCTGCCTGGCACTGGGGAGAGGGAGGAAGCTTAGCAGTGTCAGCTGTGGGCATTCCAAAACCCTCTTCTCTTCGTCTCTACTCCAGGTACACTTGTTTAACTTAGTCTGAGTGCCTGATTTTGCTACCCTGAGATATGTGTCATTGAACTGCATAGAGTCTTTTGATGGGTTTCATTAGAAGTGGGAAAACACTCACCAACTGAAATTCATACTTGTGTTTATTTGCTGGCTACTGCCTCCTCAGTTATCATAAATGTCCTCTGATCTTTTTTTTTTTCTCCCCTCAATAGTACTGATTCTTTCCCAGGAAGGAAAGGAACTTAGGAAAGAAAATGATAACGGGCCATGTTTCTTTAGGAGAGTCCTCAGGGTTTTTCTGCAATTAAATGTGCCAAGAGTTCAAGTCCTTATGACACATGGCTCAGAGTTCTGACTCCAGTAGAGATGTGTTTGATGTGTGCCTGGATGTGCAGGTCGCAGCTTATTGCCAGGAGGCATGGAAATGATTCAAGGGGTGTGATGGCCTTCTACTGAATTCCTACTTTTGTTTTGGTTTTGATTTTGGGTCTGGTATTAGGCCTTGAACTCAAAGCCCATGTTCCATCCTTTTTCATTTAAAGCTAGCCACAGCTCCCTTGCCAGTTTTTTGCTAGTTAATTGGAGATAAGAGTCTCACACTTTACTGCCTGGTCTAGTTTTGATCCTGTGAATCTCAGATCTCATCGTAGCTAGGATTACAGATATGAGCCTCCCATGCTGGCATACTCTAGTTTTTTAAGCTGTTTTATAACTATATTCAGGCTAGATGGACACTTAAGTGATTATGTCTCAAATTTCTGGTACTCGTATATTCTATTCTTCCCCAAAGTAGGTTGCGTATGTGATTGCATTAAAATATTCAAGCAAAATACTCAGTGAAGGGTACAGATGGCTAACAGGCTTGATCCTCCTACGGCTCTTTCCCAGGTTCCCTGGTAATACTTACCAGGACATAGAATTCATACCCTGCTGTTTTCACTTACCCCATGGTATGACAGGATTTTTTCCATCTTGCTGCCCAATCTTACTATTTTTTAATAATTGCATCAATGCTGGTGGAGCGGATGCACCCTGCTTTTCCAAACCATTCCCATATCATTAGACATGAGATTGTTTCCATGGTTTCCACTATTATAAGTAATCTTGCAAATAGATGGCTTCCTTTGTGTAGCCTTTCCTTTCTTTTGAATTGTTTCCTTATAATACATTTTCAGAAGTGAAATTACAGGGTCACCTAGGACATGAACCTGTGGTTCTGGACAGTATGGCTAACTGCCTTCTGGAAGCTGTAAACCAGATTACAGCCCTACATCCCAATGGCATGAACACTTGACATCAGTATTGCAAGCCTTCTCCATCTTTTCCTCCATTTTTGCCCTTTTCCCCTTTTTTTATTTCCCCCAATATTGAGCGTAGTAGTCCTGTATTTTAATATTGAACTACCACCCCAGAATGAAATGATGGCTTCCTTCAATAATGGAATGGTGGACACAGCATAGCATCCTGCTGACACGGTCACAAATACGAAAGCATTTAGCTGTCAGGACCATTCTCCAGGCAAGTGATGTGAGGACCAGGGTCCAAAGAGGAAGCTGAGGGAGGCCACTGTTCCTGTGGTTGACTGATCCATGATAGCCACTTGCTTCTTGTTCCTGTTTTTTCTTCTTTCCCTCTATCCCCCCTTTCTTTCATCTTTTTTATTTATTATTATTATTTTGGGTCCAGTCATGGGCCTGAACTCTGGGCCTGGGCACTGTCCCTCAGCTCTTCAGCTCAAGGCTAGCATGCTACCACTTGAGCCATAGCACCACTTCCGGCTTTTTTCCCCTGCTTATGTGGTGCTGAGGAATCGAACCCAGGGCCTCATACATGCAAGGCAAGAGCTCTACCACTGAGCCACCTTCCCAGCCCCCTTCCATCTTTTGATGGTACTTAGATGTGAACTCAGGGATGATGTCTGCTAGATTGGTGCTTTGTCACTTGAGCTATGCCTCCATCCTAAGTTATTTTGGAGACGAAGTTTTGTGGACTTTTCTGCCTTGACTGTTAAGTCTCTGGATCTCAGCCTACTTAGTAGCTAGGATTACAGGCAACGGTGATGAGCCTCTGGCACTCTGATTCCTTTCTAGACAATATTCCACCTCCCCATCTTGGCCACTCATTTTGGCGTTCATGATAAGCAGCTGGATTGCCTGGCTGGTAGTGTATAATGGCTTAACTGCCAATGGTGGTGTGACTTCAGAGCCCTCTTCTGTCTTAGCCCCTCTGTCCTGATGTTGCAGGTGGGCTGTTTCTTAGTGATCCAGGTCCCTTCTCTACTTCTCAGGAATAGCCAGAAAGCCCCACATGCGCATTTAGTGTAACCAGATTCATAGCATCATTGTTTGATAGGGCTATTGTATTTCAGAATTTTCACAGGAATCTACCTTACATGTGAGACATTTCAATGACTGTGTAGTGTGATGTTTTGTACATTGAAAGCCCTCAGTTTTAGCCTTTGTGTTTGTGTTACTTAAGCTGAACTTGGAGTGTAGGGGTCTTGTTTCTGGATTTTCATAAGCTCCCCTCCTTTTTTGGGGGGTGGGTCATGGGACTTGAACTCTGGGCCTGGGCACTGTCCCTTATCTCTTTAGCTCAAGACCAGCATTCTACCACTTGAGCCACAGTACCACTTCCAGTTTTCTGAGTGGTTTATTGGAGATAAGTTTCACAGCATTGAGTTTCACAGCTTTTCCTGCCCGGGCTAGCTTTGAACCGTGATCCTCAGATCTCAGCCTCCTGAGTAGCTAAGATTACAGGCATGAGCCACCAGCACCTGGCTTGAGCTCCCATTTTTTTCTGGACAAAGAAAGGAATAGGATCTATGAAAGGGGGTTGGGTTTAGTTTGCTTGGGGGAGGAAGTTGGAGAGGGCAGAGTGAGTCATATGACTAGAACTGGGGGTTTCTCCCCTGCCTCTCCGCTTGCTACAGGAGTGATGAGTAGGAAGCAGGTTGGGAAAATGGAGTTGAAGAGAGCTGTTTGCTTCTAGGGACAAGGATGCACAGCACACTCCCATCCAGTTTAGTCAATGTTGGGTGCTCTGCTTCCTACGACTGGTTTATCTCAGGATTTAGTGGAGTCATGTAAGAAGACAAGTTACTGGAATAATAGAGAAAAAAGTTCTACCTCTAACAAATAACAGGTAGCCAGGAATGTATGGAATGGAATCCTGAAATTAGGGAATGGTCCTGATAGAAATGTGGGAGAGGGCAGGTGCTGGTGGCTCACACACCTATAATCCTAGTGACTCAGGAGGCTAAAATCTGAAGAGGTCGGTTCAAAGCCAGCCTAGGCAGAAAAGTCTCCTGAGACTCAAATGGGAAGTGGTGCTGTGACTCAAAGTGGTAGTTAGCCTTGAGCTAATGAGCTCAGGGACAGCACCCAAGCCCTGAGTTCAAGCCTCACAACTGACCCTCCCCCCTAAAAATGTGGGGGAGGGAAAAAGGTGTGGTTAAAGTACATGGCTGTGGCTAGATTTTTAAGCAATTCTTTCAAATTTAATTGTTTTCTCAAACAGATCCCAGTCACATTAGTTTTAGTCTACTAAATTATATAAGGTTTCTATTTGGCCTTTCTCATTAGGATAGAGAATGAATGAAACAGGGGAGAATTGACATTTTGTCTCCAGAATTGATTATGGGCACACTAGTGCTATTAGAAAACACAATCTGCAGCAAAACATGTGTGGCCTGTTTTTGTAAAGTTAAGTAAATGAGATACCTATTAAAATCTTAGAGTCCAGTGGCACACACCTTTAATCCCAGTATAAGAGGATAATTAGAGGCCAGCCTGGGATAAATACCAAGACACTGTCACACAATGCAACAATGAGCAACAAATCCCACCAAACCTGCGTATGCGTAGTTTCATTTCCACAAAGTCAGTGTTTTTAAATGTAGTAGAGAATGTTGAGCACGTAGCCTTTTATGGATTCTGACCTCCCTGGCAAGCTAGCTGGTGGCTCTGCTGTTTATTTCCCTCTCCTAGGGACAGGATGGTGTGAGCCATGTGGCATTTACCTGTGAAGTGTGGTTTGTTTCACTTGTGAGAGATCTCCAAGTTTGTTCGGCATGTTTACAGATAGGATTCCTCCAGCTTTCTGCATCCTGCTGTGTGGTCCTTGGGTTCTAAAGTTAATGTACGGTGTTTTTGTTTTCGTTTGTTTTTGTTGGTCATGGGTCTTGAACTCTGGGCCTGGGCACTGTCCCTCAGCTCTTCAGCTCAAGGCTAGCGCTCTACCCCTTGAGCCACAGTGCCACTTCTGGCTTTTTCTGCTTATGTGGTGCTGAGGAATGGACTCCAGGGCCTTGTGCATGTAAAGCAAGCGCTCTACCACTGAGCCACCTTCCCAGCCCCAATGGACGGTGTTTTTAAGAGCATAAGTTACAGGCTCAGGCCTGCAATCCTAGCTACTCAGGAGGCTGAGATCTGAGGATTGTGATTTGAAGCCAGCCTAAGCAGGAAAGCCCAAGAATGAGACTCTTCACTCCAATTAACCTCTTCACAAAAAAGCTGGACCTGGTGGCATGGCTCAAGTAGTAGAGTACTAATCTTGAGCATAAAAGCTCTAAGGGACCCAGGCCCTGAGTTCTAGCTCCAGTACATACATGTCCACCATGCCCGAGCCCCACACACTAAGTTGCTAGGATAGACTAACGCCATGGGGTAACACCATGGCAGCCCAGTGAGGGCTCCTACTTGTGGGCTGCTGGACAGAGCAGGGCTGACTTCCTGATTTCCTCCTGGGTGTGCTGAACTAGAGGATGGGGTCAGCTGACAGTGATGGGTAACCATGTCTCCTCTGTCCCATGTCTGCCAGGCCGGGGCTCCAGTGATGCCTAGCGCGGGAGAAGGCCCCACCCCTGAGAACAGCGAGCTCAAGTACTCAGCGCAGGACGGGCTCTACATTGGCGTCAGTCTGTCTTCCCCAGCAGAAGTCACATCCTCTGTGCGACAGGATTCCTGGTGCGCTCTGGCCTTGGCCTGAGCTGGTGCTGCTGGGGCTAAAGAGGACTCCCCACTCTGAGGGCCTCGAACCAGCAGTCCACATGGTGGCAACCAGACAGACCGAACATTCCTCCGATGCGTGATTTCTGTGCCTTTGTTTTGAAAGTGATGTATTTCCCAAGAGGCTTGCTTCTGGGGAAAGGCCAACGGCAGTGGCACATGGCCGGCCTCCTGCAGCCGGGGTGGCCTCCGGCCAGCCTGCCTCTGCGCTGTCCCCTGAACTGCTGGCACAAACTGGGACATGAACAATTGAGATTCTTTTTTTTTTTTTAAAGGTTAATGTGTATTGCCCCAAATCATGTGCTTCTTTGGATCGATTATGGTTTTTCTAGAAGTTCTTCACACCTGTGCCACATGCCAAGTTCACAAGTTTGTGGAGACCATTGGAGACCATTTGGTACTCACGGCTAAGGAGGAGGATTGCTTTCTGAGGTGTATTGTCAAGTGTATTTGTCAGTTTTCAAGACTGCCGAGCTGTGACTGAATCTTCTCGAAGCTCAGCTTGGGCGACTGATCTGAGCTCACTCAGAATTTGTAAACAGGGTAGCAAACAAGATATTTTTTTCTTCCATGTACACAATAATTTTTTTTAAAGTGCAATTTGCGTTGCAGCAATCAGTGTTAAATCATTTGCATACGATTTAACAGCATTTTTTATAATGAATGTATACATTTTAACTTAATGGTACTTAAAATAATTTAAAAGAAAAAAATGTTAACTTAGACATTCTTAAGGATTTTACAAACTACATCCCATTTTTACCTTCCCAACTGTCCAAAGAAAACTCATGTCAAGAACAAATCCCTCTCTCAGGAAAAATTGCCTTTCTCTATTTGTTAAGAATTTTTATACGAGAATACCAATATACCCCTTTTTCTTTCACTGTGGATATGTGCTGGAAAATTTGCGACAAAAACTTTACTACCTAAAAAATAGCATTTGTAAATACTCTAGGCATCTGTACACGCTCTGATGAAGTCTGTATAGTGTGACTCACCACAGGTTGGTTTACATTAATTTTTTTTTAAAGGGATGTCAGCCGGGTGTTGGTAGCTCACGCCTATAATCCTAGCTACTTGGGAGGCTGAGATCTGAGGATCTTGGTTCAAAGTAAGCCTGGACAGGAAAGTCCTTGAGACTCTTATCTCCAATAAACTACTCAGAAGAAAGCCGGAAATGGTGCTGTGACTCAAGTGGTAGAGCGTTAGCCTTGAGCAAAAGAAGCTCAGGGACAGCGCCTAGGCCTAAAGTTCAAGCCCCAGGACAGGCAAAAAGTTAAAAAAAAGGGGGGGGGGATGTCATATGGAAACCTATTTCACCAGAGTTTAAAAAAAATAAAAAAGGGTATTGTTTTGTCTTCTGTACAATGAGTTCCTTTTCTTTTAACTTGATTTGGATGCAACACAGGGTGGTTAAATCTTTATGAAGTAAGTGTGGGTATGGTGATGAAAACCTGCCTTAGGGATTTCCTTTTGGAGTTGTTGGAGGCTTTGGTTTATTGGAAGTTGGCACTTCTCATTGGATTTACTTCCCATTGGATTGGTAACAACCTTTATTTTTGGACAGTCCTAAGGTTTGAACTCAGTACCCTGTGCCTTCTAGGTATGCGTGTATACATACTATGAGGTGTTTGGTTTTTTTTTTGTTGTTGTTGTTGGTTGTGGGGCTTGAACTCTGGCCTGGGTACTGTCCCTCAACTCTTCAGCTCAAGGCTAGCACTCTACCACTTGAGTCACAGCACCACTTCCAGCCTTTTCTATTTATGTGGTGCTGAGAAATTAACCCAGGGCCTATGTATGCAAGGCAAGCACTCTACCACTGAGCCACCTTCCCAGCCCCATACCGTGAGTTATACTGCAATTATTTTTACTGCTTTTTATTCCCCCAGATGAGCTCTCACTTCCCACCCACCCACCCACCCAAAGATGTCCTCAGACCCTAATCTTCTTTTGTGCTTCCCTGTAGCTGGGAAGCTACCACTGGCTTACTGAGATAAAGGGTCTCACCAACTTTTTACCCTGATGGCTAGGAGCCACCAGCCTCTTTATTGATCTCTACGTCTGATGTAGCTGGGATCAGAGGTTTGAATCATTGTGTTCAATGTGACAAATAGCAAGTCCAAGGCTTACTTCTTCGGAAATGAAATATATTTTGGTCCAAGAAGCATTTCCCTTTCTAGCTACCCTCTCTGGGAAAATGCCACGAAGTCTCAAAGCTTAGCTGAGGACAGAGGACCTTTAAGCTCTCTGGAAGAAAGGGCCTGGACAGCCTCTTCTGTTTTGTTTTGTCTCTTTGGGGTGGGGAGGCTGTCCCACCACACAAAATGGTGGCATTTAACTTTAGCTCCTTGAACGTGTATGGCATTTTAGAATTTTCATGTTCTTATCAGGGTAGCCTTCCTTGGTGGTGGATCTCTTTTAGTATTAGAAAATGCTGAGATAATTGTCCTGGGAGTGACTTGGGGTTAGTGTGTTGCGTTTGCATATGAGTCTGAAAAATTCATGGAAACCCATGTGTGCCTTGCTGGCGTGGTAGGTTAGACCAAAGATGAGAGGGATGTGGAATGGAGGTAAGCTACAGGACTATCAAGTCTGCTCAGCACGAGTCTCCACAACTTTGGGAAAGTTATCTGACACTCATTTCCTAATCTGCAGACAAAGCAAATAGCATTAATTCCAGGACTGCAAGAACCATAATCCACACCAAGGGGTGAGCTGTACCTGGCAACTTGAGCATCCAGGGTTAACTTGACCTTGAAGGGGAGGAGTCTGATGTCACCTGTGTTTCTTGAACCAGACTGAGGTGGTTAAAATGCAGGAGGATGTGTGAAATGTTCCAGTTTATCCTGGGCTAGTAGGTGTTTGTTTTTTGTTTGTTTGTTTATTTTTTGTTTTGCCAGTCCTGGCGCTTGAACTCAGGCCTGAGCACTATTCCTGAGCTGCTTTTGGTCAAGGCTAGCATTCTACCACTTGATCCACAGGGCCGCTTCTAGCTTTTTCTGTTTGTGATACTGAGGAATCAAACCCAGGGCTTTATGCATGCTAAGCAAGCACTGTACCACTAAGTCACCTTCCCAGTCCCAAGGGCTAGTTGTTTTATAGAGTTAGAAAATGACTTCACTGGCTGAGTTTTCCTCCCTCTTTCAGTTCTTATTACTCTTAGTGCTTTCAGAAAGATTGAGAATGGTTAAAGTGATTTTTTTTTTTTTTTTTTGTTGGTCGTGGGGCTTGAACTCTGGGCCTGGGCGCTGTCCCTCAGCTCTTCAGCTCAAGGCTAGCACTCTACCACTTGAGCTACAGCACCACTTCAGTTTTCTGGTGGTTTATTGGAGATAAGAGTCTCAGGGACTTTCCTGCCCCGGCTGGCTTTGATCCATGATCCTCAGATCTCAGCCTCCTGAGTAGCTAGGATTACAGGTGTGAGCCACGGGCACCCGCCCATGTATTTTGTGGTTGGAAATGAATTTTTATTTTGTTACTGTTGCATCAAAATGACTTTTTTGGGGGGGGTGGTAGCAGGGAAGATAGTGGGGAATGTTCTTCAATATTGTTTCTTCTAGCCCTAAAACTATCATTAAGTTTCTAAATCCCTCTTTCCCTCCTTATCTTCCTCCTCCTTTTCCTCCTTTTTAGGATACAAAGTTAAACAAAAAACCCCCAAAACCTCAGTTGTCATGAAATAAAATACAAAGGTCAGAAGAAAGGGAAATGATCTCTGGCTGCCTCTCCCAACAACCAACTCCACTAATCTGTGCCATCTAAGCTGCTACTTTCTTACCTGTGATAATAAAACAAGTTCAGAAACATGTTCCAAGTTCTACACAATCTCAACATCCCTCATCCTTAAAAGATGGCATACAAAATCATCTATGTGAATGTATTCTTAGCTTAAGGATCCTCATACCTATTCAGATGAGTTGCAGAATTTGTCCTGTCAGTTTGGCTGATTTCTAGGCCATCTTGAATAAATGAAGGCTGTCTGGAGTCTCTCTTCAGGGTCACTTCATGTTGCTTCCTGGTGCCTACGGGAGGGTCAGGAAAGCAAAAGGCAGCCATTCATTTCCCCCTGCAAATAAATTAACTTCTGGCTCATGGGAAATGTTTTCCCCAGGCCTTGGAAATTTAGTGTAATTTCAGATCATAGATAAATTAGCTGCTGGGAGTTGACCCAGCACGTCTGCAGCGGCTTTGCCAGGTCCCAAGCCGGGGGCTGTGTAGTACTTTGGCGCATTAGGTTCTGTGTACCCGCATTGCCTGTGGGTTCTGTGGGTTTGACTGGGTTCTGATGGTGAAGGAAAATGCAGGGGTGAGTGACGCAAGTGGGGACAGCGAGCAGACATTTAATCTAATTAGGCTGCTCCAGCTTATTACAATGCAGTTTGTTTCTGGGTTGAAATAAATCAATTTGCCAATACTATCACTTCTTATTGCTTGGAAGCTCTCATTAGCAGTCAGAAATCAGTTTTGATTATTTTAGCGGGGAAACAAGTAGTAATGACTTTGATAGACTGTTCCTCCAATCCCCACCCCCACCCCAGCATAAGGGTTTGAACTTAAGGGCTTTCAGCTCTCACATCTCTTTTTTTCTCACAGCCGATGCTCTACCACTTGAGACTATGATCCCAGCCTTATGTTTTATCAGTTATTTGGAGACAGACTCTCTTGGATTTTTCTTCCCAGGCTATCTGAACCAAGATCTTCAGCCTCCTGAGTAGCTAGGATTACAAGTATGAGTTAGTGGTACCCAGCTGATAAACTAAATCATTTGAACAGTCTGTGGGTCAAAATTTGGTCTGTATACCAGGTTCAGGTGGCTCACATCTGTAATCCTTGCCTCTCAGGAGGCTGAGATCTGAAGATCATGGTTTGAAGCCAGCCAGGGCATGAAAGTTTGGGAGACTCTTATCTCCAATAATTACCAAGAAAACTCAAATGGTATAGTACTAGCTCTGGGCAAAAAAAAAAGAGTTCAGAGACAGCACTCAGGCCCAGAGTTCAAGCCCTAAGTGATTGGCACACACACATAAAACCCACTTTTTATTTTTTTGTCTTTATACCTTTGATTGCTCAAGGTCTCATGATAGATTTATGGGACCAGGTTCAAAAGAGCAGGCTGCTTGACTAGTGTGTGTGTGTGTGTGTGTGTGTGTGTGTGTGTTAGTTACAAGAAGTTGCTAAACAGTGGAGGACAGGCAGCAGATAGAACATGGGGCTTTAGCTTTGTCCAGCTCTAAGCTATGGGGAGGTAGAAAGCCTAAGTTCATAGGGACTTAGGACAAATTGTTTCAGGCTGATGGTGCCAAATAACCACCACAGGTTAGTCAGGAGGTTGTAGGTGTACATGTAATCCTCAAGACACACCAGAGTAAGTATCCATGCTCCCCTACCTATCTGAGGCTCCGCTCACAGCTGCTCTAGAGAGCCAGCCTGTCACCGGGTGCCAAATTCTTCCTGCTCAGTAACTGTCACCAAGAAGTGATGGTTCCATGGCTGAAGCCCTGACTTACATATCATTATTTAGCTGGGCGGACCTTTCTCGTGTGTTTAAAAGAATAAGAGTAAGCAGCCTATTTATTTGATTTATTTAGTGCTAATACTGGGGCTTGAACTCAGGTCCTCTTGCTCTTGCCTAGCTTTTCCACTCAAGGCTGATTCTTTACCATTTGAACCACTTCTCCACTGGTTAGTCAGAGGGGAGAGTCTCAGATTTGTCTGCCTGGACTGGCCTGACTTTAAGTCAAGATCCTCAGATCTCAACCTTCTAAGTAGCTAGGATTTCAGGCTGGAGTCATCGGTACCCAGCAAGTTAGAACATTTCAGTAGTGGCTAAACTATAGCACTTAAGAAAAGTAAATAAATAAAAGGAAAAAATGAGAACTAGCCAGACATCCAGCAGCTTTAGGACAAGGTGAGTTCTTTCTGTAGGCCTCAGGCTCAGTGTAATAAAAAGGTGAGCAGTGTATTCTGGAAGGTTCCTTCCATTTGCCTTTGCATTATAAGGTCCCAAGGGCAGATTCCATCTGAGATGATAGTGGGTCTTTGGCTACATCTGGGTCCCTACATCTGGAGGTCACACAACTATGGAGCTAATAGAATTAGGGTCTCGTGTTTCTGTTTCTGCTCCTCAAACGCATGTCTATGGAAGTCAAATCCGCAGGATGACAGTCTGGTCACATGCACAAGCACAGGGCATGCTACAATGTGCCACTGCCCCCCAACACTGACCCTGTTTAGTTTGGGGATCCCTGCTAGACAACTACAGTGATCCAAGCCGGAAAATGGAAAAGTCTGGCAGCTGAGCGGTCTGTAGAACAAGGAAAAAACAGCTTTGCTTTGCTTGGCCCATTGGTTCAGTTTCTTGTAGTGGTTTTTTTTTTTTTTTATTTCTTGGAAACAACCAGCTTTTCAATTTTTTTCCACTTTTGTGTCTTCTCTTTTTTTTTTTTCTCCCAAGTTTTCCTCCCTGTCTCCACCTGTGGGTTTTGACCATATATCTATATATCATCTATATCTATATATCTATATATGTATATATATGTTTATATATGTATGTATATAATGAATTCTATTCCTTCAACACTTTAAGACTAGTTTAAGATAATAGTTGCAAATATTTAGATAACCATTTCTATATTCTGGCTGCTATACAGATCACTTTGTGTACATCAAGTTATCATTTTACAATTTATCTCATCCTCATACTGAGAAAGAAGGTGGTCTTATTTCCATTTTACAGATACGTTTACCAAAGCACAGAGAGGAGAAGTAACTTGCCCAAGGTTGCCCAGTGAGCTCTCACACAGTTTGGCTCCAGAGAACATGGTATAAATCACCATACCATATTGTCTTGTCATCTTCCCCCTCATTCCTTCCCTCCCCACCTCCCTTGGTAGGGGGCCTTGAACTAAGGGCCTCACGCTTTCCTTTAGCTTTTTTGCTCAAGGCCTGAACTCCACTTCTGGTGCTATACCTCAACTTCTGGCTTTTTGCCAGGTAATTGGAGATAAAGAGTGTCAGGAGATTTCTTTCTTCCGTGGGCTGGCTTTGAACTGGGACCCTCAATCTTAGCCTTCTGAGTAGCTAGGATTGTAGCCATCGACACCCACCTAACCTTTTCCCCTTTCAATGTTGTTTTATCATGTTCCCTAGGTAGGCCTGAAACTCCTGGGTTCAGTAACCTTAATCCTCCCTTTCCAGCTTCCAGAATTGCTGAGACAAAAGGTGTGTGCCACTGTGCTGCGCTCATGTTAGAACAAAGTAGCTCCTGATTGTTAGCTAGAAAGTGATGTTTGGAGATACTGATCATGTTATCTTTGAAGGAATTCCTTCCTCTTCCCATATTTTCTAGTAAGGCTTGTTTTAAGTATATATATATTATAATATACATTTTATATATTTACATATATTTATATACATTATATGCATGTACATATTTATATACATTATACATATTATATACGTCATATATATCACGGCCAAAAGATTAGGGAAATTAGCAAAATATAAAGATCTGAACTAAGGTGATGGCTCATGCCTGTAATCCAAGCTACTCAGGAGGCATAGACTGGGAGGATAGAGATTTGAGGCCAACCTGAGTAGAAAGTGTGATGATACACTAACTGAAGAACAACCTAAAGCAAAATAAGAGGGGTGGTGGTGGTGGAGATGTGGCTTAAAGGGCAGAGCCCTTGCCCAGTCAGCGCAAGCCTGAGTTCAAATATCTTTCTCTCTCTCTCTCCCCGTGTCTCTGTCTCTCTCTCTCACACACGCGTGCACACACACACACAGGGAATAATAGTGGTTAAAACAGAACACCAGCATGCACAAGAAATATCTTGTGGTGCAAAAATCTTTCTGTGCTTCATGGTGCCAAAGAATTAGTTTTCAGGAAAGCTTGCACAAGACTTTGGCAGCAGCATCTTGGGCTTTATCTTCTTCAGTAAGTGTTCATGGCTGCTTGCATCACTGTTGCTATTATTACTTTGATAAGTAAGTGTGCTTTTCCAGCAGTGCTATGGGCCAGGACTCTCCAACTCTCGTGTGCTGGAGAATCACACAGTGGCTCTTAACATCACATTCCCTCTGGCCTTCCCCAACAATCTGGTTTTCCATGTTGATTCACTTTTTGGGCTTTTGCATCTATTAAAAATTATAGGCTAGTTTCAAACTCAAAAGTTATTAAAAAAAAAAAAGGAATTGTCCCTCCCCACTCTGTTCTCAGCCCCTCAGCTTCTTGCCTGGTGTAACTAGTTTCTTGCACAGGTTGCCTATAAATGTTATTTGGCATTGTATTCCTCTCTCTCTCTCTCTCTCTCTCTCTCATCAGTCGTGGGGCTTGAACCTTGGGCCTAGGTGCAGTACCTGAGCTCTTCAGCTCAAGGCAAGTGATCTATTACTTGAGACACAGTGCCACTTCTGGTTTTCTGGTGGTTAATTGGAGATAAGAATCACACCAAATTTCCTGTCCAGGCTGGTTTTGAACTGTGATCCTCAGATCTCAGCCTCCTGGGTAGCTAGGAGCTCCTTTCTCTTGTTATGCTCTTATTCATTGTTTAAGCACTGCCCTATTCCATTCTTTGTCTATTCACACAAAGCTGCAATTAAATATACCTAATTGCATTTCATAGATATGCAAGCAAACCTATGAAATGACTTTCTGTAGGAGGCATTACTGAGTGAAGGGTAGTCACTTTCCTGTTTGTCATGGAGATGGTCCCAATCTGGGCACCCACTGGCAAGGTGCTGGTGTCTGTTTTCTCAGGGTCAGATTGGTGATGATCAAATTTTATGATCAGGCTGGGCCTGGCAAGTACAAAGTCCTGAGTTTGATGCTCAGTACCAAAAAGAAAGATTACCCCCCACCACCAAAAAACCCCCAAACACGCATATTATGATTTCACTTGGTCTTATATGACTGAGTTTGTTTTGCATCTGTTTCATTATGAATGAAGCTTAATATATTTTCCTGTGATTAACAGCCATGTGTAGTTATATAGTTCTTTTATATGGATTATCTGTCCATCTGTTTTTCTGGTCTATTTTTTTCTTTCGTGGTATTAATCTTATTGACTTGTCAGGTTCTTTGTCTATTAAGGAGAATGACCCTTTGTCTGAAATGTACCTTAAAGATATATTCATTTGTAATTTTCTGTTTGACTTTGTCTATACTTAAAAAAAGTTATCATTAGGCATCTAACAAGCATAAAATCCTGACATCACACCATCAAGGAAAAGAAAAAAAACTCCTCCTTTCCCTTCCTTCCTTCCTTCCTTCCTTCCTTCCTTCCTTCCTTCCTTCCTTCCTTCCT
>NW_012267241.1:20115730-20155956 GCF_000151885.1 Dipodomys ordii | reverse complement strand
CCTGAGTAGCTAGGATTACAGGCATGAGCCACCAACGCCCGGCCTGCTTCTCTTTCTTAAAAAATGTTTTTCTTTTTCTCTTTATCTTCCTTCCTCCTTTCTCTCCCTCTCTCCCTCCCTCCCTGCCTCCCTGCCTGCCTCCCTCCCTCCCTCCCTGCCTCCCTCCCTCCCTTCCTCCCTCCCTCCCTCCTTCCTTCCTTCATCCTGAAGATTGAACTCAGCACCTCACAACTCTACTACTGAACACCACATTCTCAGCACTAATCTTTTCTTTTTTCTTTTTTGAAGGTAATTCAGTCTATCAGTTATTTATGGCTTCAGAGTTTTGTATAATATGTATGAAGGCCTTCCCCACTGCTAAGGTTATTATTTTTTTTTCATTTATTTCTTTAATTCTTAGATCACAAAAAAAGTAAAAAACAGAGAAGATATATTTTTTAATTAAGTTTTTTTATCATAAAAATACTGTACCAAGGGGTTACAGTTACATGAGCAAGGTAATGAGTACATTTCCTTTTGTTTTTGTCGGTCATGGGGTTTGAACTCTGGGCTTGGGCTGCTTTCTTCAGTTCAAGGCAAGCACTCTACTGCTTGAGCTACAGCGCCACCTCTGGTTTTCTAGTGGTTTATTGGAGATAAGAGTCTCACAGACTTTCCTGCCTGGGCTGGCTTTGAACCGTGATCCTCAGATCTCAGCCTCCTGAATAGCTAGGATTACAGGCGTGAGCCACCGGCGCCAGGCTTATGAGTACATTTCTTATCCAGCATTGGTGCCTCCTCCTCCTCCTATTATTATTATTATTAATATTTGCCAATTCTGGAGCTTGAACTCAGGGCCTGGGCTCTGTCTTTGAACTACTTGAGCCACAGTGCCACTTCAGGCTTTTTCTGTTTATGTGGTACTGAGGAATTGAACCCAGGGCTTCATGTGTGCTGGGCAAGCACTCTACCACTAAGCCACATTCCCGGGCCCAAGATTACTTTTTAAATGTATAAAAGTTTTATTTAAAATTAGATATCGTAATATAAATTAAGGTATAATAGAAAATATTAAGCTTTAATAAGATAGGCTATTTAAATCATCTATATCTCTACAATAAAATGAAAGAGAAATCTAAAAATAGTGTAAATCAGTTTATTTTTTATTGTGAAAATACTGTACAGAGGGGTTACAATTACATGGGCAAGATAATGAGTACATTTCTTTTTTTTTGGTTCCGATCATGGGGCCTGAACTCTGGGCCTGGGCGTTGTCCCTCAGCTCTTCAGCTCAAGGATAGCACTCTACCATTTGAGCCACAGCGCCACTTCCGGCTTTTTTCTTTTTGCTTATGTGGAGCTGAGGAATTGAACCCAGTGCCTCAGGCATATAAGGCATGTGCTCTACCACTGAGCCACCTTCCCAGCCCATGAGTAGATTTCTTATCAAGCATTGTAGCCTCCTCCTTTGTTTCCCCTTCCCATCCCTTCCCATCCCCCCCCCTCCTGCCTCTCCACCCAATCCTGCTCCCCCTCCCACCAAAGTTGTAAAGTTCGTTTTCGACTTAACAACTTGTACATTTCATTGTTGCTATGGGTCCACCTGTATCTTTTTTGTTGTTGTTGTTAGTAGTGGGGCTGCACCATTCTTCAGCTCTTCAGCTCAAGGCGAGTGTTCTACTACTTGAGCCACAGTGCCACTTCCGGTTTTCTGGTGGTTTTATTGGTAATCAGAGTCTCATGGACTTTCTGCCCAGGTTGGTTTTGAATCACGATCCTCACATCTCAGCCTCCTGAGTAGCTAAAATTACAGGCGTGAGCCACCAGTGCCCTGTTCAGTTTTTAAATTCTTACTGTCAACATTAAAAGCATTACAGAAAGTGGGGCTGGGAATGTAGCTCAGTGGTGGAGTGCTTGCCTAGCATGTGTAAGGCCTTGGGTTAGCTCCCCAGCACCACCAAACCATGATAATAATAAAATTACAAAACTCTCAATTTTTTAGAAAAGTAAGCAAACCAACAAATAACTTGGCAGAATATTTTCTCCTATCTACTATAATCAAAAAGGAATTAAAATTTGCCATGATTTCTCTTCATTAAGATTAAAAAAGCACATTTGAAGAAGACAAGTAGCTAAGATTATTTTTATTGTATAGTTACTTTGCCAGTCCTGGGGCTTGAACTCAGGGTCTGGGCTCTGTCCCTGACCCTTTCTGTGCTCAAGGCTAGCACTCTACCACTTGGGCCACAGCACCATTTCTAGCTTTTTCTGTTTATGTGGTACTGAGAAATCCAACCCAGGGCTTCATGCATGCAAGGCAAGCACTCTACCACGAGGCCATATTCATAGCCTATCCCTCCCTCCCTCCCTCCCTCCCTCCCTCCCTCCCTTCCTTCCTTCCTTTCTTTTTCCTCACTTTTTCTTTCTTTTCTATCTTCCTCCTCTTTCTCTCTCTCCCTCCCTCCCTTCCTTCCTTCTTTTCTGTGGTTTGTATTTTTTTCCTACACGGAATTTTTATCGTTCATTGTTACAGCATGTTGTATGCATATTCAATGCTGCAAGTTTTTATTTTTTATTTGTTTACAAATGGTGACCCAGTTGTTGCAGCATTATTCCCTTAGTAAGGTATTTCCCTCCTACTAGTTCAAAATGAGAATGAAAGGTGTATCAATTCTCCCGTGTGTCTTTTTTTTTTTTTTGGGTCCGGTCACTGTCCCTCAGCTCTTCAGCTCAAGGCTAGCGCTCTACCACTTGAGCCACAGCGCCACTTCCAGCTTTTTTCATTTTGCTTATGTGGTGCTGAGGAATCGAACCCAGGGCCTCATGCATGCAAAGCAGTGCTCTACCACTGAACCACCTTCCCAGCCCCCCGTGCGTCTTTTTTAATATAAGCACACACATATATACAAATATCAGTAAGTTTGGGTTTGAGTTTAGTTCTAGACGACTTTCTATTCTCATCAATGAACCATTTAATGATTACAAGCATATCATTTTATTTATCATACTTTGTACTATTTAGAGCGTTTGTCACTTCTTATTCATCTTAAGGTTTAGCTATTTATTTTTGGTTGTTGTTTGTTTTGGTTCTGGTACTAGGGGTTAAGCTCAGTTTTTTTTTTTGCTTGAGACTTTTTTTTAACACCACTTCAACTACAGCTCCACTTCCAACTGCTGCTGCTTCTCCCTTCTCCCTCTTCCCCTTCTTGTTCTCTTTTCCCTTCCTCTCCCTCTCCTCCTCCTCCTCCTTTTTTGGTCTTGCTCTCTTTTCCCTTCCTCCCCCTCTCCTCCTCCTCCTCCTTTTTTGGTCTTGCTCTCTTTTCCCTTCCTCTCCCTCTCCTCCTCCTCCTCCTTCTTTGGGTTAATTGGAGATAAGCGTCAATTCCTCCATAGCTAGAATAACAAATGTGAGGCCTTGGTACTCCGCTCCAGATTTCTAGACTTGTGGCTCTCTGACCTTGGTTCTGGGTGAGGCTGAGACCTGAGATCAAATATCATGAGCAAAATTTTGGACTTTGCTAGAGGCTGGCAACTCAGTTCTCTGAGCAATGCTCCATTTAGGAATTGCCATGATGCTGAGACAGGCCAGTAGGGTATTTCCTAGAGTGTGTGTATTCCTATATGCCAGTTCTGACTTAACAACACCAATGACCATTGGTCTCCGGTGACTTATCAGGCTGCATTTTCTGGACTAGATGAGAGTACAGTGAGAGCAGGAAATCAGGACAAACACCTCCACTTGCTTAAGTCAAACAGCTTCTCTTTCCCCGTCCCTGGAGATCAGTTATCACCAAATGGACCGTGCACTCTGTGAAAGTGTTGCAGGCTTCACAGCTTGTAAAGAAGAGGCTGCATTCTCTGGGCTCCCTTCTCCTGAATCTAGCAGAGGGAAGGCCTTTGGCTCCTTTGGCTGGGTGATAACCAGGAACTGGACTAGTTGGGAGAGAGTGATGGCTCCATTTGAATAAAGGTTGTAAACCCATTATACTACAGGGGGCTCTAGATCTTTTTTTGGAAGGTAGTATAAAAATGTATTTTTTTGGGGGGGGGAGTCTGGGCCTGGGCACTGTCCCTCAGCTCTTCAGCTCAAGGTTAGCACTCTACCACTTGAGCCATAGCGCCACTTCCGGCTTTTTTTCCTTTTGCTTATGTGGTCCTGAGGAATCGAACCCAGGGCCTCAGGCATGCAAGGCAAGCGCTCTACCACTGAGCCACCTTCCCAGCCCCTAAAAATGTATTATACATAAAGAATATCACCACTAGTGGAGGCAAGTGAGGGCACAATGGTTCTGGCTGGAAGACAGCTAGTTCTTTGGAAATAGAACGGCTTCAGGGGGCTCACAGCCTCATGCCACAGTGACCAGTCAGTCAGACAGAAGAGGGCATGCCGACCTCACAAGGCTTCTGGTGTCCACTAAGGGCCTGCCCTTCCTGTCCTGTGGTACCCATAAAGCAAGGACCCTCCCCCCCCAAGGTGGCTTTGAAGTGACAGCAATACCACTGTAAGCAGTGTGTTTAATTGGATGATCTCCAGAAACTATAAATGAATTTTCTAGCCATACAGCTGGGTGAAGTACAAGATATTTGGTTCCAGGCCATGGAGGAAAAGGCAGTGCGAGTGGTGGCACTTCCCCGTCCCACGTGCTCAGAGGGGGAGGGAGGAGGGTGGAAAGGTGTTAAAACCAACCCTCATTTTAATGTACAAAAGAATGACTCTGATCAGTAATAAATTGTATTGAAAACAAAATGGATTAAGAAGTTTATGCTCCTCTAAGGTGGGGAGATGGGGAATGAATTCTTCAAAGCGGAAAGGAAACACTGGGGCAGGGCAAGGCCTGGTGGTCATTTGCTCTGATCCATTTTCACCTTTAGTAGTCTCAGGAAGGTGCAATTTTTCTTCTCTTTCCTCCCCTTTGTATTTGCTTGGAAGTTTCTCCAGCAGTCTGTCCGACCCTCTTGACTTTCCTCAAAGTTTGTTTTCCATTCCCTTTTTTGTGTGGCTTTTTCTTTTTTTTTTGGGTCGATTGTGGGGTTTGAACTCTGGGCTTGGGCGCTGTCCCTCAGCTCTTCAGCTCAAAGCTAGCTCTCTACCGCTTGAGCCCTAGCGCCTCTTCTAGTTTTCTGGTGGTTTACTAGAGATAAGAGTCTCATGGACTTTCCTGCCTGGGCTGGCTTTGAACTGTGATCCTCAGATCTCAGCCTCCTGAGCAGCTAGGATTATAGGCGTGAGCCACCAGTGCCCGGCTTCCTGTGGCTTTTTCTAAGCTTCAATTTCCTCTTCCCTTTTCGTTTGTTTCCTTTCATGCATCTCTTTGGCTTCTCTCTCTTTCCTTTTAATTTCCAGCTCAGCAAAGAGTTTCCCTGTCTGTTTGTATACTGCTTGTTTGAACAGCTCAGGATCCTCCTCCACATTTGTAGAGTTTCCCTCCTTCTTTAATTGTTTTTTCCCCCTTACTGTTTCACAGTGTGTTCCAGGTATTCTTTTCTTGCCTGAATCATATCCAGGGCCCTCTATTTTTGTTGCAGTAGCAACTTGTAAGCTTTGTCTACAGCTTCAAAAGTCTTTTGTGCTCTGTCAGCATCATCTTGATTTTTGTAAGGATGCACCAAGATGGATAAATGCCAAAACCTCTCTTTTATTTTTCCAGCTGTCACTTCAGGATCAATCTGAAGAACCTCAAGTGGGTTCAAACTGAACTAAGATGAGCCAGGCCGGGTCAACCTTTCAATCTGCTTTTTTAGGTGTCAGAACGGAACGGAATCTATTTGTTTCACTTCACTGTAGAAGGTCATAAATGCTTCCTGCGTGCTGCCGCTGACACCCGTACCACTTATCCCCAAAGTAGCCATTTCCCCTGCCAGTCACCCAGGGTTTAGATCTTTTTGTTGTTGTTAGTCATGGGGCTTGAACTCTGGGCCTGGGCATTGTCACTCAGCTCTTCAGCTCAAGGCTAGCACGCTACCACTTGAGCCACAGCGCCACTTGGAGCTTTTTTTGCTTATGTGGTGCTGAGGAATCGAACCCAGGGTCTCATGCAAGCAAGGCAAGGGCTCTACCACTGAGCCACCTTCCCAGCCTTGGGCTCTAGATCTTGAAGACACTTTTATTCATGGATGATTATCTGTATATTACCTATACTTATAAAGCTATACCAAGTATCTACATACGGTATATTGGTATAAATGATACAATATTTAATATTTCTGAAATTCTTTATTCCATGTACTTCTTAAACATTTTTTATTATTAAGTAGTTGTACAAGGAGGTTAAGATTTTGTAGGTCGCATTATAAGTACAATGCATCTTGAGCAATATCATCCCTTCAATGATTCTCTCCCATCTTTCCCAACTCCACTCATATCCTCAAGTTACATGGTTCCATGTTCACATTGTCTCATATGAGTGCATTTGCCTATCCAGCCTCTCTCCATTCATCTGTCCCTCTCCTCTGGACCCCTTCCCCCAAAAAATCATGTTTCATCTTTCTGGTATTCATGTTCTATTTACTTTTGTGTGTATGTATGTGTATGTGTTTGTGTGTGTGTGTGTGTGCGCGCACACATGTGCATGTGTGTGCTTGGTACTGGGGCTTGAACCTCAAGATTAAAGTTTTCACTTGCTCATGGTTACCACTTGAGCCAAATCTCCATTACAGCATTTTCTGGTTAGTTGGAGGTGTTGTCTTTAAGACTTTGTTTTTTTTTTTTTTTTGGTTGGTTGTGGGGCTTGAACTCTGGGCCTGAGCGCTGTCCCTCAGCTCTTCAGCTCAAGGCAAGCACTCTACCACTTGAGCTACAGCACCACTTCCGGTTTTCTGGTGGTTTATTGGAGATAAGAGTTTCATGGACTTTCCTGTCAGGGCTGGCTTTGAACCGCAATCCTCAGATCTCAGCCTCCTGAGTAGCTAGGATTACAGGCGTGAGACATTGGTGCCCAGCCCCCCCTTTTTTGATAAAGCTGGCTTAGAACCCTGATCTTCCTGGTGTTAGCCTACCCAGTAGTTAGACATGAGTCATTTATGCCTGGCCATTTGTTTTTCTTGTATCCTTTGTTAATGTGGTGGTACTGAGGATCAAACGCAGAGCCTTGTGCTTGCTAGACTCTATAATGAGCTACACTCTCCAGTCCTTGTACTTTTATCATCTTTTGTATTTATTTATCCATCTTTCCATTTACTTGTTTGATCTGTAATTTCAGTTACTTTAGCAGCTTACTCATGTAAACTATAAAAGTTGACTTTTTTATCAAGCCAGACCTAGGGCTTGAGCTTAGTGCCTGGGTGCTGACCCTGAGCTTTTGTCCTCAAGGCTAGCAGTATGCCAATTTAGCCACTCCTTCACTTCCAGCTTTTTATTGGAGATAAGACTCTCATAGACTTCCTGCCGAGGCTGGCTTTGAATTATTATCCTCAGATCTCAGTCTCCTGAGTAGCTAGGATGACAGGCATGAGCCACCACTACCTAGATATGTCTGAATTTTTGATATCCCTCAATAAAGTGACATAATATTCATTGGGTTCCTTCCAAGAGAAATTCCAAAACACACTTCTTTTCCTTCATAAACACTTCCATTATGTAACACACCATGGAAAGCCTTTGGCTGAATCCAGGGAGCACATGGCTCTGTCCCTAGTTCAGTCTTCTTTCTTTGAACTTTTTAGAGTACCATGGCCCACTCCATATTTGCTTAGTACTTCTCCCCTCTGGCCTTCATGACTTTACATATAAATTTGGGGTTTAGTGAAGTAGAAAGGCTGTAATTTTGGAGTCATGGCAATATGGATTTGAATCTTGGCTTCACACACCAGCTTTGAAACTTGCATAAGTACTCAACCCTGTCTTCAGGAGGAAGTATTCTCATCTGAAAAGCAAACAGACAAACGAACAAACCACTTGGTCCTGTAGCTTTGGGCCTGTGTGCATCACACATCATGATGGAATTGCATACTAGAGGAGCTGCTTATATCATGGCAACTAGAAATTGAAAATGAACAATAAAAATGTCCCCCTAAACGAGAGCAACCTTTACCACCTCCAGTCGGACATCAGTTTTGAAGGCCTGCTCAACTTCAGCCTTGTGAGGATCAGAGCAGCATTTACCACTCTGGGAGTATTGCTCATACTCTAGAGAAACAGAATCAAGGCCACACACACACACACACACACACACACACACACACACAGATATAAATAAAGCCATTCATCTTAAAGAATTAGTGCCTGCAATTGTGGGACAGACAAAGCTGGAATCGTTGGGGCAGGCCAGCAGTCTGGTGACTTAGAAGAGTTGATGGATATTGGAGTCTTCAGTCTAAAGTCTATATTGTATTAGAGACTTGGGAAGAATTTCTATGTTACAACCTTAAGGAGAAATAATTTTTCACAATTCCCAATCATTTTCTCTTTAGGCCTAGTGTTGGTTGAATGCAGCCCACACATATGATGCTGGGTATGGTGATATCCACTGGAATCCAGCATTGGACAGGCTAAGGAAGGACAAATCAGGAGTTCAAGGTCAGCCTGAGCTACATAGGGAGAGCCTGCCTTAGCAAATAAAATGAATGAAACAAGTAAAGAAACAATAAAACAAACAAAAATACCAAGTCTACTGATTTGAATGTTAATCTCCTCTAGAAAATACCTGTCTAGCAACATCTAGATTGGTATTAAGACAAACAATTACAATAAACAACACATGCAGGTAACTGTCACATTCCTCCAATTGGACCACTGATTCTGAAGAACCTGAGTGCTGGTCTAAAAGAGTGTCATCGAAGAAGATGCTATGATGATGCAGCCGGACAGGGCTTTCAGAATCTGTTAGAACCCATTCATGAGCAGAACTCTGCACTGCTTCTGTGCTATTTTTGGCATCTTTTTAGGGTTCTTACTTAAAGGATATTATGTGGAAGGGGTGCTATCCTCAAGTCTAGTAGCTGCCCACTCCCATGGGCTCAAGTCCTGTGTCAACCTGGGCAAGTCATTGGGCTCTATGGACCTTAGTAATTGTCTGTTTGTTTGTTTATTTTAGAGGTTGAATTAATAGTCTTCATGAGAAAGCCAGTGCCTACAGGCAGACACATCTCCCAAAAAACTTGCAGCCTTGAATACACTATGAGAAAACTAAACCATGAAAGTAGCAGAGTAAAGAAAGCAGAAAAACAGTCTTGACAAACCTAATCAGCTTTAATGGAGAGCTGAAATGGGACACCATGATGACCTGAGGAGAGTCAGGAGATGTGAGGCATGGCACTTGTCTATTACGAGGGAAATTGTGTGTGTGTGTGTGTTTGTATGTGTATTTTGTTGGTTGTGGGGACTGAACTCTGGGCTTGAGCACTGTCCTTTAGCTCTTCAGCTCAAAGCTAGCTCTCTACCACTTGAGCCATAGCATCTCTTCTAGTTTTCTGGTGGTTTACTAGAGATAAGAGTCTCATGAACTTTCCTGCCTGGGCTGGCTTTGAACTGTGATCCTCAGATCTTAGCCTCCTGAGTAGCTAGGATTATAGGTATGAGCAACTGGTGCCCGGCTTAAAGGGAAATTTAGATTTGGAAGTGTTTTAAGTTCCCATCTCACTTTTTTTGGTTTTGTTTTTGTTTTTCTTGACACAGGGACTCACTGTGCAATTCTGCCTGGCCTCAATCTCACTCTATATCACAGGGTGACCTTGAACTCAAGGTCTTCCTGTTATCTAGGGGTTGGGATTATACATACATGCTACCACATTGGCTTCTTTCTCATTTTTATTTTATTCATTTATTTTTGTGTGCCAGTCCTGGCCTTGAACTTAGGGCCTTGAGCTTTTCTTTCTCTCTCTCTCTCTCTCTCTCTTTCTTTCTTTCTTTCTTTCTTCCTTTCTGTGTTTCTTTCTTTTCTTTCTTTCTTTCTTTGTCGTGGGCATTGAACTCTGGGCCTGGGCACTGTCCTAATTTAGCTCTTCAGCTCAAGGCTATTGCTCTACCACTTGAGCCACAGCTCCACTTCAAGTTTTCTGAGTGATTTATTGGAGTTTCCTGCCCAGACTGGCTTTGAACTGGGATCCTTAGATCTCAGCCTCCTGATTAGCTAGGATTACAGGCATGAGCAACCAGTGCCCAGCCTTTGAGCTTTTTTGCTCAAGTCTAGCACTCTGTCATTTGAGCCACAGCTCTCCTTCCAGCCTTTTGCTAATTAGTTGGGGATAACAGTCTCACAGACTTTTCTGCCTGAGTAGCTAGGATTAAGTGTGAGCTACTGGTGCCTGGATCCTTCTAGTATTTGAATACTGTGTTTCCCTATCATTCTTTAGTTTTAGACTTGCAGAGACTTATTAAGAATTTTAATTTTGCGATTGCTTCACTTTTTTTGAAATGTCTCTGTGGTCTTAAATGTTAACTTTAAGAACTGTTACCACATGCTTATTGATCAGAAAAGAGATTCTTTAGGGCTGGGAATGTGGCTTAGTGGTAGAGGGTTTGCCTAACATGCATTAAGCCCTGGGTTTGATTCCTCAGTGCCACATAAATAGAAAAAGCCGGAAGTAGCGCTGTGGCTCAAGTGGTATAGTACTAGCCTTGAGCAAAAGAAGCCCCAGGCCCTGAGTTCAAGGCCCAGGCCTGGCAAAAAAAACAGGGAATTAAAAAAAAATCAATGATGCAATGGCTGAATGCGCAATACTTATATTTGGTTTCTGTGTGTGTGTGTGTGTTTGTGTTTGTGTGTGTGTGTGTGTGTGTGTGTATGTGTGTGTATACCAGGCCTGGGCACTGTCTCTAAGCTTTGTTTTGCTCAAGTCTAGCACTCTACCACTTAAGCCACTACCACTTCTGGCTTTTTCTGTTGATGTGGTACCGAGGACTTGAACCCAGGGCTTCATTCATGCTAGGTAAACCCTCTACCACGAAGTCATATTCCCAGCCTGGATTATATATTTTTTAATATCTCATTTTGGAGACATAAATATGATAAAGTAGACTCATTCTCTTGTAGTTTAGGAAAATCCTGCATAAACTACTATGTTATTCTGCTTTGTGTCTTTGTAACAAAATACCTGAGATGATCAACTTAATAAGGGAAAAGGTTTATTCTGGCTGAGGCTATCTCTTGGTTCTGTTGCTTTAGGCCTGTGGCAGCAGAATACATCATGGCAGGAGCCCCTCGGGGAGGAGCTGTTCACCTCATAGTAGCCAGGGATAGGAAAGACTGGATCCTAATGTCCTCTTCATGGGTATATGTCTAATATCCTAACGTCCACCCACTGTGTCCTCTTCATGGGTATGTGTCTAATATCCTAACGTCCACCCACTAAGCCCTCAAGTTTGACTACCTCCTAACAGCACTGAAGGCTGGGGACCAATCCTTCAATACATGGGCCTCTGGGGAATATTCTAGATCCAAACTATAGCCTTTGCAAAGACTCAAAGCTTTGCAATAAGATCTGGGCTTAAATCCTGGTTTCCAATTTATTGGCTATGCAAACTCAGCTATAAGTTTTCTTTTCCCTGAGCCTCAGTTTTCTTATCTGCAAAATGGGAGTGATGGGCCATTGATAGAGTGGTTGTAAAATCCAGTGAAATGGTCTCTGTGAGCTGTTAAGCATAGTGCTTGATACAGTAAACTTGAAATTAGAACAAGCTCTGTTCTCTCCCCTGGGATTGTTCACTGGGGTTATGGAACACTTTACTGCCATTAAGAAATTCCAAGCTGGGGCTGGGAATGTGGCTTAGTGGTAGAGTGCTTGCCTAACATGCATGATACCCTAGATTCAATTCCTCAGTACCACATAAACATAAAAAACCAGAAGTGGCACTGTGGTTCAAGTGGTAGAGTGCTAGCCTTAAGCAAAAGAAGCTCAGGGAAAGTGCCCAGGCCTTGGGTTCAAGCCCCAAGACTGGCAAGAAAAGAAAAAAAAAACAAGAAAGAAATTCCAAGCAAATCAGGCATTGATGGCTTACACCTGTAATCCTAGCTGCTCAGAAGGCAGTGCAGGTCTAAGCCAGGTCAGGCAGGAAAGTCCATGAAATTCTTTTTTTTTGGGGGGGGTGGTCCAGTTGTGGGGCCTGAACTCTGGGCCTGGGCGCTGTCCCTCAGCTCTTCAGCTCAAGGCTAGCACTCTACCACTTGAGCCACAGCACCACTTCCGGCTTTTTTCTTTTTGCTTATGTGGTGCTGAGGAATCGAACCCAGGGCCTTGTGCATGCAAGGCAAGCGCTCTACCACTGAGCCATCTTCCCAGCCCAGTCCATGAAATTCTTATCTCCAATCAACTACAAAAAATAAAAGAAGAAGAAGCTAAAGTGGAGTTGTTCTCAAATGGTACAGTGCTACTGTAAAAGAAGCTCAGAGAGCGCTGGGAAGGTGGCTCAGTGGTAGAGCGCTTGCCTTGCATGCACGAGGCCCTGGGTTCGATTCCTCAGCACCACATAAACAAAAAGGAAAAAGCTGGAAGTGGCGTTGTGGCTCAAGTGGTAGAGCACTAGCCTTGAGCTGAAGAGCTGAGGGACAGCGTCAAGGCCCAGAGTTCAGGCCCCACGACTGGACCAAAAAACAAAAAACAAAACAAAACAAAAAAAGAAGCTCAGAGATAGCACCCAGGCTCTGAGTTCAAGCACCAGGATCAGGAAAAAAAGAAAATAAATAAATTAATATAAATAAATAAATAAAAGAAATCTCATGCAACAGCTCATTTTTCTGGGTGTCAAGAAAGTTGTCTTCAAAGAAAAAGCCACACCAGGTTGTGCTCATCAATGGAGCAAGTCACTTCTGAAAGGGGAAGGTTTGGCCCTGAAGTATCTGGCTTTACTTTTAAAACAGACAATTTGTATTCTAGGAATCAGTTGGCCTTCCCTTCTAGGAAGAAGTGATGAATCATTACAGGAAATATTGTTTTGTTTTGTTTTTTTCCTTCAAGTACCTCAACAATGAAGGCCATTAAAAATAGAGCTTTCATTTGAGAACAATTTTGAGAGGAGCTGGAGTAAAAACAGGCGTACTTAGTCCCTGTCATAACCTCTTCAAGGCCTTAGAAGGCATAGACTGTGGCCAATTGCAAAAATTAACTAAAATACTATTGTACAGCATAAGGGAGATTCTGGGTTTGATCTACAGTAACACACACACACACACACACACACACACACACAGAGAGAGGCATACACACACACACACAGAGGTACTTTAGATTAGAATGCTATCAATAATAGAGATAATGGTCAATAATTTTCTAGAAAATTAACTTTGGACAGGGTAGGTTGGTGGAGAAAAGCCCTTCCAATTTCCAAAGGCAGAATAGAACAAGTGGCTGGTGATGGATATATTTATTAATTTGGTTTTGCTAATCAAAGCACAGTGTACACATGTGATCAAATCATAGTGTTCTATACCTTCCATATATTCAGTGTTTATGGAAATATCTCAACCTAAGGCTAGGGTTGGGACTCTAGTCTTATAGTGACTGCCTAAATAAGCGCAAAGACCTAAGTGCTACCTATATATGTACATATTCATTCAATCTCCTTATTAGTTTTCTTTCAAATCACAAATGGGTGCTAATTATTGTAAACATTAGTCTTTTCTAATTACTATTAGTTTTTCAATATTTTACTCTTTAAAGGAGATAGGTTCTGACATTTTTTTATTTTTTATTTTTTTGTCAGTCGTGGGGCTTGAACTCTGGGCTTAGGCACTGTCCCTCAGCTCTTCAGCTCAAGGTGAGTGCTCTACCACTTGAACCACAGTGCCACTTCCAGTTTTCTGGTGGTTTATTGGAGATAAGAGTCTCAGGGACTTTCCTGCCCAGGCTGGCTTTGAACCATGATCTTCAAATCTCAGCCTCCTAAGTAGCTAGAATTACAGGCATGAGCCACTAGCACCCGGCTGGTTCTGGTATTTCTTTACTTATGGTCACTCGACTAGATCTACATTTGTTTGTATGTCTACATTTTTATTTTTGATTTATTTTTGTCATGCTGGGGATCAAATCTAGGGCTTTGCTCATGCTAGGCAGGTGCTCTACCAATCCAGCTGTACCCTTCCAACTTTCTATGTGTTATTTTAATTTACAACTCTCAAATGCTTGCAGCATATTCCTCTTCTCTGGGTTGATTATGACCATTGATTTGAGATCATCCAAACTAACATGGCATCAAGGCCTCTCAGTTTCATTTGCACATGGAGTAAGTCAAGACATTCCAGCAGTACTGATTTATCTGAGGCTCCCTGCTCTTTTCCAAAGTGGGAGAGCCACGCCCTCTTCCCTCCCCTCTGATCACAGGGAGAGAGAGTTTGAAGTTGAAAGATGTTTCTGGAGTCTGCTCTCTAGATCACCTTTTAAGTCAGGATAAGGTTGGAAGGGACCATAGCCTAGAAGAGACCACAGCTTATAAAATAGCTTCTTGTTTCTGGCCTCTGTTATGGGCCTTCAGAAGGGTTACTTACTGTATTGTGCTTTTCACATCCTCTTTCCCTTGGGCAGTCTAGGGAGAAGGTCTCTATGGCCCATGTCTGAACATACAAAGTTAGAATCCTGCTACAGAGAAGAGTGGTCCATAAATTCTGTTCCTGGAGGTTTGCATTCACATTCCAGCAGGCTCAGGAAACAGGAAGACAAACAAAGGAAGGAGGCTCAGAGAATGAAGAGCCGGAAGAGACAAAGAAGACTTGGGGTCACAGCTAGGAGCTCATCTCTCTGCCTGGGGAGAACGGGAAACAGAAACCAAGACTTTTGAAATTTAACTCTCTCTCTCTCTCTCCTTGGTCTTGTTTCTTTCTCCTTCTTTCCCTCCCTTCTTTCTCTTGCCCTCCCTTCCTCCTTCCCTTCCTTTCCTTCTTTCCCTCCCTTCCTCCCTCCCTTCTTCCTTCCTTCTTTCTTTCCTTCCTTCCTTCCTTCCCTCCCTCCTTTCCTCCTTCCTTCCTTCCCTTCCTCCTTTCTTCCTTCCTTCCTTCCTTTTCTTCTTTCTTGTGCTGGTACTGGGGCTGAAACTCAGGGTTTGGGCACTGTCCTTTAGCTTTTCTGCTCAAGGCTGGTGCTTAAACACTCAAGCCACAGCTCCACTTCCTCCTTTTTGGTGGTTAATTGAACATAACTTTTCTGACAGGATGGCTTTAAACCACAGTGCTCAAATCTTAGTCTCCTGAATAGCTTGGATTATAGACGTGAGAAACTGACACCTTGCTACACCTTTTTTTTTCTTTTCTTTTCTTTTTCTTTTTGGTGACCATGGAGCTTGAACTCAGAGACTGGACACTGACCCTGAACTCCTTTGCTCAAGGATAGTGCTCTACCACTTTGAGCCACAGCTCCACTTCCACTTTTCTGGTGGTTAATTGGAGATAAGAGTCTCACAGACTTTCCTGCCTGGGCTGGCTTTGAACTGCGATCCTCAGATCTCAGCTTCATTAGTAGCGAGGATTACAGGTGTGAGCCAACAGTGCCCAGCATCCTTTCCTTTCCTTTCCTTTTTCCTTTCCTTTCTTTCCTTCATCCCTCCCTCCCTTCCTTCCTCCTTCCCTGCTTTCTTCCTTCCTTCCTTCCTTCTTTCTTTCTTTCTTTCTTTCTTTCTTTCTTTCTTTCTTTCTTTCTTTCTTTCTTTCTTTCTTTCTTTCTTTCCTTTCTCTCTTCTTACAGTTCTGTGGGTTGAACCCAAGACCTCATGCATGTTAATGAGCTTCATTTGTAGTCTGTAAATATTTTTATTTTAATGAGATACATGAGCATTAAAGATAATGATATAAATACTTACCATTACTTAGGCAATAGAGCAGACTTTAGCCCTCTAGAGGGACTGGAGAGACAGTTTATAGGTACCTACAGCCATTTAATCCACTGCCAAAGTCTACATTAACCACACATTTACATTTAAATATGTCCAATTATCACCTCTGGTTATTTTCCAGGTAAGAATTAGTCTTAGTAATTTGAAGGATTTCCCACTCTCCAAAGCCTTCTCATTTGCTTTCCTCCAATCCTAGTCTCAAATTTTGTCTGAAAAAAAAATGAGGCTTGAAAATCCCCACAGGGAAACCTGGTCTTGTTACTAATGTCTGTTTTGTTTGGCTGCCAGATTTTTCCCACGTTTTGTGGATATAGAGCCAAGAATCTTCAGGCTTTAGCACCTTCTCTTGCCACACAAAGGGGTTTCTAGATTAGAGCTGAGAGGAGGGAAAGAACAGATCAGTAATCAGTACAGGTTTTTATTTTATTTTATTTATTCATTTACTTATTCATTTTAGTTAGTGCCAGTGCTGGGGCTTGAACTCAGAGCCTTGTGCTATTACTTGGCTTTTCCACTGAAGGTTGATGCTCTATCATTTTTACCACATCACCATTAGATTTTCCTTCCTTCATCTCTTCCTTCATCCCTTCCTTCCTTCCTTCCTTTCTCTTTCTCTCTCTCCCTCTTTCTTTCTTCCTTTCTCTTTCTCTCTCCCTCTTTCTTTCTTTCTTTCCTCTCTTTCTCTTTCTGCTTTTTTCTTTTTGTGACAATCAGGGGGCTTGAAGTCAGGGCCTGGGTACTATCCCTGAGCTTTTTTTCTCTCAGATTTATCACACCACTTGAACCACAGATCTACTTATGTCTTTTTAGTGTCTCCTGGAATTTCCTGCCCAGTATGTCCTTGAACTAAGATCCTCAGAACTCAGCCTCTTGAGTAGCTAAAATTACAGGTATGAGTCACATGGCTAGATTTTCCTTTTGTTACTTATGCAGGTATTGAAGCTTGCCACAAAGATTGCTTTCTTCCCTGTCCTGGCCTTCTTCAGAAGGATTTGTGGAATTTTTTCTTTTTTGGTCAGTATGAGGCTTGAACTCTACCGCTTGAGCCATAGCCATACTTCCAGTTTTCTAGTGGTTTATTGGAGATAAGAGTCTCAGGACTCAGGAAAGTCCTGCCTGGTCTGGCTTTGAACCATGATCCTCAGATCTCAGCCTCCTGAGTAGCTAGGATGACTGGTGTGAGCCACTGGCGCCTGGCTGTTTTTATGTTTTTGTGTAGGCTAATATAGTAGAGGCTTAGGCAGTCTACAGTAGAGACGGTAGAGACCATAGTCAGGGATGATCCTAAGGCATTCGTTGCAGGGAGGTCTTTCTGAGTGATCTGGAGAGGCTACCTGAAGCTGGAGGTCAAGATACATCGTCCCTTTGTAGTTTATGCAAAATCAGGCTGCAGCCTGGCACCAGTGGCTTATGCCTGTACTCTTAGCTACTCAGGAGGCAGAGAGATGAGGATCAAGGTTGAAAGCCAACCCAGGTAGATAAATACAAGAGATTCTCATCTCCAGTTAACCACCAATACACTGGAAGTAGAGTTGTGGCTCAAGTGGTAGAGGTCCAGTCTTGAGTAAAAGCTAAGCAAAAGCACAGGCCTTGAGTTCAAGTACCAGTACTAACACACACACACACACACACACTCGAAAGAAAAGAGAGAAAAAAAATATATAGAGAGAGAGACAGACAGACAGAAGACACATTTGGAGAACCCGAGATCTGAGGGTGGGTCCTGGTCTTTAGTCTCCCACAGTTGGTAAAGGACCATGATGATGGTAGGAGTCATTAAAGATGCGCAGAGGGTGCTGTCAGATGGAGATGAAGTCATCAGCTAACTACTAGTGATACTGGCCCAGGGCGTGCAAACCCTTGCACTTCTTGGTGAAATATTGTGAATTTTGACTTTCAAGGAACTTGAATTCAAGGGGCTTGAAAAACCACTTGTTTAGATGACCTGGTAAAAGGTATCATCCAGCATGATCATCAGAATGAAGAACCACATCCTGTTAAGGATGGCGAGGACATTCTGGCTTGTCGCAATCTTTGCTCTTCTGTGGTTTAGGCATTTCTGACTCCTCTTGGTTATTTCAAACTCCTTGAAAATTGAGTGTATCTATTGATCAAGATGCATTGTAGTCACAAACTCACATATTGGGTGGTAACCTCTTTGTACAGCTATTTATTTATTAATTTTTTGGGGGGTCCGGTTGTGGGGCCTGAACTATGGGCCTAGGTGCTGTCCCTCAGCTCTTCAGCTCAAGGCCAGCACTCTACCACTTGAGCCACAGCACCACTTCTGGCTTTTTCTGCTTTATGTGGTGCTGAAGAATCGAACCCAGGGCCTCATGCAGGCAAGGCAAGCACTCTACCACTGAGCCACCTTCCCAGCCCTGTACAGCTATTTAAATATAATAATAAGGAAGAAAGAAATTCCTGAGAATGGAATAAAAAAGGCTTATATGTCCACGGCTCACTCCTGTAATCCTAGCTACTCAAGAGGCTGATATCTGAGGATTATGGTTCAAAGCCAGCCTGGGCAGGAAGGTCTAAAAGACTCCCAACTCCAATTAATCACCAAAAAGCCAGAGGTGGAGCTGTGGCTCAAGGGGTAGGACACTTGCCTTGGGCAAAACAGCTTAGGGACAGTGTCTAGGCCTGAGTTCAAGCCCCAGAACCAACACAAAGAGAAAGAGAGAGAGAAAGATAGAAAACAGACAGAGAGAAGGAGTAAGCAAGGGAGAAAGAAAGGCAGAAAAAAAAGAAAAGAAGGAAGGAAGGGAAAAGAAAGAAAAAAGAAAAGGAAGAAAGAACTGTACAGTTGATAGAACAAGTGGCACCAAGGCCATGAGAAGTCAAGGTGAGTTGTGCAGGTTGGATAGGTGTGATGCTCACTGGAGAGACACAGGATGCTCAAGTGAGGAGCTTCTGTGTAAGGAGCAGGGCATAAGAGAGGTGGGAACTCTACTTCCTGCTCAGTTCTGCTGAGGAACTAAAGAATTTTTCATTAAAAAGCAACCTGCTGAACACCAACTATGTGAGCCTGTAAGATAATGCCCGCAACATTGCCTTTGTAATCACTTGGATCAAAGCTGCTTGTGAAGGAGAAGGTTGTGCTAAGTGCCGTGAGCTCATCGTCTGGCACTACCTGTGGGAGAGGCGGCCAAGGGAAGCCCAGGGCGTTGACGTGTGGGTGACTCAGGTGCTGCTCTGTGCCTGCTCCGCTGGGCTGGGCTGGGCTGGTGGGCAGGGCATAGAAGAGCGGAGTCCTTCCTGGGGCCTGGTCAGCATTGGAGCCCAAGGGCTCTGCCCTCCTGCTGGCCCTCTGGCCTTTTAACTGCTGGCTTTTGCTGCTGTCAATGGATCAAGTATCCAGGCCCTGAGTTCAAGCCCAAGGTCCTGAGGTGACCTATTTATTTGTAAAGTATTTATTTGATGGGTGTTCTTTTTTGTGTGTATGTGTGCCCATCCTGGGGCTTAAACTCAGAGCCTAGGCACTGTTCTTGAGCTTTTGTGCTCAAGGTTAGTGCTCTATCACTCTGTGCCACAGCATAATTTCCAGCTTTTTGGTGGTTAATTTGAGATAGGAGTCTTATGGACTTTCCTGGCTGGGTAGGCTTTGAATCACAATCCTCAGACTTCAGTCTCTTGAGTAGCTAGGATTACAGGTGTGAGCCACTGATGCCCAGCTTGGTGGGTGTTTTTTTGGGGGGAAGGGAGGTCTGGTCGTGGGGCCTGAACTCTGGGCCTGGGCGCTGTCCCTCAGCTTTTCATCTCAAGGCTAGCGTTCTACCACTTGAGCCACAGCACCACTTCTGGCTTTTTTCTTTTTGCTTATGTGGTGCTGAGGAATCGAACCCAGGGCCTCAGGCATGCAAGGCAAGTGCTCTACCACTGAGCCACCTTCCCAGCCTATCCTCTTGTCTTCTGCAATTCTGAGATAGTTAGATTAACATGACAAGGATGTCACCAATAGTGAATCCCCACAGTGTTCAAAACTTTGTAAAAGACAGCTGTCAATGCAATGCTAAGAAAGTATGAGAAAAACTGAAGCCCCTACACTGCCATTCAGTATGGTAGCAGAGTTTTATTATTTGCACATTTCCTAATCTTTATCCAAAAAAGACCCATTGCATTAGACTGGCATCCTGGCAAGCCCATTTTCCTCCCATGTTCTTTGTGGTGTTATACATCCTAGTCAGGACCTGGAACCAAGGAAGTGTGCATCTACATAGGAATGAAGAAATCATGGTACAGGGGCTGGGGATGTAGCTCAATGGGGGACTAGTTACCTGGGGTGCATGAGGCCTTGGATTCAATTCTCAGCATTGCAAAAAGAAAACTGTGATACCTATACACACAGAGGAATATTATTCAGCCTTAAAAAAGCTAGAAATTCTGTCCTTTGCTGTAACCTGGATGATCCTAGAGGGCATTGTGGTAAGTGAAATTAAGCCAGTCATAGAAAGACAAACACTGCATGATCTCCCTCATATGTGGAATCTAAATAATTAAACACATAGAGAAAAATGGTTGTCACATGGTCAGGCTGTAGGTGAGTGGAAATGGAAAGATAGACTTTTTGATTGTTTATAGATTATCTGTTAATGGGCCACAAACATTCTTCCCTGCAAAATGTTGAAATTGTGTTTGTTCTTCAGATCTCCGCAGGGACCACTGAGGAAGAGATTTGTGCAGATCATAGGGTTCTGCCTCTGTCCTGTTGGGGAACTGGAGGAGAGGGGGAGAGGGTGTGGAGGGAGAGGGGGAGAGGAAGGGACACACAGCTTCTAAGTCATCCTTTGCTTTTTTTTTTTTTTGCCACTCCTGGGGCTTAAACTCAGGTCCTGGGCACTGTCCCTGAGCTTCTTCTCCACACCCCCCCTCCCCCGACCAAGGCTAGTACTCTACTACTTGAGCCACAGGGCCACTTCTGTCTTTTTCTGTATATGTGGTACTGAGGAATCGAACTCAGGGCTTCATGCATGCTAGGCAAGCACTCTACCACTAAGCCACCTTCCCAGCCAATGGCTGCTCTTGGAAGTACCTGCTCAACCCTTGAAAGTGGTCTTAGTCCTTCCTATCCTCTGCCTACAGTCCCCCCCCTCCCCACCCCACTGTACCCCATCTTCTTTCAGCTCAATGCTGGTCCTTGTGTTCCCCCTGAGCTCCTCTCTCCCCATCTCTATTTTCCCTTCCTTCTCCACTCCTTTTAGAAGCCCTGCCTTTGAAAGGAGGGGGAGGGACCAGCTCTCATTGGAGTCTTATCAGCCTCTGGATCTGGTGACTTGTTTAAATATTATTTTTTGTACTGCTGACATCACAAGCCCTCCAGGCACCCGCCAGGCCTTTACATGCACCACATTTGCTGTTGATACTTGGCAAATGTATGCTGTTGTAAGCCGTGAATAATAGGAGGATGTGAGTAGATGTTCTGAGGAAGAAAACTCAATGCTAGAAAGAAGGAGGGCTTTCTGGGACACCATTAACAAAAGAATCTTCCCAACAGAGGGGCTGGTTTTGAACTTTCACCCATGTTTCCACAAAAGTGCCCTGGGGATATTGACACTGGAGTGAAGGCTTGCACAGGAGGCTGAGGGCTTGAAGAAAAAACTTCACAGTGAACTTTGAGTCCTGCAAAGTCCAGGGCCATGGGCAAGGCACGGACAGGCAAGCACCCTGCAATAATCCTTCAATGATGTCAGGTGGTGGGGTGAGACCTCTTTTACCATATTCCCCTGGTTTTGATTTGTAGTTTGGGGGATGGAAGGTGAACTTTAGAAAGGCTCCTTCAGGTATGACATTGTCACATTGGGTCAAGCCAGTAGGGTGGGCCATCTATCCTCCTTGGTGTCAATAAAGGGATTAGAATTTGTCTTTGTGTGTGTGTGTGTGTGGTTACTGCAGTTGGAACTCAAGGCCTTGTGTTTACTAGGCAGGTGCTGTACTGCTGAGCCATACCTCCAGTCCTTCATTGTACTGGTTATTTTTCTTTTTTCTTTTTCTTTTTCCCCTCCTTGGTTGTGGGGCTTGAACTCTGGACCTGGGTGCTAATGTCAGCTCTTTAGCTCAAGACTACAGCTCTTCCACTTGAGCCACAGCACCACTTCCGGTTTTCTAGTGGTTTATTGGAGATACGAGTCTCCTGCCTGGGCTGGCTTTGTATCATGATCCTCAGATCTCAGCCTCTTGAGTAGCTAGGATTGCAGGCATGAGCCACTGACCCCTGGCTGGGCTGGTTATTATTATTTTTTCCCACTCCTGGGGCTTGAACTCAGGGCCTGGGCTCTGTCTCTGAGCTGCTTTTTGCTGAAGGTTAGCACTCTACCACTTGAGCCACAGTGCCACTTTTGACTGTTTCTGTTTATGTGGTACTGAGGAATCGAACCCAGGGTGTCATGCGTGTTAAGCAAGCACTCTACCACTAAGCCACATTCCTAGCTCCTGCACTGGTTATTTTTGAGATAGAGTCTTGCTTCCTCCATGGGCACACACCTGGACCTCTGAGACTTTTTGCTATAGTTAAGATGACAGGTATGTACCACCATGCTCAGCTTCTTCCTTTAAGATGGAATCTTTTAAACTTTGTAAAAACTGGGCTAGCCTGGAACTATGATCTTCCCAATCTTAGCCTCCTTTGAACATTGCAGGCATGAGCCACTGACACCAAGCTAGAATTTGTCCTTTCTGATTTTATCCAAAGATATTAGTTATAAGTGTGTGTGTGCATATATATATAGAGAGAGAGGAATGGAATATTTTTATAAATGTTTTTTCTAATATGTTAGAATATGTTTTTATGTTTGAAATATGGTGAGACTAATTAATTTACTATTTAACTAGTTTTATATCACTTGCATATATTAACTGCCCTGTAGTTTAGCAAGTGCTTTAACATGCATACACTTTCTGTTCTCATAACAAATCAAGAAGAAGTTACAGGCTGTGTCTGGTGCCAAGTACACACACACACACACACACACACACACACACACACACACACACACGAAAAACCATAGTTCTGCTTTCATATTCCATAGGAGAAAGGTAAGTGTGTTGTTGGGTCAGAATTTAAACTCAACACCAGATATTTAACCCGTGTCATAACTATTCTTTCTGAAATGACATGACAGTGATGCCAGCTTAATTATTTTTAAGATTGGGGCCCATTGGTCTCTTTGGCCTATCTGGAGGGGAGGTGGTTCCTGCCTTGTGGATATCATTCTCATGCTGTTAAAATTCCAGATGACTGGACTTTGAAATAGTCAATAAATAAGGCCCAGAAATGGCAGCCTCAGGTATTTTCCTGGAAGACAGCTGGAAGAGGGAAGGCAGAGAGGCCCAGTCAGCTGAAAACTCCCACCAGACACCATGCGAAGTGCACGTGAGGCTCTGGTGTGGTGACACTGTGGGTGTGTGAGGAGGCTTGGATTTTTCTAAGCTGGAATGCTGCAATTGCCTAGAACTGCAGAAAAGCTACTGCAATAATGCTGATTTGCGTTTCCAGTCTAGTCAGGAAGGACTGGCACTCCGCTCTTCTGGAGCCTGACAAGAGTTGACAAGTGTTGAAACTACATTCAAACTAAATTATGTAGATTGTTTCCCTATGTCTTTGGGGGTCTTTTAGCACAAGTACTCTTACTTCTGTGTGACTTTGATCTAGGGAGTTCATCTTTCCATGCCTTGGTTTCTTCACTATTTAAATGCATTATTATTATCAATATAAGTACCACAGAATAGTTATACAGATTTAACTGCTTAAGTGAGAATACTAGAGAGGGCTCAAACCAATGATGGTGATGATGATGCCATTAATAGTGATGACATTGATGTTGATGATGGTGGTGATGGTGGCTAACACGTCGTCTAATGTATCATAAATGAAAGGTTTGCTTTTCATTGGTAATGAGTGCATTGATTTTCATTTTCTTCTTAGGTAAACTAAGTCTAACATAAAGCTTACCATTTTGTCCAATTTTATATGCAAAGTTTAGTGTCATCAGGTCCATCCACATTATTGAATGGAAGGCTTTTTATTTTGAGTGTGACAGTGGACCTAGGATAGGATGCATGTGGCAGCCGTGTGTGCAGTGTGCCTGGGGTAAGTCTCGGTGCCTTTGCTGGTCTGGACTGCAGGGCCGGGCGACAGGTGCATGGCCATCCACAGGGCAGGCACACTATAGGTATCTGGTCCATGAGCAGTGGGGACTCGTGCATTTGTGCTGTGTCAGCTACTTTGGATTTTATTTAGTTCACTGATGTCTTTCATCTCCATCATTGTTTTGTCTTTGGGGAAAAAGAAGCCTAGGATTTTGGCATTTTGTTGATGTAATGCTTTTGCGCTGTCATCAGATCTGACTGAGAAAGCCATTTAGAAGTGCTAGGACCAGAAGTTCCTGGTTCCTGTTGGGTGTTGGTGACTCCCACCTATAATCCTAGCTACTTAGGAGGCTGAGCTCTGAGGATTTCAGTTCCAAGCCAGCCTGGGAAGAAAGTCCACTAGCCTTCGATTAACCATCAAGTGGCTCAAGTGCTAGTTATCTACACATTTAAGTGGCTCAATGCTAGCCTTAAGCAAAAAATAGCCAAGTAGGTTCAGGAGACCCTGAATTCAAGCCCTAGTACTGGCATGTATGTGTGTGTGTGTGTGTGTGTGTGTGTGTGTGTGTGCGTGTGTGTGCGCGCACATACACACACACAGACACAGAAGTTCATGAATTAGATCATCAAGAATGTCTAGATTTCATGTACAACTGAAGTCAGTTTTCCTCTCAAATGGAAAAGGTCAGAAGTTTCAAAGGTCTTTCTGAGAGTCCTAACAGGTTGAGAACCAATAGATCTTAATAAAAACAAAACGTCCCCCCTCTTCCTTTCCGAGATTGCTTCCTCAAATTTCTGGTGGCACTTGTCATTCATGGTGCCATTTCCATGAAGCATACAAGTTTAAGAAAAGCTATGAAAGCAACGAACCCAAAGATTGGCCCCTGTGTCTGCAACCTCAGCCTCAGGGAGATGCTTCAAAATTTATTCATTTGTTCATCTGTTCCTTGAGCAAACAATTAGCATGTAGTATATGCTAGACATTGTTCTGGTCACTGTAAGTGTAGAGGCCACTGGAGAATGCCATCCTCCCCATACAGAGGGTTTATTGTAAGAAGTTTCTTTCTTCTTTCTTTCTTTCTTTTTCATCTTAAGAGCAGGACTCGAACTTGGTACCTGACATTTTTGCTCATTGGTTAGTGCACTATCAACTGAGTCATGCCTCCAACCCCTATAAGAAGTTCTTAATGTGAAACTTGTCAGGCAAATGCCTATTATCTCTAATTCTGAATTTTTAATTTAATTCTTCCAGTCCCATTTAGTTTTCATGTGCCAAACAGACACAAGCTTTTAATTGTGTCAAAAAAATATCTTAAGTTGGCCGACTGTGTTAAACATCAGAGAGCCTCAGGTCTCAAGGTGGCCATCTCAGTAAGCTACTTACTCATAGAGTATACCTAGGTGGTTTGAGTGGACACATCTACACACAATTGTCTAGAGGTAGAGATTTTATTTGGTTCCTACCCATTTACTCACCCATTCATCCATCCACCCACCCTTCCTCCTACCTAACACCCATTCATTCATGCCCCAGCCTTCCTTCCACCTATCTACCATCTATCTATCCATCTAACTATCCACCCACCAATCCATCCACCCACTAATTCATCCATCTATCCATCCACTCATCTACCCACCCAACTACCCATCCATCAACTCACCCAACTACCCACCATCTATCCATTCATTCACTCATCCATCTACCCATTTATTTATCCATGTACCTTCACTTCCATCCATATACCTATTCATTCATCTCCCATCCATATGTTTATTCACACAACTATTCACCTATTCAGCCAGCCACCCACCCACACATCATCTATATAGCATTGACTATGCTCAAAGGCAGTGAAAAATCTTCCTCCCTCCCTCCCTCCCTCCCTCCCTCCCTCCCTCCCTTCCTTCCTTCCTTCCTTCCTTCCTTCCTTCCTTCCTTCCTGCAGTACTGAAGTTTGAAAGATTACAATACTTACTAGGCAGTTATTCTACTGCTTGAGGCATACATCCAGCTCTTTTTGCTGTGGTGACTTTTGAGATTGGGACTTGTTTTTTTTGCCTCACCTAGCTCATTATGGCTGAGATGGCAGTTATGAACACTATGTTCATGTTCAACGTGTGTGTGTGTGTGTGTGTGTGTGTGTGTGTGTGTGTGTTGGTCTTGGAGCTTGAACTCAGGGCACGAGTGCTATTCTTGAGCTTTTTTTTGCTCAAGGTTAATGATTTACCACTTGAGCTCCAGCTCCATTTCTGCCTTCTTTGGCAGTTAATTGGAGATATGAGTCTCAGGGACTTTCCTGTCTAGGCTGGCTTTGAACTTGATCCTCAGATTTGAGTCTCCTGTGTAGCTAGGATTATAGACATGGGCCACTAGTGCCCAGGATGTTCAGCTTTTTCTGTTGAGATGGAGAGGGAGGGCAGTGTCTCTTGACCTTTTTTGTCTGGGCTGGCCTGGAACCAAGATCTTACCCATGTCACCTTTACAAGTAGCTTAGGATGAAAGTCACATGCTACCACTGAGCTATGGCACTGAGGATTTTTAATGTTTATCTCCATATATGATTATGTATACAGGTATAAATACATATGTCCATGTCTATGAATATGTCTTTTAGGTCTAGCTTCCACATATGAGCAAAACCACAAACATCTGGTTTTTGAGACTGGCTTGTATCACTCAATATGATGTCCTCTGATTCCATTTTCCTGCAAAGGACATGATTTCATTTTTTTTTCTGAAAGAAAAAAATAGCTGCATAATATGTGTGAGACAAATCATCTGTATCCTCTTCTGGTCTAGTCTGACCATGGAATCCCCCAAGTTCTGTGCAACAAAGATTTTGAAACACTACAATGTGTTTCTTTTAGTGTCCCTTTTTTAGCCCTCCCCCCACATACAACTCAGCCTTTATTATATCTCCTGCATTATTTTGGAAAGAGTAAGATTTTGATACATCCCTGAGATGTTTGAAAGTCCCACCTTCCTGCAAGAGCGGAGGAGCTGAATTGGAGTTTTGACCAAACAAAACAAAGCAAAAAAGAAAAAGAAAAAAAGAATAGAGGAACCGATATCTTGAGTATTCCAGCTCTCTACTCCTGTGTTTTTCTAGATAAACAAAAGCTGTCACGTTTCTTTCATGCAGAGCCACCTGGCCTCTGGCCTCTGGCCTCACACCTGGGAGATTTCCTCTCAGGCAAGGGCTAAGTATCTGATTGACCTGCCTTTCTACTCTGCCTCCCACTCCCTACTGGCACCCAGTGGTTGCGAATGCCAGTGTTTAGGGAGAAGGCAGGCATCAGGCTACCACCTGGAGCTTTGGCAAGCACACCCCTGCTGTGTGTTATGATTTGTGGGATGGTGTTCAGGTCCTGGCTACAACTTCCTCTCTTGGGGTAGGTTGAAGATGCTAGGAATGCCTGGTGAAATCAACCCCCTTCTCTCAAGTTCCTCATCCCTTCCCTGAAGTTATTTCTTTCATTCTACCCCAAATGGAGTAATGGGCTTGTGGGGGACAGGCTGAGGAAGGATCTGTTCCTTTGTCTCCCTGATGGTTAGAGAGTTAGGAAGGTCTCCTCTGCAGAGGAACCATGCTTCTTGGACATGCTGCTGGCCTTCTATTGACTTTCATCCCTCCCACTCTCCCTCCCTTCTTCCCTCCCTCCTTCCTTTCCTTGCTCCCTCCCAATCTCCCTCCCTCCTTTCCTTCCTTCCTTCCTTCCTCCTTCTTTCCTTTTCTTTTTCTTTTAAAATATATTTTTATTATCTTTAAGTAGTTGAATTTAAAAAATATGATGCATCTTTCTTCGTGTGTGTGTGTGTGTGTGTGTGTCTGTGTGTGTGTGTGTGTCTGTGTTCAAGTACTGGGCTTGAACTCAGGGCCTCACATTTCCACCTTGCTTTTAGCTCAAGGCTGGTGCTCTACCATTTAAGCCACATGTCCACTTCCAGTTTTTTGTTGGTTAGGTGTAGATGAGAATCTCTCAGATTGGTCTGCCAGTGCTGGCTCCGAACCATGATCCTCAAATTTCAGCCTCCTGAGCAGCTAGGATTGCAATGTATGGAGATGCTCTCGGTATGGACATAGATGGCATAGACCTCCTCTAGAAGAGAGTGGCCTCAAGGTCCTCACCACCTGTCCAGAAGAAGCAGATCACTGAACCTGCAAGCAGAAACAGTTGTTCCTCTGTAAAAATTATGTGCAGAGCTAGGCACTGGATGGGCGGGGAAGGTGGCTCAGTGGTAGAGTGCTTGCCTCACATGCATGAGGCCCTGGGTTCAATTCCTAAGCACCACGTAAACAGAAAAAGCCAGAAGTGTCACTGTGGCTCAAGTGGTAGAGCACTAGCCTTGAGCTGAAGAGCCGAGGGACAGCACCCAGGCCCAGAGTTCAAGCTCTACGACTGACCAAAAAAAAAAAAAGTAAAAAGAAAAAAAGAGCTAGGTGCTGGTGGCCCACACCTGTAATCCTAACTATTTAGGAGGCTGAGATCTGATGATCATGGTTCAAAAATTAACCACCAAAAAACTGGAAGTGGAGCTATGGCTCAAAATAGTAAAGTGCTAGCCTTGAGCAAAAGAGCTCAAAGACAGCACCCAGGCCCTGAGTTCAAGCCCCTTGACAGACCTCCCTCCCAAAGAAAATTTTGCAGATTGTGATGATCAAAACAATATATGTGAATAATGAATGACAATGCATTTGCTTTGTAAATGGAAACAAGATTTTTTCTATTTTTCTTTTAAATTTTATTTTGTTGTAAAGATGCTATACAGAGGTATTACAGCTACATGACTAAGGTAATGAGTACATTTCTTGTCCAGCATTGTTTCCCCCTCCTTTGTTTTTCTCCTGCTATCCCTTCCTTCCCCCACTCCCCCACTCCTCCCCCGACCCCGAGGTTTTTTTCTTTGTTGCTGTTTTTCTTTTCTTTTTTGTCTTGTTTGTTCATTTATCTGTTTTGGGGAAGGTAAGGAGGGACACAGAAATGGAGGGACAAAGGGTAAACAAATGCAGCAGTGCTACTCACTAGACACTAGGTTGAAAATGAACTATACAACTTCTGGGTGGGGATGGGAGGGAAAAAACAGAGAGATCAGAGGAAGGGGTGAATTGTCAAAAAAAAAAAAGGAGATGTATTCTTTGCCTGACTTATGTAACTATAACCCCTCTATATATCATCTTTACAATAACAATAAATTTTTTTAAAAAATGCTTTGTACAACAGTAAAAGAAGCATGCACATGAGAGCAATTCTTGTTGCTATTGCCCTGTTACTATCTATTCAAACTCTGTTTTGTTGTGGAGAATCATGGTGGACTCTTTTCTAACAGTGCATTGATATTTTAACAATGTAAACAGATACCCATATGGTGGAATTCTGCAGGCTCCTGGAGCGAAAAGGTCTCTCCTTGTTTTGTATTCTTTAGAACTCAGGTCTTTTAAATTTTTCTTCTTGGGAGTGTAGACATCCCAATTTCCATCACTGAAGCAACAGCAAACTGTCCTGTAACTGTGAGGAAAGAATTTAAACCTATGATGGCTGATACTGAAAAAGAATTCCGATTCCTTAATTCTTATCTGGCCATTTTTTTTTTTTTTTACTTTTGACTTTCAAAGTATTTATCAAAATCCCTGTTCAAACCCTGAGTTCAAGCACCAGGACCAGTACAAAAAAACACTGCTGAACACACCCCAAAGTGCTACAAAGCCACCTGCCTCAGAAGTTCTCATGCACATTTTCCAAATCCTCAAACCCATGGCTCGCCAGACATTTCTCTTGAGCACTCAGACTTGAGCTAATGGTTACAGAGGACTGGTTGGACTAATTTCCTTGGGGCATGACCTCTCTCTTTGGAAGGATTCTGAACCCACAAATCATGTAGGGAACAAGGAAGTATTTTTATGCATGTGCCCGTATTCCCCTTTTTTTCTTCTGAGGCTTCTTCCAAAGGTTTCAGGATTGCCCCTCTTGCCGCTCCTTGCCTTGAATGTAAATAAACCATAAATTCTGCCGCACAACAGCGTAGAGGTTTTAAAGACTGTGTTTACAACCAGGCTGAATCTCTAAAGACTGAACTTTACTCAGGATAGAGAAAACCTTCTGGAAGAAAGGAAAGAACTTTACTCAGGATAGAGGAACACTTATGGAAGAAAGAAAAGAAAAACCAGTGGCTCATGCCTGTAATCCTAGCTAATCAAGAGGCTGAAGTCTGAGGATCACAGTTCAAAGCTAGTTTTTGGTAAGATTAGGAAAAGTCCCTGAGACTCCAATTAAGCACCCAACTGCTATAAGTGAAGCTGTGGATTAAATGATAGAGAGGCAGCCTTGTGTGGAAAAAGAAGCTAAAAGACAGTGCCCGGTCTGTGAGTTTAACACCGTATTCTCTCTCTCTCTCTCTCTCTCTCTCTCTCACACACACACACACACAGAAATCTTGGGCCACACAAATCTCTCCTGCCTCATTGTTCTCCATCAGAAATCAGAGTTGTTATCTGCTGGGCAGGCGAATGCAGTGCGTTTACATGGGTGCTTTCCACAAGCCCGCTCCCCACGATCAATGACTAGTCAGCCATGCTGCAGATCTACAGGATGCCTCCACGCCTCCACGCAGGGACAGAAGGCTGTGCGATTTGAGTATACTGGATCTTTCAAGAGGCCTATCCAGGGACTCTCTCACCTTGGTGAATGAGCTCGGACTCCGACAGGGACCTGGTCCTGCAAACACAGTCTGGAAAGGTAGATGCAGCGTGGGCCTGTCACAGGTTCCATTTGACATGATCGCCCCAAGCCTGTGTTATCTGCTTCCATCCTTGGTAAAGAATACTTTCCTGGAGCCCGGCATCCGTAGCCCTAATACTCAGGAGACTGAGATCTGAGGATTATGATTTCAGCCAGCTCAAGCAGGAAAATCTGTGAGAGTCTTATCTCTAGTTGGCAAGCAAAAAATCCAGAATTGGAGCTGTGGCTCATGTGACAGGGCACTTGCTCAGGAACAAACGGTGTCCAGGAACTGAGTTCAAGCCCTAAGACTAGCACACGTACACACAGGCAAGCAGAATCCCCTGGTGGTCTTAGAAAGAATAAGGGGCTAAACAAAGAATCTAGGGGTGGCTACCAATGAAAAAATCAGGTCAGACTGTCCCTCCTAACTTCAATCATATCAAGAACATGGGGCATAGTGTTTATCTTTCCTGTTTTCAATTAACAGGAAGCATTAGGTTGAGCCAGGTCTGCTGACCTCCCTGGTTCCCAGGCCTCTCCCATCCTAATCTGAATCCTCCACAGCACCCAGGTTAACTTGCCTTGTTTGGGTTCCATTCATCTCCCTTAGGTGTTCTTGCTTTGTCTCTAGTGTTAAACAGCCAAAGGCCGGGATGGTAGGGGTCTCAGGGCAGATAGAAGAACACCTTCTAGCACATAAACTCATAGGGACTGATTTAGTCTTGTCATTGGTTGAAATCTGAGTGTAAAAATTTCTAAAATCCCACCCAGAAAGATAGGAAGGGGGTGACCATCAGAGAAGGGTAACTGCCAGGTGTCAGGCAAGGGCAGAGACCAAGCAGAAAGCTGGATTTATTACCTTTCCTGGGGTCTCTAGTCCTTGCTGAAGCTACCCAGTAAAAATGATAATCTGACTTTTACCCCTTTACCTCCCTTGGCTCTCCATTCCAATTCCTTTCTTGAGCATAAGATCTAGGCAAGACCTCAACTCCTGCCTAGTCCAATATTTTAAAATATAATTTATATTGGGTCTGGGAGTGTAGCTCAGTGGCTATAGTGCATGCTTAGCATTCATGAGACCTGGGTTTGATCCCTAGCATCCCCCAAACACATATATAATAATTTTAAATTGCAGAAGTTGGAAGAAGCTTATTTCTAAGATCTCTCTTTCTTTTGAATCTCTCTCTCTTTCTCTCTCTGTCTCTGTCTGTCTGTCTGTCTGTCTCTCTCTCTCTCTGGCTCTCTGGCTCTCTTGCTAGTCTTGGGGCTTGGATTCAGGACCTGGGTGCTGTTTCTGAGCATTTTTTCCTGAGCTTTTTTGTCTCAAGGCTAGTTCTCTACCACTTGAGCCCAGCTCTACTTCTGTTTTTTTTTTTTTTTTAGTGGTTAATTGAAGTTAACGAGTCCCATGGACTTTCCTACCTGAGCTGGCTTTGAACTGTGATCTTCAGATCTCAGCCTCCTGAGTAGCTAGGATTACAGGTGTGAGCTACCAGCTTCCTACACTTTATATCACTTTTGCTCTGATTCCCAATTGTTAAAATCTTATATTTGTATGCTCTGATTCATTTTTTTTACTTTGATAGTCCTGAGATCTGAATGCAAAGATGTGAGCTTGCTTGGCTTGCTTGTTTGCCCTGGTGCTCTACCACTTGAGCCACACTTCCAACCTGGCTTTTTGCTCCATATTTTGGAGATGGAGTCTTACAGACTTTCCTTCCCTAGTTGCTGTTGAAACTCAGTCCTTCAGATCTCAGCCTTCTGAGTAGCTAGACTTACTAGTGTGAGCCCCCAGGACTCCACTTGATTCCTATTGTATTCCTTTAATTTATAAAATTATCTATATAGACTACTGGAGATCCCTTTAAACCTCTTCTGTCATGCTTCTATCATTCTTTCAGATTTTCCTTTCTTTTTGGCACAAGGTATTCAAGGTTCATTGCTCAAGTCTGTGAAGCTCTCTGAGGAGGGTATTTAGAAACCAAAGGTTTGGTTCATGCACACATACACTCACTACCACCCCCATCCACATCTATTTCTCTATCTTATATGCAGTATTATAAAAGCACATAGACACACTAATTTTTCTCCAACACCTCAGATTTCTAGTAGCCTTCTCTTCACCTGTCCCTCAGCTCTTCAGCTCAAGGATAGTGCTCTACCACTTGAGCCACTGCACACTTCCAGTTTTCTGAGTGGTTTTCTGGAGATAAGAGTCTCACGGAGTTTCCTGCCTGGGCTGGCTTTGAACAGTGATCCTCAGATCTCAGCCTCCTGAGTAGCTAGGATTACAGGCGTGAGACACCAGCACCTGGCTCCATGAACATTCTTACTTGGCCTACCTGAGAGAGCAGAGGGAAAGAAGGTAAAACACATATAACTACAGAAAAACAAAGTTATAAACTTACAAATTTTCGTTCATGACAACCATAGAAACTTCAGGTCAATTTTTCTACCTACATCTCTTTCAGTGCATCCAGGAGTGGTGGTGAAATCTATGATCTTTTTGTCTAGGTCAGACTGGCCTTAAAATCATGAGCCTCCTGCTTCAGCCTCCCTAGTGCAAGGATTAGAGGCATATACTATTATACTCAGCAAAACTCTGAGAGTTAAAACAAAACATTTTGCACTCCTTGCTCACTTTGTAGACTGCTTAAGATTTTAGGCAAATAAATTATTTGGCTTTGCAATCTGCTTACAAGTTTCTGGTTATTCAGAGCCATCAGCAAAATGTCTATGGGAAAGTATGCTTGCTCTACTTGGTCAAAGGCTGGGCAACAAGAAAGATGCACATAGACTAATGTCAAAGCTAGCCACATCACTGTGGGAGAAAGCAAGCAAGGAACTCTGCATGACCTTGGTCAAGTCACTGCATTGCTGAGTCCTCATTTCCTAAGCCATAAAATATGTGTTTTAAGGAGTTTTAAGGAATGATACACACACACACACACACACACACACACACACACACACACACAGAGGCACAGAAAGAGAGAACAAGAGCAAAAACCCTAGGAACCATTCAGTGGTAGTTAAGACTCTGAGCCAGGTTTAATATTTGGCCTTTGATCTTGGCTGTTCAGTTTGGTTTTGTCATTGAACAGTAAGGACACAGCAGACAAATTCCCCCCACCCCCACCCCATTCCCTTTCATCTCCCAGTGTGGCCCCTACTCCCAAGGCCCAAGGGAACCTGGATATTTTAGGAAATTAATAAAATAAAACACAAGGCCAGTCTCCCTGTGCCAAGGGCCTCGTTCCCACCCCCTGCAATATCAGTCTCAGACCAAGTTCCCCAGAACCATGCCCTCAGTAAAGGACTCCTGTGTCTGTAGGTTTATTTGTTTATTTTTTCATTTAATTTTGTTGTAAAGGTGATAAGCGTAAGGTAATGAGTACATTGCTTGTTGAACTTGTTACCCTCTCCCTCATTTTTCTCCCACTCTTTTTTTTTGGGGGGGGTCTGGTCGTGGGGTCTGAACTCTGGGCCTGGGCGCTGACCCTCAGCTCTTCAGCTCAAGGCTAGTGCTCTACCACTTGAGCCACAGCGCCACTTCAGGCTTTTTTCTTTTTTCTTATGTGGTGCTGAGGAATTGAACCCAGGGTCTCAGGCATGCAAGGCAAGTGCTCTACCACTGAGCCACCTTCCCAGCCCCTTTCTCCCACTTTTCCTCTCCCCCAACTCCCCCCCATCCCTGACCCCACAAGTTGTAAAGTTCACTTCCAACATATTGTCTTGTGTGTAGCACTGTTGCATTGGTTCACCCTTTTTTCTTTGTCTCACCATTGTTGTTGCAGGTCTTGGGGCTTGAACTCAGAGCTTGGGTACTGTCCCTGAGCTTTTGCCCAAGGTTAACACTCTACCACTGGAGCCACAGCCCCACTTTCAGCTCTTTGGTGATTAATTGGAGATAAGAGTCTCAAAGAATTTTTTGGCTGGGTTGGCTTCGAACTGTGATGTTCAGATCTCAGTCTCCTGAGTAACTAGGTTTACAGGCATGAGCCACAAGTATCTGGCCTGTGTCTATATTAAAGAGACAGGGTTGGGTCAGGAGGAGGCAGGGCCCCCAAAACAGGGTATGATTTCACCCTGTTTCTGGGAGATAGCTTTGATCTGATTTTTTTTTAATGAATGACAATAGAGTTTTCTCTGCACCTGCCGCTCACTGGCCTAGTAAGGCAATTCTAGGTACTTGGCTCTCTGTTCTTGGCCAGAGTGGCTCATGTAGCACAAGCATATCCTCTAGAGAAGGGTGAGACTGGCACACTTGAAAGCATGTGGAATGTGGACACTGTGGGGGAACTACCAATATTTCTGACACTAGACTCCATGGTCAAGTCCTTCTGACGAGCTGGAAGAATCATGATGGCCGATGTCGGAAGCGCATGTTGCCCTGTGTCTCTCCCCTCCCTATTTACAGGGCTCTCTCCCATCTACAAGACTTCTGAGTGAAAGCCTTCATGTCTCTGACTCAGTTTCCCCTCATGCTGTCAGGCTGGACATTGTTAGGTTCATACCTTTTGTACCTAGTAGACAGTGACTGCTGGCCAGAATGTGCTCTTCTCTTCGTGTCCCTTAGGCCCTAGGATCTTTGCTTTCTAATGATCACCAGCAAATAGGTAAGTCATGGAAATCACAGTAAGAGTCTTGTTTTCCAGGATGGTGCACCATGAGTTGGGAAAGAAGTAGTTTAGAGAACACGGGACCCGTTGGCTATAAGAGAAGAGCGGTCCTAGATGCTCAGAAGACTGGAATTTTCTTTGGGTAGATAGGAGGGAAAGACCAGCCAGAAAGGGAATGGTATTGCCAGAAGTGCAAGACATTTGGGGTAAGTTATAAATCCTCCCCTTTGTCAGTGGTCTCCAGTGTGGAGGAGGGTAGTTGCTGGTAGGTAGGGGTGAGGGGAAGAGAGGCTAAGCCACAACCTGGCTCTCAGAGCCTATGCTATTTTGTGCCTTGTTTGTTTGTTTTTTGTCCCAAATACTGTTTTGGTTTTTTTTTTTCCCTTTCTGGTACCAGGGATTGAACTCAGGGCCTTGCACTTTCTAGGTAAGTGCTTGAGCCATGCCTCCCATCTATTTTTCCTCTTTCTGCCTCTTGATTAGCTGAAATTGTAGACACGAATTACCATGCCTGACTCTAATGCTGTAACTTAATGATTATTTCTAACCAATTTCTAACTGTTTCTAACCAATATATCTAGAGAAAGATCTTTATTTTCTTGGTCATTCTTTATTTTTGTGTGTGGTACTGGGTACAGTCTATTTCTATTCTTAATTCCTAGAAAATTTTATATTTAAGCAATACAGAAATGACACAGTACATGAACACAGATTTCTATCTCACAATTATTTTTTATATCTTAGTGTACATTGTGTGCAGTAACATTCACATCCCCATGTAGAGTGATTTTTTTTTCTTTTCTTTTTTTTGGTCCTGTCATGGGGCCTGAACTCTGGGCCTGGGCGCTGTCCCTCAGCTCTTCAGCTCAAGGCTAGCGCTCTACCACTTGAGCCACAGCGCCACTTCCGGCTTTTTTCTTTTTGCTTATGTGGTGCTGAGGAATCGAACCCAGGGCCTGGAGCATGCAAGGCAAGCACTCTACCACTGAGCCACCTTCCTAGCCCCTAGAGTGATTTTTAAAAAAAATTTCTTTGGAGTATTTTAATAACCATAAATGTTATCATACTCTACATAGATAATGTGTGTGTGTGTGACATTTTTCATTGTAATACACAACTGAGATCTGATGATCTCTAAAGATCCAAATCACCCTGCTTCTTTAAAATAATTAGTTTTTTGGGGACCAGGTAACACATACACAGGGTGCCAAATATAAAAGTAAGAAGGAAGCCTCCAGTATCTCTGGCTCCTGGACCATTATCATCTCCTTTCATTCAGAGCCATTACTTACCCTGCCTAAGAGAATCTATACATTGTGTGTGTGTGTATGTATTTTTTTTTGTGAAAATACGGTACAAAGGGGTTACAATTACATGGGCAAGATAATGAGTACATTTCTTATCAAGCATTGTTGCCTCCTCCTTTGTTTTCCCTTCCCATCCGCCCCCCTGCCCCCCTGTATGTGTATTCTTGAGATAATCTGTATGTTCTGTGCATGTGCCAGTCCTGGGGCTTGAACTCAGGGCTTGTGCACTGCTGTCCCTGAGAATTTTCTGTTGAAGGCTAGTACTTTAATCATTTGAGCCACAGCTCGACTTCTGGCTTTTTGATGATTAATTGGAGATAGGAGTCTCATGACTTTCCTGCTCATGCTGATTTTGAGCCTCAATCATTAGATCTCAACCTCCTGAGTAGCTAGGATTACAGGCATGAGCCTTTGGCACCTGGTTCACAAACATATATTTAAGGAAGAAATAATAGGCAGGGGTTGTAGCTTTTGTTTTCTTCACATGAAGTTGATCTCAGTGCTGGGGATTGAAGCAGGGCCTTACTCATGCTAGGGTCTCATTTTTTAAAGTGGTCACAGAATATTGTATTCCATAATATGGACATTCTGTGTTATCTGATCTGTTCCTTGGTAATTTGATAGGGATAGAAGGAAATGATTCACTCAGTCCCTAGAATAGAGACCATTTGCCTCCCACTTCTCCATCTTCCCAGCCCATCCATTCATTCCTCATTCACTCATAGTGTATTTATTAATTTATTCACCTCTGATAGCTGGCCCCAGTGTCTCACACTTATAATCCTTGCTACTCAGAAGACTGAGAGTTTGAAGACTGCCCAGACAGAAAAGTCTTTGAGACTGTTATTACCAATTAAACAGCAAAAAGATGTGACTCAAGTGGTAGAGTGCCAGTCTTGAGTGGCACTTGAACCAAGCAAGAGCACGAGGCCCTGAGTTCAAGCCCCAATACCTGTACAGATAATAATAATAATAATAATGTTTTTTTTTTACCTCAAAGCCTGTCACGCGCTGTACATCATTCTAAGTTCTTGACTTACAATTGCTTTATTCTTTTTTTTTTTTTTTGCCAGTCTTGGGGCTTGAACTTGGGGCCTAGGCACTGCCCTGAGCTTCTTTTGCTTAAGGCTAGCACTCTACCACTTGGGGCTCAGCACCAATTCTGTCCTTTTCTGTGTATGTGGTACTGAGGAATCAAACCCAGGGCTTCATGCATGCTAGGCAAGCACTGTACCACGAAGCCATCTTCCATTTAATGGGATGAGAATGTTGAAGGCCTTCCTGTCTATTCCTTCATTTTACCTGGGCCACCATGAACTATCCTCAACCACTGGAGAAGACAACCTGATCTCCAAGTGCTTGTCTTACTGCTCATTGTGTGGGATTTCGGATCCATTTTCCACCCAGCCCTGACCCTCCACCTTGCTCTATGGATGAGTTTGGCAGCAGCTAGAAGCCTGTCAACTACACTCCACATGCCAGATGAGTGGGAGAGCGGTCTCATCCCAGCCCAGGTAGGTAACTATTAGTCACACAGGGGCACAAACAAGTCTCAAAAACCACATCCAGCCAGCTGTGGCCAGCGGTGTCCTATGGTGGGCGGTCTCAGACATTTCAGTATGGCATTAAGAAAGAGTTCCCACTGTTGCTGCAACAAAGCCAGCTGCTGAGAATTAGGAGAAGATCAGAGGAGAGGGGGTGGCTGTGGGGACTGAAAGGGAAGGCCGGACCACGCCCTGCACAAACAAGTCCTTGGAACTCTCTTCCAAGTGGGAGTTGGCACCAGAAAAGGAGGTGGGTCAAAGGAAAGGAAGGCAGCTCTCTTCCATAAAAAAAGAACCAACTGGGCACCAATGACTCATGTCTGTAATCCCAGCTACTCAGGAGGCTGAGATGTAAGGATCATGGTTCAAAGTCAGTCTAGGCAGGAAAAGTCTTTGAGACACTTATTGCCAATTAACTAGCAAAAAATTGGAAGTGGAGATGTAGCTTAAGTGGTAGAGCACCAGCCTTGAATGGAAAAGCTAAGGGACAGAGCTCAGGTTCAGAGTTCAAGACTTAGTACTGGCACAAATGTGTGTGTGTGTGTGTGTGTGTGGTGTGGTGTGTGTGTGAGAGAGATAGAAAGAGAGAGAGCACAATATGGAAAGAAATCTTATGTGCTGTTATTTACCAAGATTCAGGGCTGTAGGAATAAATCTAATTTTCACCACTAGAATAATGAATTATGATTTTTTCCTTGCTTTAGGTGTGTTTTTTGTTTTTGTTTTGTTTTGGGTCCGGTCATGGGGCCTGAACTCTGGGCCTGGGCGCTGTCCTTCAGCTCTTCAGCTCAAGGCTAGCACTCTACCACTTGAGCTACAGCACCACTTCTGTCTTTTTCTTTTTGCTTATGTGGTGCTGAGGAATCGAACCCAGGGCCTCACGCATGCAAGGCAAACACTCTACCACTGAGCCACCTTCCCAGCCCGTAGGTGTATTTTTTTACTTAATTAATTTTCATGATTTTGCCCGTACTGAGATTTGAACTCAGGGCCACCCATTTACTTGGTTTGCTTGCTCACAGCTGGTACTCCACCACTTGAGCCATACCTCTAGCCTGGCTTTTCACTGATTATTTTGGTGGAATTTTCTGCCCTGGCTGGCTTTGATCCTTGATCCTGTGGATCTCAACCTCTCAACCAGCTAGCATCACAAGCATGAATTATCAACACTGGCTGTGATTTTTAAATGTAAATCTCAGGGTGCAATTAATTTCCAGTCTTATAGAAAGTGAATTCTGGTTCTCCCATGCAACAAATTTGTTTCCTTAGGATATATTTCCAGAGAACACATATTTCTAGCATAACTAAAGAATAAATACTGAGCTTTCAACTGGAAAGACTTGTCTGAGTTTCTTTCCTTCATCCATCCATGTACTCTTTGCTCTAGTAATCTATTAAGTGAACATTTATTTAGTGCCTATAATGTGGCAGGCTGTTATTTCCTCTTAGAGTAATAATATAGAATTCAAGCTCTTTACAAGGAGGGCCATTGACTCTAGGCCATTGCTTTTTTCTTTAGTATTAAAACTATGCCTGGCATATAAATACTTGAAAAAAATAGGTGAGTCTAGACCAAAACAAAAGCAAATAATAATATGACATGATTGTTAAAGGAGGACTATTTGAAGGGACAAACCAGCATGTGGGGGAGGAGGAAATGGGAGGAATATTTGTAATTATTAATTAATATTTGTGACTATTAGTATTATACAGCACATTATATACATATATGGAAAGAGCATAATAAAACTCACTAAAAACTGTTTTAAAAAAGAAGGCAACTGGGCACCAGTGGCTCATGTCTACAATTCTAGCTACTCAGGAGGCCGAGATCTGAGGATTGTGGTTTGAAACCAGCCTGGGCAGAAAAGTCTGTGAAACTCTTATCTCCAATTAAAAATCACAGAAAAAGCTGGAAGTGGAGCTGTGACTCAAGTGTTAAAGTGCTAGCCTTAAGCAAAAAAGAAGTTCAGGGACAGTGCTCAAGCCCTGAGTTCAAGCCCCAGGACCAGCATAAAAGAGGGCAGGGAGGGGAGAAGGAAAGGATTTATGGTTTTTTGGTTTTTTTTGGTCCGGTCGTGGGGCCTGAACTCTGGGCCTGGGCGCTGTCCTTCAGCTCTTCAGCTCAAGGCTAGCGCTCTACCACTTGAGCCACAGCACCACTTCCTGCTTTTTTCTTTTTGCTTATGTGGTGCTGAGGAATCGAACCCAG
>NW_012267241.1:20099337-20113990 GCF_000151885.1 Dipodomys ordii | reverse complement strand
CTTTCTTTCTTTCTTTCTTTCTTTCTTTCTTTCTTTCTTTCTTTCTTTCTTTCTTTCTTTCTTTCTTTCTTCCTTCCTTCCTTCCTTCCTTTATTGACAATGTCACCCCTTCCCCTGCTCTCTCCCAGTTTTTCCCTCCTATCCCTACCCACAAGTTGTATAGTTCATTTTCCACATTGTGTCTAGTGAGTGCCACTGCTGCATTTGTTCACACTTTGTCCCTCCATTTCTTACCTTCCCAAAGACAGATAAACTTACAAACAAGACAAAAACAAAGAAAACAGAAACAACAACAAAAGAAAAAAAACCCTCTTGTTTCCATTTCCTGGAGTTCATTTGGATAAATATTATTTTATATGATGAGATGCACACAGGTGTTACACCTTTGTGATCCTCCCCTAAGAGTATTCCTGGGGGGAGGCCTAGGCATTCATTCACATACAGTGAAAACAAGATTTATTCTTTTAAGAGTTGTTATTTGGATGAAGTTGGCATATATTACTCAGCTTAACTAATGCCTGTAAAAATTCCCATCATTACGAATGGTGGAAACCAGCTTTCCCTCTCACCCCAACCCCTCCCCCATCCCTAGTAATTGGAAAGGGCAGATTGAATATTTTTTGCCTTTGATCAAGAGGCATCTCCTGCCAGGAGCAAGGAAGGATGTGTAGGAGGGAATATCTCTGATAATAACAATAACAAGAGTAATGAGTAAAAGTTTTCAACAGGATCTTGGGCAGCTGAGTTACCCAGGCCATTTATACATGTTTATAGTGGGACTGTTTTTGTCTCAGTGCTAACAATGGTCCCCCAATGCTTTCCTTCCCTAAGTCCCTCCCAAACATGTTGAATGGGCCTGTTCAAGCTGTAAATAGCTTCCAAAAAAACACAATTTATTTCCCCTTCTTGCTTTTGGCAGTGTATAAAGCTAAGTGGAAATGGTGGTAGCCTTTGGTTAGGGGAGGGCAATACTCTCAGGGTGCCTGATTTCTGGACACCACATGATCATCTTGAGCCAATGATGGGCCAGTGCAGGGGCTCAGCCAACTGATTGAGGAAGTCTTTCTTTCAACTTCCCTCCTTTCTCCCAACTTGAATGTAATCAGAGCTGTGGTCCCCATGTTGAAGAAACAGATTGTGACATCACCTACCATGAACTTATGTTCTACATATCCCTCTGTACCACCTCTTGGGTGATTGAAAAGAGGAAACAAGATTTCCTCCTCCTGGCTCCGCTGGACAGAGCCTCCTCCAGTGTGGGTCAGCCCAGCCTCATGGGTGGCTGCAGGAAGTCTCTCCTCCTCCTCCTCACCCCATTCATATCCTGGTGGCTGGAAGATGAGCAGGAAGTGGGAAGTGTCAGGCAGTCTTTCAAGCTCACAGCCGGCTCCGGACAGCGTGTGGGCCTCTAGGAAAACAATACCCAACTTTCCAAATGGCTCAGTGACTGACTCTCTACAAAGACTTTACCCGGTTGTGTTTGAAATGTTTTGTCAAGAAGACTCTGGGGTATTTATTTGTTTTCTTTAATTTCCATATTGTTGGGGTGGGGGAAATGTGGAGGGTGGAGTGTGATTCTCAGTAGGTCTCCTCCTGGTTGTTTGGAGCACCTGGAGTGCCTTTGCCAAGGGATGGGAAAGCCCAGCTCTCTTTTACGTGGAGGATCCCACAGTAGTCCCTTTGCTCAAGACCAGGGTGATCTATCTGTTCAAATGGATGCGTTCTACCTGGAGGCACACCCTGGGTCGTCAGGTGGCAGCTGTCACCTGTTCTGCACTGTGGGCATCTTCCCTCATGTTTTTCAGGAAGGGATTGCAATCATGAAGTGATCGGGTCAAACGTTCTCCAAATTAGGGACCTTTTCAGGTATGCTCTGAGCCCCTTCTTGCAGGCTGCTTCTCTGGGCATCTGTTACCTCTCTCCCTTCCTGTGTGGAGCATTCCTGCTGCTGGTCTGGTCTGTGAGAGTACCTGCCAGCAGTGGCTCACGCCACACAGGAGTCATGGTGGGGCCACAGTGCTTTCCTGTGACTGTTTTCCAGAACCTTCATCCAGGGCAATTATTTTAAGTTAGTCTTAGGGACATAAGCAGGGATCCGAGATGGCTCCCACTGGTAGCAACTGTGCCTCGTTGTCTATTTCTTCTCTTTAAGTTCTCTAGTCTTGTGTATGTCAATCACTGCACAAACCCACTCAGAAACCTTGCATTCCCACTGTCTTCCATACCTTCTCTGTCTCTCTGTCTCTCTCTTTTTTAGAGGTTGATGTTGTAAGAAAAAGGTTGGCATTTTCTTGGTCTAATTTCCAGCTATTGTCTACCAATGTCAATAATTTTGAAAGGCCCTCTTCAAAACTCTGCTGTTTGTTGGGTGCTAGTGGTTCACATCTGTAATCCTATCTGAGGATCAAGGTTCAAAGCCAGCCCAGGCAAGAAAGCCTATAAGACTCTTATCTCCAGTTAACCAGAAAAAAAAGGCTGAAATGGAGTTGTGGCACAAGTAGTAGAGCCACCAGAGCCTTGAGCCAAAAAGCTACATTCCCACTGCTGCTTATAGAGGAGATTCAAAAGAAAAAAGAAAAAGCATTTGTAACATACTGATACTCTTCACCTCTTTCTAGCTCACTCTGACTAGGCCACACTACTCCTGGAGCGCATGGCTGGGAGAGTGGCCTTGGCCTAGAGCAGGATGTGAGGTTTTGCCAAGGGTCAAGATCCTTTCCAGATATTCCTGAGTCTAAGGACGGGGTGATGGACTCTGGGCATAGGTACTGTCCCTGAGCTCGTTTTGCTCAGGGCTAGCACTCTACCACTTGAGCCACGGCTCCACTTCTGGCTTTTTCTGTGTTTAATTGGAAATAAGAGTCTCATAGACTTTTCTGCCCAGGCTGGCTTTGAAACTACAATCCACAGATCTCACCCTTCAGAGTAGCTAGTATTACACTTGTGAGCCACCAGTGCCCGGCTGTACCTTTTGTTTAAAGTACCTCCTTTATGAGATCCTTAACCAAGATGAACTAAGAGCTAGTCAGTAGGTATATGACTTTGATTCTTTAGACATTGATCTTGAACTTGTGACCCTCCTACCTCTTCTTGTGTTGATAGAGTTATACATATGAACTACCATGCCCAACTTAGTTTGGTTTTGGAATAAGACCTCACTAAATTTTGTCTGGACTAACCTTGAATTGCAATCCTCCCATCTAAATAGTCATGATTACCTGCATGGGTCAACATGCCCAGCCCAAATCCAAGCACTTCAATCATATGAACTTCTTGAGTTGGTTATAACTTGTTCTTTGGAACTATTCATAATCAATGAAGTCCCTTTTCCAAATGCTTTATGGCCTTGGCTCTCTGGATTCAGCTCTTGTGTGGCCTCGAAGCTGTCTCTGTCCAGATAAACACCTTGGCTTCCTGTCCCGGTCCTTGCAGTGCTAAATTCTCAGGCTCTGCATGGCTGTCACTTCCTCAGGATGCACTCTCGTATGTGGCGTCCCCATTTGCTCAGTCATCACAGACACAACAACAAGTTGTCTGGCTTCACTATGTGAACTGCACATCGTAAGCTTTACTGCTCTTGTACTGTAAAAATCTCTGCATTTATTTCTTCCCCAGTACCTGGAAGAAAAATGAGTCACATCCACATAGTACAAGCTCAATGAAGGCCTGTGGCTGTTGTCATTATTTATTTCAAATAACCACACACATAAAGGCACATATGTAGGGGACTCATCAAAGGACAAGAATCTAGGGGGACAGGGTGACTGACAAGGAGAGAAGCTTCCTTACACGTGAACCTCTACCATCTGAGGGTGACCTGGAAGTCATTTCATTGTTCACATGCAGGGAGGGCACTCTTTTTCTTAATGCCAAAGCCAGGATTTGAACTCTTAGCTTTGTGATTCACAGCTGGTACTCTACCACTTGAGCCATGCCTCCAATCTTCATCATTCTGCTAGGTAATTGGAGATGGAATTGCATAGACTTTTAAGCTCCAGCTGTTTTCAAACTACTATTCTTCAGATCTCAGCTTTCTGAGTAGCTAGGATAATAGGTTTGAGCTTCCAGGGCCCAGCTAGTTTTCCATGAATTTTATTCCGATGTGTGTGTGTGTGTGTGAGCACATGCGTACACATGCATGTATCGGGATTTGAACTCAAGGACTTGTACTTGCTAACCTTTGCCTTTCACTTTATTCTTTAGGTTCTCTACTACTTGAGAACCATACTCCTCAGCCCTTTTTGCTTTATTTTGGTGGGGGAGGGAGCTGTTCTAGTTTGAACCGAGACTCTTTTATTTATGGCTGTTCAGTAGTTAGCTAGAATGACCAGGCACACAACATTTCTGCACTCAGATTTTTAAAACATTTATTGGTTGAGATTGGGGGATAGTCTTTTAAAAATTTTTTAAAATTTATTTATTCATTTATTTTCAGTTGTGGGGCCTGAGTTCTGGGCCTGGGAACTGTCTCTGAGCTCTACAGCTCAAGGCTAGTGTTCTACCACTTGAGCCACAGTGCCACTTCTGGGTTTTTCTGCTTATATGGTGGTGAGGAATTGAACCCAGGACCTCTTGCATGCAAGGCAAGCGCTCTACCACTGAGCCACCTTCCCAGCCCTGTCTTTTTTTTTAGTTTTTTTTTTAATGTGAAAGTACTGTACAGAGGGGTTACAGTTACATGAGGAAGGTAATGAGTACATTTCTTATCCAGCATTGTTGCCTCCTCCTCTGTTTTCTCCTACCATCCCTTCCCTTCTACCTCTTCAACTATACTCTTCTTCCCCCCACTCCTACCCTCCCCCCCCACTGCTGCCTAAATTGTAAAGTTCATTTTTCGACATACTGTCTTGTACATCTCATTGTTGCAATGGGTCAACCTGTATCCCTATTTAAACATTTTGTTTTTTCCCTTCCCCTCCCCAAATTATACCAACATCAAATACAGTGAAAACAGGGGTTATACCATGGGGGAGGGACGTACAAAGCAACAAAAAAAGCACATGGTACCTTATAAGTATGTTAGAAACAATAGCAAGAAAGAAAAAAAACCACTTGTGTCTTATCTTGGGGGTCATTTCGCCTAACATCATCTTAGCTTTTCTGCTTGCCTCAGATATATACTAGTTATTGCAAATAATGGAAACCATGGGACCTATGTTTCTTTGGGCCTGGCTTACTTCACTGAGTTGGCCTTGAACCAGGATCTTTCTGATCTTAGTCCCTGGAGTAGCTAGGATTACAGGTATGAATTATCATATCAAATTTTTATTGTCTTTGCTTTCACCAAATTGGTTTTTTCCTGGCTTGCCCCTGGTGCTCTCTCTAGTGGTTCTGAGAACTTCACAGTCTCCTAGAGTCCCAGGCTCAAGCGGGCCCTCTTAGTTTTTCAGAGCTTTGGTCTTGCTGAGATGTGGGATGTCAGAGGAGCAGTCACAGAGCTTAGAGGTCAGCCCAACTCAGTTCCTGATATGTATGTGTGTGCACGTGCCTACATTGCACATGCACATGTGCGTGCGCATGCTCTTACTTCTGTCTTTTGTCCTCAGGGCCTGTCATTTGCTAGAAACCTTAGCCCAGGTAGTACATTACTGCTTTTCCTCCTCTGTTCCTTTCAGCTTCTGCCCCTAAGAACAAAGCTCAGCTGTGGGACTCTGGTCAGCTTTTAGATCTGGAGCCTGTGCTCATCCCTTTGCATTTCTAACCCATTTTTAAATAAAACGATTATTGTTATTATACAGGTGATGTACAGAGGGGTTACAGTTGCTAAGTAAGGTAATGAGTACATTTCTTTTTGGACTATGTCACCCCTTCCCTCACTTTCTCCCAGATTTTCCCTCCCATACCCATCCACAAGTTGTAGAGTTCATTTTCATCATAGTGTCCAGTGAGTACCACTGCTGCATTTGTTCACCCTTTGCAGCTGCAGCGATTTTTACAGATTAGTTATTTATTATTATTTTTATTACCTTCAACTACCTGTACAAAGGGGTTTCAACGGGACATATAGATATGTGAGTATACCGCATCTTGATCAGTGTCACCCCTCCCATTATTCTCATCCATCTCTCCTGACCCTACCCATCATGCAGACACACTTAGCTTAAAAAAACAATAATAGGAGACAGGAAGAGACTGCCATCCAGCAGCTTTGGGGTGAGAGCCGCTGTGTGTGTTGGAGGCTCATTTCCCAGTGCCAGCACAGCAGCCCTGTCCTATTTGTGAGCTGGGCTCCTCCAGGCCTGCCTGTACCTCCCCTCCCACACTCTGTTCAAGCATGGCGACAGGCGCTTATGCTGCAGGTGTTGGCAGATCCAGGTGAGAGAGTCTGTTTTCACAGGTGTGCCCCGAAGCCCAGCACCCAAATTTGGCTCAGAGCATATCCCTCATCATAAAAGCTAAATTTCTTTAAAAAGAAATATGAATAATGAACATAATATGCATGTAGGGGGGACACGTGCATATTAAACACATTGGACACTTTGGGGGGCTCAAGGCCATTTTTATCTCCTCCAGACAGAACTGAATGTTGTCATTCCAGAAATCCATTACTTGCTATGAATTTTCACTAAATGAGAAAAATACTATTGGCTCTCTCATGTTTCCTTTGAGAAGAGTGCCCCCCCCCCAAATCCCAGGGTTTCTCTGCTTTTGACCATTACAAAGGAAGGAGCTTTCTCAGTGATCTAGCCGTTCTGGTAGTTAGATTTGCCTTCACTTGATTGTCCGTATTTGACTCTGTGTGTGTGTGTGTGTGTGTGTGTGTGTGTGTGTTTGCCAGTACTAGGACTTGAATTTAGGGCTTAGGAGCTGTCGCTTAGCTTTTTTAAAAATAATTTTTAAATTATTCTTTAAAATCATCTTTAAGTAGTTGTATAGGAGAGTTACCATTCAGCAGATCAGTTTATAAGTACAATGTAATTTGATTGATGTCACCCCTTTTGACATTTCCCCCTCTGCCCCCCAGGCCTTAGCTATTTTGCTCAAGTAGTACTCTAACTGCTTCAGCCACAGCTCTACTACCAGCTTTTGGCTGGTGAATTGGAGATTATAGACTTTTTTTCCTGGGCTAACTTTGAACCAGGATCATCAGATTTCCCAAATAGCAAGGATTATAGGCATGAACCACGAGTACCTGGCCTCTGCACTTTTTGACCAACCGGTGACACGTGAGCAGCTTTGTGGAGGTTGAGACCCCTGGCTTTATCAACCCAGGAACAAAGCAGTATGTGACAATGGCTTGAAAATCTTCCTGGAGTAAGGGTAGTGGGCTAACATTTTATTTATTTTATTGTTTGTGTGCCTGTCCTGGGGCTTGAAGTCAGGGCCTGGGCACTGTCCCTGAGCTTTTTTTTGCTCAAGGCTAATGTGCTATAATTTGGGCCACAGCTCCACTTCCAGCTTTTTTGTTTTGTTAGTTAATTGGACATAAGAGTCTTGTGAGGTGGGCTGGCTTTGAACCACAGTCCTCAGATCTCAGCTTCCTGATTAGGTAGGATTACAAGGGTGAGCCACAGGCACCCAGCAGAGTGGAGACTCTTAAGCAAGGTGGAACATGCACACCACATTCATTTTCCACTAAGGAAAAGAGGAAGCTAACAATCCAAGAAGACAGTGGCAAAGTAGTCAGAGAAGAATCCCAGGCTCAAGTAACTAACTGAACAATAGGACATCTTGCCCTGTGCATGTGTACAACCTGCCACCCGCAGACCACAGCATCTTCGTACCAGCACCAAAAGGCGTCAGGGAGGCTCATCTGGAGGTTGAAGCCAAAAGACTCTGTCCCAGACTCACATCAAGTACCAGACTCAACAGACCACTGACTGGGGGGGCTCATCTCTCTTTCAACTCTCATTTGGATGATGTGGACCTAAAACACTCCCATAAGCCCATCCCCAGAACAGCCTGGAGTTTACTCCATGGAGAGCATGTCTCCTCCTCCTCTGCACTGATTAGAAATGCCAAAGAACATTAAAGGAAGAGAACATGAGGCTGCCTGTGCTATTTCGAGACCCGGATAGTCTGCCTGGCCTCTGAGTGCCTTCTAGCCACCTGACCCCATGTGCTGAGAGCACAGGATGGCGTTGCCTGGCTGGACACCTTCTGTCTCCTCACAGATGCAGGAGGTTCCTGGCGACAGCTCTTGGTGCACAGACCCTAAAATAACTGATTAGGAGGTGGATGCTATTTCTAAAAAGTACAGCCTGTTCTGCTTTGGGTGCCAGCGGGTGACGTCACTTTTATCTGTTCCCATCACAAAGGGATGCTTTTCTGGATGGCGATTCCCAACGCCTACTTCACTGAGTGGCTCTGGTGCTTGTCAGGGCCAGAGTTACCATCCAGGCTGAAGGTGGGAGTTTCGCCTTCAATCTCCAAAGAGGGATATTGGGAAACATTAACACTAGAGAGCAGGCATTTTAATGCAACATGTTTGTGGGTGGGAGGTGGCCCCAGACAAGGCTTCCAGCCATCCTGGAACAGCCCAGGCAGGGAAGCCATTGCCAGGCAAGGAAGCTCAGTTTTCCTGGGCATTGGACAGGTGATAGAGTACTTGTGCATAGTGGTAGAGCATTGGTCTTGAGTGAAAAGGCTAAGAAACAGTGTCTAGGCCCTGAGTTCAAGCCATAGTACCATTTGTGAAGGGGCAGGTTCTAAGAGTGGTAGGGTCCTAGGCGATTTTAAAATTCAGTGGAGAAGAATATCAAAACAATTGTCATGTAAAGTTAGCAAGTCAAAATGGAGTTGTGGGCTAAATTCGATGGGACACACAAGTCTGTACACAAATATTCATGACACAATAATTCATAATTGTCAAGTAGAACAATCCAAATTCCCACCAACTAAAGGGTGGATGGACAAAATGTGACACACCCAGGCAGTGGAATATTTTTCAACAGTTAAAATGGATGTAGTGTCGACACATGCATCACTTGGGTAAACCTTGAAAACATTATGCTGAGTGAAGGAAACTAGTCACAAAAGACCACATTTTGTATGAATCCCTAAAAACTATACCTATGAGGCAGTGTATAGAGACTGACAAGAGGTTTGTTGTGGCTTTGGGCTAGGCGGATGGAAGAGTAGTTGCTGATAATGAATAAAAGTTTCTTTTGGAGTAATGAAAACATTTTCACATTCATTTGTTGTAATTCATTTCAACATTCATTTGTTGTAATAGTTGTGCCTATACTGGAAATCCCCAAGGTACACTTTAATGAGTGAATTTATGATATATGAATCATATCTCATTAGGGCTATTAGGAAGTGTCATGTGGATATATTGAAGGAGAAATTAATTTTGACCTACATATCAAAGGCTTCAAATTGGAGGGAGCATTTGAATCAGCTTGTGGGAGGCCAATGGGCCCAGTCGAGCAGTATGGAGAAAACTCTAAACAGAGTTAATGTTTTTTACAAAGCATGGAGGAAGGTAAGAACCGAGAGAAGTCTGATGTGGCTGGCATATAGTGTATGCCAAGGAATGGCAGACAAAACAGGAAGGCAGGAAGGGGCTAGACCGTGAAAGGCATTTTCTGTGGGTTAAGCTGTTGGGTGCTGTGGATAGTGAAACATCACTAAAGAGATCTTTGGGACCATATTAAGTTGGAGAATGCAGGGGACCAGATGGTTCTTGTAGGGTAGACATAGATAAATTAGATGGCTTTTCTGTCATTCAGGTAGACGATAATAATGTCTGGACTAGCAGTGTAAGTAAAATGGATTCAAGACATCTTGGGAGAAAGGATATGTAGACATAATGGTCAAATCTTTTAGAGTGGAAAGGAGGAAGAGGAGAAGAGGAAGAGAGGGAAGAAAAAGAGGAGAGGAGGAAGACATACTGTATAAAGGTTGAGTATTGAGTAGGTGGTAATATTAGACAAAAGGGCTATTCAGCAGAGAATAAACATGGGAATACAGTCCATGATTTTTGCTTCATACATGTCTAGTTGAAGGAATTTTGGGAACTTTTGAACTTCTAGGTACAGTGATGAAGGCAGTTGAGAGTGATCAAAACCAAACAAATCTCAACAGAACTTACCATATATTCAGTATATACTACATTTTAGCCATCCACCAGGCTAGATACTTTATATCTATCTATCTATCTATCTATCTATCTATCTATCTATCTATCTATCTATCTATCTATCTATCTATCTATCTATCTATCTATCTATATGTTTGTATGTATGTATATTTGTCGGTTGTGGGGCTTGAACTCAGGCCCTGGGTGCTGTCTCTGAGCTCTTCAGCTCAAGACTAGCACTCTATCACTTGAGCCACAGTGCCACTTCTGGTTTTCTGGAGATAAGAGTCTCATGGATATTCCTGCCCAGGCTGGCTTTGAACTGCGATCCTCAGATCTCAGACTCCTGAGTAGCTAGAATTACAGAGCCTGGCTACAGTTTTTTTTTTTTATGTTTGCCAAAACTGGGGCTTGAATTTAGAGCCTCTCAAATTCTTGTTTGCCGTTTTGCTCAAGGTTGGTGCTCCTACCACTTGAGCCATCACAGTTCCACTTCTGGCTTTACCTTGGGCAGATAGTCCCTTTATTGGAAGATAAAAGCCTCAAGGACTTTTCTATTTAGGCTCGATTCAAACTGACATCTCAGTTTCCTGAGTCACTAGGATTACAAGCATCAGCCACCAGCACCTGACTGCCAAAGGAGTTTTATTAAATGGAAAGTTTGTTCATTTATTTGGCTCAGTGTATACCTAGGCAGGCTTTTCTTTTCCAAGGTCACCTTTGTGGGTCACCATGGCCTGTAAATTTGGAGGACAGACCTTTTTGTTGTTTCAGTGTTGTGGTCCTCACAGCCCAGTGTTCAGGTAGAGAAAATATTCAGGAAGAATCTGCTGGTGAGTGGGTTGCCAATGTTTTCCCTTGAGTTGGGTGCACCATAGCTTTCTGGAGCCATCCCAGACTCCTTTTCCTTAGGGTCTTTGCTGCCCACATGCTCCAAGGTAGCAGAAATGGGGTCCCATCATATCCAAAGTCTAGTCGGTGACTGTATCTTAATTATCTGTGCCAAGATTTTCTGTTATGAGTCCCGCTAGTGTCCAGCACCTGGAAGAGGTCCTCAATAAACATTTGCTGGCTTGAAATGAAAGCTTGAATGTACTTAAGGAGTAAGTTCTGACCTCAGCTAGATCCCTGGAACGAAACATAGAAAAAAGAGAAAATATGAAATTTTATATTTTATGATGCCCCTGAAACTTTCCATGAACCTCCTTTAGTTCAACTTTATTTCAATGTCAAGTGGAAGATGGCTTGAGTAGGGAGAGGAAAGGGTTCCCCCTTCCAATAATACTGTGTGTGTGTGTGTGTGTGTGTGTGTGTATGTGCGCGTTTGTGTGTGTGTGCCAGTCATGGAGTTTGAACTCAGGGACTGGGTGCTGCCCTTAAGCTTTTATTTGTTCAAGGCCAGTGGTCTATCACTTGAGCCAAAGCTCTACTTCTGTTTTTTTGGTAGTTAATTGGAGATAGGAGTCTAATGGACTTTTCTGCACAAGCTGGCTTTGAACTGTGCCCCTCAGATCTCAGCCTCCCGAGTAGCTAGAATTGCAAGCATAAGCCCCTGGCACCTGGCTCAATAAGACTTCTTTTCTAGCTATTGTAACTAACTTCAAGAAGATAAATTGAATCTGGTCAAGATTGTGACCAGGAGGAAGGGTGTGATGGAAAGAAAGAAACATTTATGGAGTAAGAAGTGAACTAGTAGCTAAGACTATAGAGCAAGGGAAGAGCATTCTGTCTGAATGGTGGTTACCTTCCAAGGTAGGTGTCATAGATGGCCAAAATGCCATCTGTTCCCATGGTATTTCCATTACATCTTTTTTCCTCCATTACATCTTGTAGAACTTTCAAACAAATGAAAATTTGGTAACCACTAGAGGCAGTAAAAGCCACAGCAGTCATTCCTTGGTATTTGGAGGGGATCATACTGGGCCCTCCAAGATACCCCAAACTGTGGATATTCAAGTCCCTCATATAAAATGACATAGCCGTTGCACAGATCCTATAGTCCTCCTGTCTGTACCTATGCACTGCCTAGCAATGTTTTAGTCAGTGAATGTCTGCACATTCCCTTAGTTACATTGTAGCCATCTTAGTTGGTGTGAGCATACCCATTATCACTCACAAAACAAAGACATTGACTGAACACACATTTCTCATCACTGTCCCTGGGGATTAGGGATGCATGGCTATAAATATATGACTGTAAGACCTAATACAAGGTAAAAGCTATGTAAATACTTGCTATAGCAGGGATGGGGAATATCTGGCCTGGAGACCATCTAAAGCCCTGAAAATCATCTGGTACTTAACAGAATAGACACATATGCTTCTTTTCTTTTTCTTTTGTCAGCTGTGGGGCTTGAACTCTGGGCCTGGGTACTGTCCCTCAGCTCTTTAGCTCAAGGCGAGTGCTCTTCCACTTGAGCCACAGTGCCACTTCTGATTTTCTGGTGGTTTATTGGAGATAAGAGTTTCATGGACTTTCCTGCCTGGACAGGCTTTGAACCGCAATCCTCAGATCTCAGTCTCCTGAGTAGCTAGGATTATAGGTATGAGCCACTGGTGCCCAGCTACACATATGCTTCCTATTTGCTGCCTACAGCTGTCTTGCTTGTATTGATAATTTTATGTAGCCCATGAATGATGTTATAAATATCCACATGACCCTTGGCAGAATAAAGGTCTGCCACCCCTGTGTATAGTAACAAGAAAAAATTCTGTCCATGGCCAACACCCACACAAATCCCTGACTCACCCTGATACTGTTATTTCTTGTGTGTGTGTGTGTGTGTGTGTGTGTGTGTGTGTGCCAGTACTGGGGCTTAAACTCGGGCTACTGGGATTTAACTTAAGACCTCAAGTTCTTGCTTGACTTTTTCTGCTGAGCTGATACTCTATCACTTGAGACACCTCCATTAAAAAAAAAAAAAAAACACCTGACTTCTTGCTGGTTGGAGATAAGAGTATCAGAGATTTGTCTTCCTAGGCTAGTTTCAAACCTTGATCCTCAGATCTTAGCCTCTGAGTATCTAGATTTACAGGCATGAGCCACCTCATGTCCAGCTTGGTTGACTGCATTTGGAAAGAGAAAAATTCTGTCTTTCTTGGAGATGAGGGGAATTTACTGTCTCTTAGTTTCTGATTATCTGAATGACCAAACTAGGTCTTAACAAGTGGCAAGTGGGCCGGGTACTGGTGTTAATCCTAGCTACTCAGGATGCTGAGAGCTGAGGATCAGTTTGAAGCCAGCCCAGGTAGGAAACACTGAGACATCTTATCTCCAATAAACTACACAAAAACCTGGACGTGGCACTGTGGCTCAAGTGATAGAACACTTGCCTTGAGCAAAAGAAGCTCAGGGACAGCACTCAAGCCCAGAGTTTAAGCCTCAAGACCAGAAAAAAAAAGGTGGGTGGTATTTAGCGTGTGCTGGCTGCCATGATATCTTTGCTTTTTCTCCTCTAAAGTCTTGCTCTGATTATTCTTCGCTTTGTGTCTGTCTTTGTGTGGTACCATGATGCCACCTATATAAGCTTTGTATTGCTACTCCTACTTAATTAGCACACATCTGAGTGCTTAAAACAACCCCATTGATGTTCTCACTCTTCTGAAGGTGAGTGTCAAGATGAGCTCTACTGGCTTTCCTCAGGATCTCAGGGTTGAGATAGAGATGTTGAGGGAATAGGCTCGTATGTCCCTAAGTCATTCAGGTTGTTGGCAGGATCTAGCTCCTTGGGGCAATGGGAGGGGGGGCCCTGTTTCCCTGTAGGCTGTCGGCCTACAAGGCCACTGCATGCTCCTGAATGCCATCACCTTCCTTCCACGGATTCCTTCCTGAGCTTCATCCCCTTTTCTGCTTCCATGTGCTTGTTTTACTACCAGCTAGAAAAAAGTCTCTGTTTCTATGGACACAGAGAAACAGAATGTACTAATGATATGGCTTTCTTAATGATATGAATTTTAATATCATTAAATGTGTGGTGCTGAGCATGGTGGTTCACACTTAGAATCCAGCACTCAGGAGGTTGAAGCAGGAGGATAGTCTGAGGCTGGCCTGGGGTACCTAGCAAACCTCTGTCTCACATAAAAACCCAGATTGACCCAGAAATGGGTTTTCCTTCCTAATGGGTTGTTTATCTATTTGTTTGTTGTATGCAATACTTTTAGATCTTTTTTAAAGCCTGGATTTGGATAAATAATCTTTTCCCCCCTTTTTTTGGCTAGTCCTGGGACTTGAACTCAGGGCCTGGGTGCTGTCCCAAAGTTTCTTTTGCTTAAAGCCACTTCATTTGCTCTACCACTGGAGCCACAATGCTTCTCCTGGCTTTTTCTGAGTAGTTTATTAGAGATAAGAGTCTCATGGACTTTTTCTGCCTGACTGGCTTTAACCCATAATCCTCAGGTTCCAGACTTGTGAATAGCTAGGATGACTGGCATGAGCTACCAGTTTCATCTTAAATAATCTTTTTGTTTTTGTTTTTTTCTTGGGCCTGGTTGTGGGGCCTGAACTCTGGGCCTGGGCGCTGTCCCTCAGATCTTCAGCTCAAGGCTAGCGCTCTACCACTTGAGCCACAGCGCCACTTCCGGCTTTTTTCTTTTTGCTTCTGTGGTGCTGAGGAATCGAACCCAGGGTCT
>NW_012267241.1:19961205-20099287 GCF_000151885.1 Dipodomys ordii | reverse complement strand
TCTTTTTGCTTCTGTGGTGCTGAGGAATCGAACCCAGGGTCTCTGGCATGCAAGGCAAGCGCTCTACCACTGAGCCACCTTCCCAGCCCCTTAAAACACCTTTACACACACACACACACACACACACACACACACACACACACACAAAACCTCTTTACATTGTTTTTGCTCAGTATTACTAGTGTTTTGGAAAAATATTATTTTTTAACCAAACAATATGGAGCCTGGCAATCAAGTTCAGGGAAGGTCCTGTCTTAAGGCTCAGGACCTTGTGAGAGGAGGTGGCTTCCATTTGTGGCCTGGGATGGCGGGGCCTGCAGCTTTGCTGAGGGCTGAGGTTGTCTTGGCTCCTCAGAGATATTGTATTAATACCTCATTAAACCCAGCTCTGCAATCCTGTGTTGTCCCTACACGTTGTGCTTGGTGAGGGGAGAGACACATGCCAGTTTCCCAGGGGGTGGGGGAAGCATCTGGAAAAAAAAAAAGGAAATGGCAGATTGTCAATGAGATAACTTTTGTTTTAATTTTCCCTCCTTTGTTTTCCTTTGCGGCCCTCTGTGAATTACCGTACTTTCCCTTTTGGTATTTTGCACCATAGATCTGTACATTAACCTGGTCCATTTTTCTTTTTCCACTAATGGAAAATACCCCTAAACCTGGCTGTAGTGTTTGAGTGCGGTCCACTGTCTACCTCTGGATTGTCTACAGAGGGATCATGGCATGGTCCTGTGGCTGGAGTCCAGTCTGAAAGTGAGCAAAGGTGGGTTTTCCTGCCCACCCCCTGCCCAGGCCTGTCCACTTCCCTTTACAGGGGCTCTGGTGTCTCTGCTGAGTAGCAAGGAGGTGCTTGTGAGGTGAGTGGGAGTCAGGGAAAAGCAGCTTTCATGGTGTCCAGTCCCAGCTTTGCAGTGACTAGTCAGGGACCATGGACATAATCAACCTTCTCTCTATTGTCTCTTTTTGATCTGGAAAGAGGGGGAGGCGTCTTCTAATAGGAGATGCCCCTAGATGGCTAATAATCCATTTCAGCCTTGGTTGGCCTCCCAGGGCAGGCAGAATGGGGCCCGTGGGAAGGAGGGCTGGGCAGGAGTAGAGAGGGGTGGCAGTGTGGGAATGAGACATGGTACTTTGGACTACTTCCTACACTTTGGGGCTCACTGGGTGGGTATTTCGTATTTCTATGAGAGTCCCAACACCAGCAGGCCTGCTGAGAAGAGCAGCTGTGGCAAAAGGCAGGGTGGGGCAGGCCGGGAGAGTGAAGTGAGACGGCTCACTTACAGTACCTGGGGGTCTCCAATGGGACAGTGAGTCACTCTAACCATCGTCCTAGTCATCTCTCACATTTACCTATGCATTTACCGCTCTTCTAGCACCAATGGCTATGATTTAAAAAAAAAAAACAACTCTGCATGAGTGCATATATATGGAGAGAAAGAGAGAGACACACAGAGACACATACACAGAGGAGGGAGGGAGGGAGGGAAAGAGAAAGAGAGAGGAGTGAACTTAGAATCAGACTAACTGGATTTCTGGATTTGAATTTCAATTCGGGCAATTTCATTATCTTAGATCATTGGCTTAACTTCCATGACTCAATTCCCTGCTCTGTTCATCCAGAGAGCCCACAAATCACAGGTCTATTTTTATTTTGTAGGCTTCACAGTGTATTCTATCACAATTTGACTTTCATATTCTCATAGGGCATTTTAAGGACAGGCTAAATGAAAATGAATTTCCAGGATCTGGCCATGGAAAGACCCTTGGCCCCTCTGTCATATGGGGAATGAGGTCAGGTGCACAGGGAGCTATGATCTGAGCCCTGGGAAGAGAGCCACACACACTCTCTCTCTGTAAGTTCCATCCTGATGGCCTTCTATGTTTCCACTCAGAATTCACATGCATTTGTCAGGTACAAAGCCAACATACCGAAATAGCACTTGTGTACGACTAAAACTATTGCTGCTTAACTTTTATTTATTTATTTTTTGCTCAGCTTGACCACTCTCCAAGTGTCTGTGGACGTGTTGGGGATGAAGTACAGGCTAGGTGACTGGTGTTCATGAGCGGGCCAGGCATGACATGTTGAGACAAGAATTTTAGTAATGTTTCAGAGGACAGGCCTGAGCCCTGACTTCCCTGGCAAGCCTGTCCCCCAATGCCAGCAAAATCAACTCGAGACAAAGTGTTTTCCAACGGCTGCAGAGCACTTGCAGGTGTGCAAAAGTGGGGGGAGGGGCTTGGGAGGGCAAGAGGACAGATGTTGAACTTCAACATGAAATATTTAGAATACAACTTTGTACATGCCAATAGATGGCATTTCTTAGCAGTTAGAAATCCATCCCTTACATTAACCAGCGATTTATTTCTCATAAATGTGCATGGGTTTATACTGGACACCGTTGTTGAGTTTCACATTTTTGGAAACAACTGCATCTAAACAAGCACCGAAGGCTAGATGATGTATGTGCCTGTAGTTCCAGCTACTCGGGAAGCTAAAGCAGGAGGATTACTGGAGCCTAAGAATTCAAGGCCAGCTGGGCAACATAGTGAGACTCTAAGTAAAGAAAACATCATTTGAGGCAAGCAGGCATAGCTTTTGGGCTAGACTTTGTCCTCTTTCTATGGCTTTCAATGAGTCTAGTATTATTCTGAGTTTCAGCTTCCTCATTTTCAAAGAAGGAATTACACAATCTTCAGGGGTTGTGAAGAGGTAAGAAAATGTGTGGAAAAGGATGATCCTGGGTGAAATGGAGGTTAGAATTCAGAACCTGAAATATTTTATTATTAAAAAAAGTTAAAGCCCAGTGCCAGTGGCTCATGCCTGTAATCCTAGCTACTCAGGAGGCTGAGATCTGAGGATCGAGGTTCAAAGCCAGCCCTGGCAAGGAAAGTCCGTGAAATTCTTATCTCCAATAAACCACTAGAAAACCAAAAGTGGCGCAGTGGCTCAAATGGTAGAGCGCTCGCCTTGAGCTGAAGAGCTGCGGGACAGCACCCAGGCCCAGAGTTCAAGCCCCATGACCGACCAAAAAAAAAAAAAAGTTAAACAGCATGTATAGTGTTTGTGATATAGCATTTTAAGCTCTTTATGCTAGATGCATGGTGGACAGACTTAGTGTAACCTCTGTAATTCTGTTTCTTGGTTATCCTACCTGATTTCCTCTTGATATATTAGGTTACCTAGATGGCTCATGCCTATAAACCTGACACTTGGGAAGTGGAGGCTAGAGGATTATGAGTTTGAGGCTAGCTGGAGAAAAAAAGTGAAAAAGGAATTAAGCCTAGAAATAAAAGCAAGAAATAAGAGATGTACAAGTCGTTATGTAGAAAACGAACTTTACAACTTTGGTGCGGGCGGGGGAGGGGGAGCGGGAAGAATTGGGTGGGGGGAGGATGGGAAGGGATGGGAAGGGGAAACAAAGGAGGAGGCTACAATGCTTGATAAGAAATGTTCTCATTGGGCTGGGAAGGTGGCTCAGTGGTAGAGCGCTTGCCTTGCATGCATGAGGCCCTGGGTTCGATTCCTCAGCACCACATAAGCAGAAAAAAAAAGCTGGAAGTGGCACTGTGGCTCAAGTGGTAGAGCACTAGCCTTGAGCTGAAGATCTGAGGGACAGCACCCAGGCCCAGAGTTCAGGCCCCACGACCAGACCAAAAAAGAAAAAAGAAATGTACTCATTATCTTGCTCATGTAATTGTAACCTCTCTGTACAGTATTTTCACAATAAAAAAATAGAATTTCTCTTATGAGTTGGGTACCAGTGCCTCATGCTTACAATCCTATCTATTCAGGAGGCTGAGATCTGAGGATTGTGGTTTGAAGCCAGCCTGGGCAGGAAAATCCATGAGACTTTTTAATCTCTGACAAACCACTAAAGAGCCAGAAGTAGAACTGTGGCAAGTGGTAGAGCACTAGAAGTGAGAGAAAAAAGCTAAGATACAATGCCCAGGTCCTGAGTTCAAACCTCAGTACTGGCACACAAAACAAAACAACATAAACAACCACAGAAGAATTTCTCTTATGTGCCCATTTCTAGGCCACATACTGTATACATCACAATGACTGCTCCAGGCAACCTCGAACCCTGAGAACCATTATTGCCTCCATTTGCAGGGGCAAGAACAGGAGTGTGAGCCTGGTTGCTTAGCTATGTTCACAGGGCAAAGAAGGGGACTTGAATTGAGACATTGGTGATATCAGGGGCTACATTCAGAGGCATTGAAGTACATCAAAGTTACACAGTGATTGTAGTCTCTTGACTGTGCATATGTCAGAGCAGTTGTTAGGGTTGTCATGGTTACCTAGGGCAGAGGGAAGTTGAGAAGAGGGTGGGTACACCTATGGTCTCTTTCCCCCTTTTTTCTCACTGCTCAGCTTTCTCCTCTCTCAGCAGATGCCCTCCCCTCAATTCATCTCTACCCTCACCTTCTTTTGGGCCGCTTGCTCCTTGAGCCTGACTGATATCTAGTTTTCTGAGACACAAACTCAAAAATGTGAGACATGCTGTGACCCCACGTCCCTTCCTTGCCTTTTTCTTCCGTCAGTGACTCTTAGGGGTAGCCCATTGAGTTCCTTCCACAGATCAGCCCAAGCCCATCTGCTGCCTTCTCCAGACACCTCTGTACCAGCCAGCTATGAGAGGAGAGCAGGGACCAATATAGGCGTGCTGGAGACAAGAACTTTGGGCTCTTCAGCAAACACCCAAAGCAGTGGAAAGCCAGGGGTTTCTAACTCAGAGTCCTGGATGGTCAGACTCAGAAAAAATATAGATATATCCATCTATCTATATATCTATATCTATATATCTATGGATATATATCCATAGATATATCCATAGATGGATATATCCATCTATCTATATATCTATATCCATAGATATCTATGGATATAGATATATAGATAGATGGATATATCTATCTATCTATATAGATATATAGATCTGTATAGATCTGTGTGTGTGTGTGTGTGTGTGTGTGTGTGTGTGTGTATGTGTGTGTGTGCTGATCCTGGGGCTTGAACTTAGGGCTTAGATGCTGTCCCTGAGCATTTTTGCTCATAGCAAGCACTCTACCACTTGAGCCAAAGCTTCACTTCTAGCTTTTTTGGGGGAAGTTAATTGGACATAAGAGTCTCACAGACTTTCCTGCTAGGGCTAGCTTTAGATTGTTGTCCTCAGCCTCCTGAGTAACTAGGATTACAAGTGTGAACCACTGGCGCTTGGCTTTTATTTGTTCATTTTTAATGAAAACAGAATATGTTTATTTGAAAGTAAAAGGAAATCTGTGAAAGAAACTAGTGAGACTCTCCATCTGGAGAGAGACTCAAAGACGAGTCAATGTTGTTATGGACATACCTTTCCTGTAAGAGAAAGGCCATAATCATCCAGTCAAATGCAGCTTCTAAAGGAAAACCGTGATCTCATGTATGATTCATCATGCAGGAACTCTTCATTTCATAGGATCCATCTTTTATTTTTTTTATAAGAGGAAGTATGTGTTGCTAAGTTACTATCCAAGGGGAAAAAGTCATATAGAAGTTTCCATTGTATTTTGTGTGTTGTGTGAGTGGTGAGGATTCTCAGTATTAATCCAGCCTGTTTGTTCTTGACCTCATTAACTTGAAGTCAATTTAGAGTTTGGCCATGGTGTACTTGGTACAAACAACAACAACAACAACAAAACCCTGAATAAGGCTAAATCATAAACTTCCACGAGCAAACAGTGGGCTTACTGAAATTTTCTCAAAAGGGAGTAGTGAAGAGGCTAGGCCTGATTAGAGTTCATTGTATGCATAGATGAAACATCACTAAGAAGCCCCTTTGTTTTAATAAAAGTAATATATGCCATGAAAAAAGAAACAAAAGTTTGTCTAAGAACTTGGACATATAGGTTCCCATAGGGATTGTCGTATTGATCACTTAAAAAATGTATGGGATTATAACTTTGTGCTTACTTGAATGTCTGTGTTTTTTTTTTAAATGGAATTCAGATGAAATCATGTTCTAATTCTGAAAATAGAATGTCTTCCCCATTTTTTCTCTCAGAGGAATATGAAAATATTTATGGGCCCATATTTTCAGTTTTGCATCTATGTATGTATGTATGTATGTATGTATGTATATATGTATGTATGTATGTATGTATGTATCTACTTATTTGTCTATGATTCTCTCTCTTTTCTGCTATTTCTCTACAGTTTAAGAACTTACACACACTCGAGTTAATCTTATTCTTGCAAAAGAAGGAAACATAGACTGCACAGGTCAACATTAGTAGTTGTAAGTATCTCTTCTGGGTCTAGAGCATCAGTCCATGTCTGGAAAGCCCCAAACAGGTGGAGATCATTTTCAGCTGAAGTTTAAGAGATTTAGATTAGAGGAAATGTCTATGCCATTTCCTTAAAAGAGAGATGTCCAAGTACAAATGAGCACTGATGCTCGCCGTGGATGTCCTGACCTACAGGCCTTCAGGCGATTCTGACCCCACAGGTCATTCTGGCTGTAGAGTTAATGTGCAAACACATACACACATCACTGTGAGGAGGAATCTGGTAATTAGGCCGTCTAGCCCACCCAAGGCCTTACAAGAAGATAGGGTGGGAGACAGGTATCTGTTCTTCCTACACTGGCTTTCTCAGGTGCCTGCCAAGGGCCAGTCTAGCAGCCTGGATTCCACTCAGAATGGCTCCCACACATAAGCCGTCCCCTTCAGCTAACAGTCATTGGTTTCCACCCAAGATGCAAGAGCTGGCGGGACTGAGCTTCCCTTTCCAGGCAATGGCATGGCCATGTCCAAGGTGATTGCAGTGATGGGCTTGCTCAATCTAGCAGGGGTCATAAAGAGTTGAGAGAAAGAAAAAAAAATTCACAAAGCTGTGACATCGAGGACTTTAAAATCATAAGAATCTGAGGCATGTAAGATTTCAGTGAAGTCTGAAATGACATTTTCTCTGCCTGGAGAACTCAGACTGTGAGTATGATTTTTCTAAAATTACATCTTTAAGCAGCTGTACCAAGGGGTTACCATTGAACAAGCCAGTTTATGAGTACAGTGCATTTTGATTCATGTCACCGCCTTCATCACTCATCTTATCTCTCCCACTGCATCCCTTCTCCTCCGTTTTCTTCATTTCATAGGATAAGCATTGAATATTATGACCACATTCTTCCCCCTTCCTCTCCTCATTTGTCTACCCTTCCCTTGACCTCCCCCTCACACCTTTCAAATGCCATTTTCTTGGTATTCATTTTGTTGGACTGTGAGTTCATTTTTTTAAAGAAATTACACTTCCCTTGGCTTCATACATTTGTGTACACGTGTATAGCACCTCATATGTGTTTACTTGTATATTTGATGCTGGTGAGGAGCCCAGGGCCTCAGACATGCCTAGTCTGAGTTCGGCCGCTGAGTTTCACTTCTTGCCTCCACCATCAGCGCCACTTCTGGTTTTTTTTTTTTTTTTTTTGCTTATGTGGTGTTGAGGAATCGAACCCAGGGCCTCATGCACGCAAGGCAAGCGCTCTACCACTGAGCCACCTTCCCAGCCCACCAAAAACAATTTTTCTTGTGCTGGTCCAGGGGTTTGAACTCAGGGCCAGATTTCCCTTACCATTTTCCACTTAAAGTTGGTGCTCTACCACTTGAACCACAGCTCCACTTCAGGATTTTTGGTGGTTAAGTGGACTTTTTGATGGCTGGCTTCAAACTGTGATCCTCAGATCTAAGCCTCCTGAGTAGCTAGAATTATAGGCATGATCCACCAGTGCCCAGCCTCCAAAACAAAACTATATTCTTTCATTAATATGCTCCCTTTTGATCCTGACTCTCAGATCCCAGATCTTGATTCTATAACCAGATAGTATTGATTCTACCAAGCCTCAGTTTCCTCCCAGGTAGCAGCCATTCTTACCTAACAGGGTAGTTCTGTGCCACACAGAGCACCTGGCTCAAATAAGTAATGCAACAGATGTTTACTCAGATTATTCCAGAAGCAAAAGCCATCCAATGCTTTGGCTCCATGCCACTGACTTGTGGGAAGAACAAAGGGTTGGTTCTGTGCTCTACATTCAGAGCCATGAAAAAGTTTATAAAAAAGTATCTGTTTTCTACTCTTTCAAATGTTGTGTACTTCATGCCCAGTTTTGTAGTTATTTAAATACATGTATTCCATATGTAGCTAGTTATTGAGTATATTTTGTATTTGTTAAGCCTTTGTGATGGGTCAGGGGCAATTGCTGGTGGTGCCCAGTGAAGGGGACAGACACATGGGCCTACCAGGTGTAGAGTGGGACCTGGAGCAATTTAGATGCAGAGAGTAATGAGATGGTAAAGAAGGCCTTTTCACAGGAGGAAGGTGGGGAGGGGAGAAACCCTGGAAGGCACTGGGCAACTCCAAGCATGATAGCTGATTGGTGGGCAGAGACTGATTAGAAACAGAGTCATTCATGCTGTACCATGGCTTCAACCTTCAGCCATGGTGTGAAGACAGATTCTCATTGGTGATAGATCATCTTGTTTGTGGACGGGGGGTGGGAATGGAGACCACAGATTGCTGCATCCGTTGGTGCTAGGGCAGGGAGAGCTAGATGTGGGCATGGTTCCTGGGGAAGGATGGGAGAGAGGGATCCTGCAATAAGAAGTGAGTGTTAATTTAGCAGGGTTTGTGATTGCTGGGGTAGAGTGAGGGGTAGAGAAGAGCCAAAGCTGACCCCAAGGGTCCAGCTTAGGTAACATAGGGATGTTGATACCACCAAGTTTGTTTTTTTTTTGTCGGTCGTGGGGCTTGAACTCTGGGCCTGGGCGCTGTCCCTCAGCTCTTCAACTCAAGGCGAGCGCTCTACCACTTGAGCTACAGCGCCACTTCCACCACCAAGTTTTTTTAAGACTAAAAGTTTTAAGAGTAGAAGGTGATTTTCTCCATGTATATGCACATAATATGCATATATATAAAAATAGAAACAGGGTTTTATAATATAGCGAGATACAGGTTCAAGTGTGCTTTTTCTTTCTTCATATAGCAATTCAGTAACTGAAAAAATTATTTGGAATGACCCAGTTCTCAGAGAGTATGTCCACACAGGAAGTTAAGTGTACAGTCAAAGATTCTCAGCCAGACCACACAACATCTGAGCCCAAATTACCCTTATGCTTTCAAGAGAAGGGGAATTTTCAAACATTGACATACAGGAGTCTGGATGAAGGGGGAAAACAGCCAGGTGACGGTGGCTCACGCCTGTAATCCTAGCTACTCAGGAGGCTGAGATCTGAGGATCAAGATTTGAAGCCAATACGAGGCAGAAAAGTCTCCATGGACTTACCTCTAATTAACCACTCAAACACCAGAAGTGGTATTGTGGTTCAAAGTGGTAGAGGGCTAGCTTTGAGCAAAAGAGCCCTGAGTTCAAGTCCTATAACCACCACCACCAACAACAAAAAACCCCAAAGCAAACAAAACAAAATCATACAAAACCAACACAAAACCCCACTCAGATAATACTACAAAAAATATGTCAATTTCCATGTCTCCTTTGACATTTAGTGTATTGTATTTCAAGCTCTTTCTCATCCCCACTATCTTCTGATGGAGATTCTAGAATAAGCAAAAAGGGAAGAAAAAAAAGAAAAATATATAGAAAAAGAAGAAGTGGGGAATTGGAACATCCACATTCTGACCATTTACTGACTCAGTCCCCTTGGGGCTTGCTGCACCAAGCCAGCAAATGTCAGCGGGGGGAGGGAGCTGGCTCATGGGTACATTGGGGGAGCTGGCCACCAGATTAGTACAGCTGTGGACCTCAAGTATTCCTACCTTCTAGTATAGTGCAGTAAGAGACCTGGTTATAATATGCCTGCTTATTTTTCTGAGTTTTATTTTAGAGTTAGTCAGCTTATTTGAGTAGGGTGGGGGTGGGGGGCTTCTAGATGATTGTGAAAAGGAATGTTTGGGCCTCAACCCCACATTGAGTCAAGTGCGATGGAGAGGTTGCCTACACATTGCTAGCGTGGATGAGTCGTAGTATCCTGGCACACAAAGGGCTTCTTAGAGCTATCGCTTGACAAAGTGCCCAGGGAGCTGACTGATGTCAGCTGGAGAGGGCTGTGGGTGGGTGTCCCCCGGCTGACTTCCTCTCTTTCCTCTCTCTGCCAGGGCTTCCTCGTCTAAACCTGTAATTCCCGCCCAGGCAATTCCAGTTCTGGGTGTTTCTTAAGCAAATAGAGCAAAGCATGCCAGCATTCGGGGTTGCCACCTTTTAGAAGTTGTATTCCAGGGCCAGTACTCAGGAATAGTATGACTCAGTCTCACCAACCTCTTCTAAGCCTTTGATTTCTTCCTCCTCCAGCTCCTCAACCACTTACGCCTCTATGTAGCATGTTATCCAAGTGCACAAGTAGCACCCACCGCCTGCTGTCATGTTTTCTAATGGTCTACTTTGTGAAGTGTGGGGCTTTCTAGTGTGCAGTTGTATTCTCCAGTTCCTCAAGGGTATGTCTTACAGTTGCAGTGGATGGGAAGCTTTTTAGTGATGAGCAGGAAATCTATCTTTCCCATGTTCTCTCCCTTCTCCAAATCTGAGTCCAGCAGTTGACAGGCAGGTGTTCAACAAATGCTGTGGGCACTGATGCAACACTTCCAATTGGATGCATCTAAGAAAAAGAGAGGAAAGCCACGTGTGGACATGCCGAATGGAAGGCTTCTCTTGAAAGGAAAGATAAGGGCCTCTCCCCTAAATGAGGTCCCTGTGACTTTCCTGGGAGGATCCATGACAGTAGCTCTTTAGACACCTGCCGTGTTTGCACACTGTTCTACGGTCTGGACATACGTTGTATTCGATCGTGTAATAGATGGGTTTGCTGACGTACTGATGGGTTAAATAACTTGTCCAAGTTTCGAATCTGATTTTGTGTTTGCCTAGTTTGACTCCAGAACACACACTTTGAAATTGTGTGTATATGTGCACGCACACATACGTGTGTACCCCAGTATACTGGGGCTTCAACTCAGGGTCTTCTGTTCTTGCTTGGCTTTTTTGCTCAAAGCTGGCACTCTACTTCTTTTTTTTTTGGTTGGTCGTGGGGCTTGAACTCTGGGCCTGGGTGCTGTCCCTCAGCTCTTCAGCTCAAGGCTAGCACTCTACCACTTGAGCCACAGCGCCACTTCCGGTTTTCTGGTGGTTTATTGGAGATAGGAGTCTCATGGTCTCTCCTGCCCGGGCTGGCTTTGAACCGCGATCCTCAGATCTCAGCCTCCTGAGTAGCTAGGATTACAGGCATGAGCCACCAGCGCCCGGCTTGCACTCTACTTCTTTAGCCACACCTCCACTTCCAGAATACACACTCTTATCCCTGTTGCTGTTTCGTCTTTTATCTGTTTCTATATTCCATTGCATTTCTCATATACTTTCTTTTCCAAGAAACTTTATCGTTTTATTGAACATTCAGATCTGTACCATATACTATATACCTTTGTGTCTGCAGTGAAGGCATAATGAATAATTTTTCCCCCAATTTCAGTGAGAAGCATACCACTTATTGTAAACAACCACCCTTATCATACTGTGCGGAGGTTTCACCTTTGTTATTAGTTGACTGTATATGTGAGTCTGTTCTAATACAGGGTGTGTGTGTGTGTGTGTGTGTGTGTGTGTGTGTGATACCAGAGTTTAAACTCTCAGGCCCGTGCTTGCAAGGCTGGCACTCTATCACTTGAGCCATATTCCTTCAGCCTGGCTTTGTTGCTGGTTATTTTGGAGATGTTGTCTAGAGAATTTTTCTGCTTGGGATGGTCTTGAATAATAATCCTCCAGATTTTAACCTCCTGAGTAGTTAGGATTATAGGAATGAGCTACTATCATCTGGCTATATTTATCTTCATATCAAAAATGACATTATTACATCATTATTCTAAATACTTCTCAATATTTAGAAGTATAAATCGTCCAGCCTTTTCTCTCTCTCGCTGTGTGTGTGTGTGTGTGTGTGTGTGTGTACTTGTCCTAGGGCTTGAACTCAGGGCTGGAAGTCAAGGCCTGGGCGATGTCCTTGAGCTTTTTGGCTCAAGATTATTGCTCTACCACTTGAGTCATAGCTCCACTTCTATTTTTCTTGTTGATTAATTGGAGATAAGAATCTCATGGACTTTTTTGCTTGGGCTGACTTTGATCCACAATCCTTAGATCTTAGCCTTCTGAGTAGCTAGGGTTATAGGTGTGAGCCCTGGCACCCACTTAAATCTTCCAGCTTTATATTGAGATTGCCTTTGCCATATTTGGGTCTTTAGTACTTTCAAAAACCTTGTGCTGGGCGCTGGTGGCTCATGCTTATAATCCTAGCTACTCAGGAGGCTGAGATCTGAGGATCACGGTTCAAAGCCAGCCCGGGCAGAAAAGTCTGTGAAACTTTTATCTCCAATTAACCACCAGAAAACCAAAAACTTGAGCGCTGTTGCTCAAGTGGTAGAGCACTCTCCTTGAGCTGAAGAGCTGAGGAATAGCACCCAGGCTCAGAGTTCAGGACCCATGATAGAACCCCCAAAAATATCTTGAATAATTTTGTCACTCATATACAAACACACACACACACACACACACACACACACACACACACACACACACACATGCATACACCTATTCTGGTGTTTCTATTAAGATTGCAATAAATTTATAGATCAGTTTGGGAAGAACTGACATTTTAACTATATTGAGTTCTTGGACATGGTACATCTCAGCTTTTAAAATATTTTCTTATTGAGTTCTAGTAATGTTACACAGTTTACAGTGTAGATGGCTTTTTCATATTTGTTAGGCTAATTTTAGGTATTTATGTTTTTGGAAGGGGTGTAAAGTTAAAACTTTCAGGTTTTGGCTTGTTGGTAATGGTATACAGAAATTTTTTTTGGGGGGGGATTGGTCATGGGACTTGAACTCTGGGCCTGGACACTGTACTGTCCCTGCACATTTCAGCTCAAGGCGAGCACTCTACCACTTGAGCCACAGCACCACTTCTGGTTTTCTAGTGGTTTATTGGAGATAAGAGTCTCACAGACTTTCCTGCCTGGGCTGGCTTTGAACCGTGATCCTCAGATCTCAGCCTCCTTAGTAGCTAGAATTATAGTCATGTGCCACTGGTGCTCAGCCAGAATTTTTATATATTGACAGAAAGAAGAAAACTTGCTTTTCCCTTAATAGTTCTAATACTGATTTTTTTTCATTTTTTATGTCTTTTATTGTAAAATTAGTGTACAGAGGGTTACAATTACATGAGTAAGGTAATGAATACATTTCCTATTGAACATTGTTACCTCCTCCTTTGTTTTTCCCCTACTATCCCTTCCCTCCCCACCACCCCAACTCCCCCCTCCCCTCCCAGTTGTAAAGTTCATTTTCAACATAGCATCTTGTACATCTCACTGTTACAATGGGTTAACCTGTATCTTTGTTTCAGCATTTTGTTATTTCTCTTTCTCTCCCCAAACTAGAAAAATGTATATACAAGATGCAGGGCACTGATGTCTGGACATCAAATACAGTGAAAACAGGAGTTATGCTGTGGGGAAAGAACATACAAATGAAACAAAAAAAATCACATAGTACTACATTTTAGATACGTTAAAAACAATAGCAAGCAAGAAAAAGCAAGTTGTGTCCCTATCTTGGTGTTCATTTCACTTAACATCATCTTATCTGGTCATATGTACAGAGCTTTTGACCTTTTCTGCTTGTTGTTGACTTATACTATGTATTGCAAATAAGGGAAACCATGGGACCTATGTTTCTTTGGGCCTGGCTTGCTTCACTTAATATAATTTTTTCCAAGTAATAGTGATTTTTATTTTTTAGATTTTCTTTTTTTCAAGTATCACAATGCTTATTGACAGATACAAGTATATAAAACCAGGGTATGAACATGACAGTGAATTAACTTTATTTCCCTACTACATTAAGAACAAATGTGAAAAACAAATATAAAGAACAATAAATATGATTCAAGCCCCACGACTGACCACAAAAAGTCATCCCTTCACTTATTTATTTATTTATTTTTGTTGGTTGTGGGGCTTGAACTCTGGGCCTGGGTACTGTCCCTCAGCTCTTCAGCTCAAGGGTAACACTCTACCACTTGAGTCACAGCGCCAGTTCTGGTTTTCTGGTGGTTTATTGGAGATAAGAGTTTCACAGACTTTCCTGCCCGGGCTGGCTTTGAACCTCGAACCTCAGATCTCAACCTCCTGAATAGCTAGGATTACAGGCGTGAGCCACTTGCGCCTGGCCACTTATTTATTTTTAATTTAAATGAACAACTATATTTCCCCTATTAAATCTACAACTGGAGGCTTCACTATCATATGTCAAAATAATTATTACTATTTTTATTATTGTGCCAGTCTTGGGGCTGCACTTAAGGCATGGCCACCATCCCTGAGCTTTTGCACTCAACCCTAGTGCTTTACTACTTGAACCACACCTTTACTTCTGGCTTTTTGGTGGTTAATTGGAGAAGAGAATCTCATAAACTCTTCTGTCTGACCTGGCTTTAAACTGCAATCTTCAGATCTCAGCCTCTTAAGTAGCTAGGATTACAGCCACCAGTGCCTGGGGGATTATTGATTTTTTTCTTTTTTTTGGGTCCGGTTGTGGGGCCTGAACTCTGGGCCTAGGCACTGTCCCTCAGCTCTTCAGCTCAAGGCTAGCACTCTACCACTTGAGCCACAGCGCCACTTCTGGCTTTTTTCTTTTTGCTTATGTGGTGCTGAGGAATTGAACCCAGGGCCTCTGGCATGCAAGGCAAGCGCTCTACCACTGAGCCACCAGCCCTGATTATTGAATTTTAATCATTTAACATACTCTTTGAACTAGCATACCTTTCAAAGTATAAAAAGAACTTATTAATAGAATAATATCTGGCAGAGCCATAAGGAATACCCACAACAACTTCAATCTATTGTGATCATGTCCAAAAGTCTAAGTCACATCTGTTCAAATTGATCATGACTACACCCCATAGACAGCCTTCGTCCCTAGTGAACATGTTTGCTGGCTTGACATGGCAAACTACCTTTGAGCAACCATATTGTTTCCATGCAGTCACTGCATTCTTTTGTACATGGCTCACAAACCCTGGTTAGTCATTTGTTCTACAATTTTGTCAAAGATTGACATAAAAAATTTGCTTTGACCAGACTAGAGTTCCCAGAATCTAGTCTTTCCTGAATTTCACAATCAAAAACTATTTTTCCATTAGGCTGGGATCTCGTCTCCAAAATATGATTTAAAAAAAAAAAGAACAAAAAGAAAACAAAGCAACAAAATCATCATTTTCTAGTTTTCTGGTAGCTCTTTGTTGCATAATTACATCTCCTAGTCTTTCAGTTATTTGGATTATAAACTTGTGGTCTGGAAGGTGTGATTTTCATTTGAAGTATGATATAGTGGAAAGAGAAGTGTACATAGACTTAAAGACCTAAATTCTTGTCTTGATGTATCATTTAGTAATTGTGTAGCCTGTGGTAAATAGCTTAATCTCTACAGTCTCTTTTCCTCCTTGTGTAAACAGGGTTAACATCTCAAAGGGTTTTTGAAAGGATTAAATTAATGAGTACTTGTGAAAGTGTGCACAATCACCTAAGCTTCAACAATTCCAATTTTCCTCAGTGACTTCTTAGATTTCAATTTATTTTTTACCCTCAAAAATATTCTTGCCAGGCATGGTGGCACATGCTTATAATACCAGCATTCAGGAGGCCGAGGCAAAAAGAATAAGATTTTTGAGGACAGCCTGGGCTACATGCTAGTCTATTAGTTTTTTTTTTTTTTTTTAAAAAGCTGGTGCCAGTGGCTTACATCTGTAATCCTAGTTACTGATTTGAGGATTATGGTTCAAAGCCCAACAGGGCAGGAAAATCCATAGGGAGACTCTTTTCTTCAATTAACCAGTAGTGGTGCTGTGGCTCAAGTGGGAGAGAGAGAGAGAGAGAGAGAGAGACAGACAGACAGACAGACAGAGACACAGAGAGAGACAGAGACAGAGAGAATGTGAAGAATCCTTTAGAATTTGAAATCTTTGGGGTGGGGAGCAAAATAGGGGAAAGTTCTAGGTCTGGTGCTACTTCTTATGGAAGTTGCTTATTAAACATGTGGTGTGACTTTTAGTAAGCCATTTGAGTGTTCTGGATTTTATTATCATCTGTAAAACAAGGAGGAAGGACGGAGTGATTTCTCAGTTCTAGCCCTAGGTTCTCTATGAATCAAGGTCTATCCCTTTTCTGAACAGCTTTGTTTCTGCAGAAAGGTCTTCCCTTCTAGCTATTTCTTAATCTACTTTGTGAATAAATCTCAGAAGATTTAAAAGTCCTGAGCAGACTCCTTTGCCACGAAAATTGCTCTGTCATCAGTGTGTTGACATGGGCTATTAGCCCAAATGAGCCCAAATTAGGATGACAAACCTGCTGTCCCCAACTCTATTTATTATCCAGTTTCAGATTTCCCAGAATGTGATTCTATCACTAGACTAATGCTGGAGAATTAATGGCACAATAATGCTATGTCAACATATAGAGATGTTATGGAAATGATGGAAATAATTATGTAGCACTTTCCAAAACTAACCTATTTTTTGATGAATGGGAATGGATTTCAGATGTAAAATAGAGCAATTACTCTTTGCCCTAGGATGATGAAAGAAGCCTTTAAATCTACACAGGAAGTAGCTGGTCATCAGATGTGATTAATATGGAAAAAAATCACATTCCCTATCTCTAAAATATTAACAATAATAATTTTGTTTTTATTGTGTTGATTTTCTACTCAGGGGACATTTACCAGAATCCACAGAAAGTGTTTTCTGATATAAGTGGAATTAAATAGATACATATGCTCCTCTTTTCAGGGCAGATTTTTACCAGATAAATTTCACTTATTCATTTACTCACTTATTTACACTATATATTACTGTCTTAATCTATCTTGTGTTGGTATAACAGAGTACCTGATACTGGATAATATAAAAAGAAAATCGTTTATTGGGTTCATAATTCTGGTAGTGAGAAATTCTGAGCAGCATGGTGCTAGTGTCTGGTGCGAGTTGCTTGCCTCACATCATGGTTGAAGAGAGGAAGGGGAGGAGGTGTGGGTCGAAGGGATCACATACGGGAGGTGGTGTAGCTGTGTGAAAGTCCAATTTCTTGTAACTAGTGCAGGTTCTTCAACATGTAACCTGTGCAGAGGAGGAGGCATTAACACCTTTGTGAAGGTGGCCTTGACCCAAGCATCTGCTAAAGCTAACAGAAAAGAGTGTAGCAAGGGGACCACTGGAAAGAAGGTCTGAATTCTGGACTTTCCTGGATTCCTTTTCAGGAGCCTTTCTCTGTTCATCTCTCTCTCCGCATTCTTAACCTCTTGGCTTTGTCATCCCAATATTCTTTTTGTCTCAATCTTGTGATAACTAGAATATGCCCATAAATCTACAAGGAAACACATTGGATGGTAAAAGACAAAACACACACCGGGACATGATAAATTATACAGGTCTCTAGACACTCACACAGTGAGACTACAGAAGGATATTCTTAGTTATGTGCCTATGTTCATATAAAATAATATTTAGCTGGGTGCCAGTGGCTCACGTCTGTAATCCTAGCTACTCAGGAGGCTGAGATCTGAGAATCGTGGTTCAAAGCAGCCCAGGCAGGAAACTCTGTGAGACTCTTATCTCCAATAAACCACTAGAAAGCCAGAAGTGGTGCTGTGGCTCAAGCGGTAAGAGTGCTCGCCTTGAGCTGAAGAACGTAGGGACAGCGCCCAGGCTCAGAGTTCAAGTCCCACGACCGACAAAAAAAAAATTATCAACAGAAACTCCAAGAAATGGAAACAAGAGGTTTATTTTCTTTGTTGCTGTCTTTGTTTTCTGTACCTTTTGTCTTGTTTGTAAGTTTATCTGTTTGGGGAAGGGGAAGAGAGGGGTACAGAAAAGGTAGGATAAAAGATGAACAAATGTATCAGTGATACTCACTAAACACTATGTGGAAATGAACTATACAACTTGTGGGGCAATATGGGAGGGAAGGGATGACATTGTTAAAAAAGAAATGTACTCATTACCTGACATATGTAACTATAACTCCTCTGTACATCACCTTTACGATAATTATAAATCTATATACACATATATGTCCATATACATAATATACATCAAACCTTCTGTAAATAATTATGTCTCTCCAGCATCACCCAACCTTTTTCTTGTCTGCACATGCCTCCATAGTACCTCTCATTCATTCTTTGACCCATTGTGGCCCAATTTCCTCTTCTTATCTACCAGACAACTTTTTAACGGCTCACCATTATTCCAACTTCCTACGTCCAATGGGTACTTCTGAATGCTTAGCTTAAAAAAAAATTGGTGCCAGTACATCAGATGCTAAGCAAAATGAACCCCGATATGGACAAGAGGGTTTTTTTCTTTGTTGCTGTTGTTTTTAATGAACTATGTGATCTTTTTTTTTTGTTTCTTTTGTGTGTTCTTCCCTCATGGTATAACCCCTGTTATCACTGCATTTGATTCTGGTGCCCTGCATCATATATATATATATATATATATATATATATATATATATATATATTCTAATTTTGGGAGGGAAAGGGGAATAACAAAATGCTGAAACAAGGGTGCAGGTTGACCCACTGTAACAATGAGATGTACAAGACACTATGTTAAAAATGAACTTTATGATTTCAGGGGTGGGGGAGGAGTTGGAGAGGTGGGGAGGGAAGGGATAGTAGGGGAAAATCAAAGGAGGGGGTAACAATGCTCTATAGGAAATGTACTCATTACCTTATTCATGTGACTGTAGCCCCTCTGTACAGTATCTTTACAATAAAAATACTTTAAAAAACGGATGCCAGTACTGGGGCTCAAACTGTGCGCCTCAAGCTCTCATTTAGCCTTTTCACTCAAGGCTGGTGCTCTACTGCTTGTACCACACCTCCACTTCTAACTTTTTGCTGGTTAATTGGAAATAAGGGTCTCACAGACTTTTCTGTCTGGGATGGCCTCGAACCTCTGTCCTCAGATTTCAGCTTCCTGTGTAGCTGGAATTACAGGCAGGAGTTGCTAGTGCTTGGCTTCTTTTTGACATCTCAAAAACAGTTGAATCAATAGTTAGTCCCTCCTTGGCAGATCTTCCTCTCCCCTCATGATGGATTAAGAAAGAATAGAGTTCCTCTCCCATTGTACACACTGGAAAGCTGGGTCAGGTATATGCAATGACTTTCAAGGTACTGGACACTGATTGCTTGGACAGTCCACCATTGTCCAATGTAGGGCAGGGATCTCTGAGAGAAGGGAAACAATAGAGCTTTACCATTGATTCTGCAAGCTCGTCTGGGGCATGTTAATATTTTACCCATTTGTGTGCCTGTCTATTGTTTGTCTCCCTCCACTAGCATATGAATTCCAGGAAGGGCAGGGCCTTGGCTGTCTACTTAAGCCCACCACCCACTGCATGGCTTATTGTTAGCATGGGATCTATCAATGAGTGAATCTGATCATTTCTACTCCTTTACTAGCTAAATCCTCTCTGTCTTACATTTAAGTCAAATTCCTCTACTTCTCTCCACCTATAGTACTATCACTCCGGTTCCCAAAAGGACAAATGCTATAATGTCCTCTGAGTGTTTATGATTTCCACTTTTGCTTTTCCAACCATTTTACCCTAACTGCTTCTTTAAAATGTCAACTTTCTCCTTTTTTTCTCTCTAATCTATATATGAGTGACTTGTGCACTATGAATCATCCAAACCCTTACAAGGGTAGGGATAACTACAGCCTGTCTACTCAGATCTCCAGCTTCCTGATTTTACCATTCCTCAGGTCATGGGACATGGGTGGAAAATCATTGATGTAGATGGTTGCTATGATAGGATGTTTGTATTTATTTGGTACACTCTAAATTTTCTATCAAAGTATAGTTGAAAAATAATACTATAAATTTGACAATTCTAAGCCAGTGCTAAGTACAAGTAGAACCAGAGTGACTTTCCTTGAAAACAGGATTGTGACCATTGGTCTGCGAGATTTCATCACGATGACTACTACCATAAGGTCATCTTATTCTAAATTGTAAATCCTGGTCTTGGATTTTCAAACATAATAATCAAGACAAATCCCTCAGTCTACCAAGGCTCTCTAGAAATTGCACACGACAATAGGTAAACACCTTTGCTTTGACCTGGGTTGACAAGAAAATGCTATGCTTTTTACTGTTTTCTGAGACAGACATACTCATCTCAAGCATAATCAGTGTTCACATGTATACTCTTGCTTCTACAACTAGTTTGCTCTTCCTTAAAATTCACACATTATTCTCTCAGTTTTTATTTTACTTTTATTATTATTATTATTTTACTTATTATTATTATTTTGCTTATTATTATTATTATTTTGGTATTGGTTTTGAGTATTGAGGCTTGAATTCAGGAACTTACAACTTTGCTTAGCTTTTGCACTCAAGGCTTGTGCTCTACCACTTGGACCATGACTTCATTTCTAGCTTTTTTTGTGGGCTAATTGGATATAAGAGTCTCACAGACTTTCCTGCCTGGGCTGGATTTGAACTGCAATCCTTAGACTTCAGTCTCCTGGGTAGCTAGGATTATAAGTGTGAGCTACTGGAGCCTTGTTCTGTTGACTTTTGTTTCAGCAGCAGCATCTAGAACATTTTAAGCATTTACAGTTACTTTTTCTAATATTTTCAATCAGTGAGCTTCCAAATAAAATATAGGAGAAAAAGTTTCTCTAAAAATCTTCATTTGTCTGTGTGTGTGTGTGTGTGGGTGGGTGTGTGTGGGTGTGGGTGTGTGAGAGAGAGAGACAGAGACAGAGACAGAGAGAGACAGAGAGAGAGAGAGAGTCCTAGGGCTTGAACTCAGGGCCTGGTTGCTATCCCTGAGCTCCTTTAGCTCAAGGCTAGTAGTGATTTACCACTTCAGTCACAGCTCCACTGCCGTTTTTTCAGTGGTTAATTGGAGGTAAGAGTCTCCTAGGCTTTCCCACCTGGGCTGGCTTTGAACCTTGATCCTCAGATCTTAGTCTCTTGACTAGCTAGATTACAGATGTGAGCCACTGATGCCCAGCTCCATTTGTCTTTTTTGGTGTCCCTTCTATCTTCTACCATATCTTCCATGAGCATCTGGGCATAGTGTTTTCTAGTAATCCTGGCACCCAAGAGGCTGAGGCAGGGGTGTAGGAAACTCAAGGCTAGCTTGTGCTATATATAGAGGCTCTGTCTCAAAAACAAATGAATAAACCAAGAAACTACCAGGCTCAAAGGGGGTTACAGACCCTTCCCATTTCTTAGTGCTGTATTTGAAGCTCTTGGACAGGCCTTATTTTCTTTTTGCTATTCAAGTTCCAGTTTCTATCTGTCCTTTAAGCTCTGTATCTCTCCCTGTTCCTTTCCTTTGATCAATCTCTATTTAAAAAATTTTTATTTTCAAGGTGATGTACAGAGAGAGGGGTTTCAGTTAAAAACATAAGGTTGTGAGTACATTTTTTAAAGGTGGTCTTTATTTGTTTGCTTTCAATGGTGACATTAAAGGTAATGTTTTTCTTTCTAGCAAATACTTAGCCTCCTAGAATTATTTTAGCAATGACCCAGCTTCTTAATTAATTTCTGTTTATAGAATGTATTGAAATATTTCTTTTTTTGGGTGGGTCCGGTCGTGGGGCCTGAACTCTGGGCCTGGGCGTTGTCCCTCAGCTCTTCAGCTCAAGGCTAGCACTCTACCACTTGAGCCACAGCGCCATATCCGGCTTTTTTTCTTTTTGCTTATGTGGTGCTGAGGAATCGCACCCAGGGCCTCAGGCATGCAAGGCAAGAGCTCTACCACTGAGCCACCTTCCTAGCCCTGAAATATTTCTTTTATTGCCATTGTTGTTTATAACTTCCTGCTATGGGTTTCCATAGTTCCTGTTTTAAAAGTTGGGTAAATGCAGAACAGATTTTTTTTTTTTTTACTCTTTTGCTAGATTGTGGAACTAGGTTGTGTTGTAACCATTATTATGTGGTTCCTACAAAAATACTTTCTATGTAAGTTCTTTGGGTGGGGGGAGGGGCGGTCAGTTCTGAGTTCTTGAACTCAGGGTCTGGGCACTGTCTCTGAGCTTCTTTTGCTCAAGGCTAGCACTCTACCACTTGAGCCACCATGCCACTTCTGATTTTTTTGTTTGTGTGATACTGAGGAATCGAACTCAGGGCTTCCTATATGCTAGGCAGGTACTCTACCACTAAGCCACATTTCTAGCCCTATATAAATTCTTTTCTGGCACTCACAGCCGAGAACATGACATTCTCTTTGTTTGTAAATTCTGAGGAACAGTCATGTGTCTGAAGTCCAGGATGGGCTTCCATCTTATCAGACTACATTTCATCAACCTTGTAGGATTAAAAATAGAACACCCTTTTCCCACTTTCAGCTTATCTGTGGTTTCTTCACTCTCATTTGACATTGTTTTCAGTTTTGTCTCACTGATTTTTGGTTTCTTTGTTGCCACAGACTCATGATTTAACCATGACCTTCTGTGTAAGAAAAATATCATTGTAGTTTCTTAGCCCTGTAAGAATTTTCCAAGGTTGCTATTGATTCTACACCTCATGATGGATCTCTTTTCTAGACAAATCCTCCATTCTCTCCCATCTCTGTGATCAAGTAGCTCTAGGTCCTCTGTGACAACAATTATGAATGTCTGTGTAGTATAGCTTGCTTGTGTTCTCACCCCATCCTTCTAGTTTATGTATTTCAAAGCATAGAAGGTGCTGTGTATGCTGCTTTTCCTTTCCCCAAAGCCTCACCTCATCCATTGTCTAATTAGGTAGTGACCTTATTTTCCTTTTTCTTCACCATCATGCTAAGTTCACGTCCACTCATACCAATCAGCCTTGTCCTAATATTTATTTGAAACCAGCTTTCTCCTCTCTAATGCAAAAATCCTCATGCCAGTTCAGTTTGGGTTAAGCCTGTCCTGCCTCTGTAAGTTCTGTTTATCCCAAAGGTAAATTTACTTGTCAGGATTTCTCCTGAACAAGACAGAAGTTTATCTCACTTGCCAGTAAATGTTATCAGCAGTTGAGATGGTGGTTCCCTCACCAGCAGGGCCCAGGCTCCTTTCCTATGTGCAAACTTCATCATCCTCATTCAGCGTGTGGCTTTTACTTTGTTATGTGAGATGTCCTCCTTCAGCCTCAGAGGTCACATGGACGTGTCACTGAGCCGGATGGGAAAGGGCACATGCATAGGGCATGCTTCCAGTTTGCACTTACCACTTCCCTTTACAGCCCATTAACCAGAACGGAAGTCATATGGCCACCCTTAGCTGCTACGGTGATTAGTAATACATTCCTTATTTAATTTTACTTAGTTAAGCAAGTAATTAATTGTCAGTCCTGAGACTTGAACTCAGGTACAGACTTTATTTTAGCAGCCTAACCCTATTTTAGTACCAGCCCGACTCACATTTGAGAATTCTGCTACTTGAGCAAGAAGGAAAGACTAGATATTGAAGGAGAAGTCTCTGATACGTAGGTTAATTCCAAATAACCTGTCTTCCCCATGTCTCCTTCTGTAGATATATTTATGCATTCAAATTTTGGGAGCTATTAAATTCTACATTCTTGCCTTTAGGAACACAAGGGCAGTGATCTCAATGTAGTTCTTCCAATAAAGAATTTAAACATGTGCCCCTTGGCTCTTTCCTACCCCCACAGCATGACGGGTTATGCCATTTTGGGTCTGACACTAACACATGTACTTTTCTAGTAAGCTGCAAGTTGGAGAATCTACGAAAAAAAGTTGTGCTTTAGACGTCAAAGATAAATGTCTCTCTGCCAAGCATTTGATTTGACTGATTTCCTGCTAATCATACATCCCTGATGTTTGAGTCTCTAGTTTATTCTGAAATACCACAACCTTCTCTCTCCTACCAATTCCACTCATGGGTGGAGTTGGTTTTACTCATTTTATTTTGCCTTTCCTTTTTCCTACTGGTGGATCTGTATGTTTACATTTGTTTCCCATCCAGACATTTTTTTTCTTCCTAAAATTTGCATGCTTTGCTTTTCAGCAGGTTTTTAAACATATCTTCCCTTGTGTATCTCTTACTCTGAATTGAGTGTCTCCTTTTCTTTGGATTTTGGCATCCATTGAAACTCTTTCTACTTGCTGCGGAAATAAATACTTTTTAAAAAAAGAACAGAAAATTCAGGTAAAAAGTTAGCATGATATTTAAAAGATCAAATAGCTGCCTTATACCGGTTATGCCTATTCGACAATCATTTCAAGCTCACACTCTGATTGCCTCTCCTTGTAAAATATGTTTTGATTACATGTAGCCTGTTCTGCTATGCTGTTAAAGATGAAAACATGACCTGGCAACTATAGAATATTTTGATGTGTACACTCAATCCCCCACCCCCAAGCTTGTAAATTTCAAAGTTTTATGAAACAAAAGCCAACAAGAATATGAACCTTAATTTTAACCATGTGTCTTAGTATTAGAATTAAAAAGAATTATTCTATGTATGACTAACTCAGTCATAAATGCTACAAAGTTAAATCTAAAAAGAACATCCTATACTTCATATATTTCTCTTGTCTTCAGTACCACCACTGCTGTCCTGGTTCCCAGAAATTTCTTTTCCTTCCTTCCTTCTTTCCTTCCTTCCTTTTTCCTTTCTTCCTTCCCTCTTTCCTTCTCTTCCTCCCTCCCTCCCTCTCTCCTTTCCTCCCATCCTTCCCTTCTTCCTTTTCTCATTCCCTTCCTCCCTCTTTCTTTCTTTCCCTCCTTTTCTTTTCTTTAATTCTTTTTCTTTTGCCAGTTCTGGTACTTGAACTCAGGGCTTGGGCACTGTCCCTGAGCTTCTTTTGCTCAAGGCTAGCACTCTATCACTTGAGCCACAGCTCCACTTCTGGCTTTTTCTGTTTATGTGGTATTGAGGAATCGAACCCAGGCTGTCATGCGTGTTAGGCAGGTACTCTACCACTAAGCCACATTCCTAGCCCCCTACCTCCTTTTCACTCTTTTGCTCAGTCATTCACAAGAATCTTTCCTTTTTCTGCAGACTCTCTTGGACTGGTCCCTGAGTCTATTTCAGCTGCCACTTCTTAGAGCCAAGTCCATATCAAATCCTCTATAAATTACTGACACAGCCTCTTCTCTGGTCTCCTCACTTTCAATTTATCCCTCAGACTGCTGCCAGATCCATTGTTGCTTTCATCACCTATCTCCTTTGTCAAGACCTTCACTGTGTCTGTATTTCTGATTACTTCAAGTCTGAACTCCTTAGTCCATGCAATAGTTTGGATATGTCTTCCTTCATGTATGGGAGTTGTGATTGCCAATACCAGAGTGTTTGGCTGTGGGGCCAAAAAGGAAATATTTGGGTACTGGGGACTCTGCTGTCATGAATGGACTCATGCCACTATTTGGGGGAGGGGGAGTTAGTTTATTCCCTTTCCTGGCTCCTTTGTTCGCTGTGCCTTTCTGCCATAAGATGATAAAAAGAAAGTCCTCTTCAGTGTCAGGCCCTCAATTTTACACTTCTTAGCCTCCATCCAGCCTGTGGGGCAATAACTTCCAGCTGAGTATGAATTACCCAGTTTGTGATGCTTTGGTATAGCAACACCAACCAGACTTAGCCTGGTAAAAATGGGTCTTTCTCAATAGTTTCTCTGTTTCATGGTCACTCCTGCTCTACTTACCATCTTTCCGCATGGTAAAGGACAATTTCTTGCTTTTCCTTCAGTGTTCTAAAGACTTCCTTCTTTCAATCCAACCTGTAGTAAGGTTTTCTGACCAGCATCATCCTGACACTGGTCTGCGTTTGCCAAATTACCCCAAATAAATAAACTGAAGATGACTTTATGGTTTTCATATAGTCATTCTACTTGGACAACTGTTTTATCTACTTCCTGTTCTTCTGTGTGTACCTAGATGCTAATTGGTATTAGCATCCAAAACAAGTCAATGAAATGAAAACTATAAAAGACTCAATATTTTTAATTCTTTTACATTTTTTTCTTAAACCTTTTATGCATTTTCTTGGAGTGGGGTTGGGATTTAGACCTTTTCATTTTATTCATAAATTCCACATTGTTCTGAAAAACAACTGTGTTCCTTATCTTTATGGCCTGTGATTTCTACTAATTACTTGAATGTAACAAAGGTCAGATGTAGAGCACAGACTAAGTTCAAGAATTGCATTAAACCAGGAAAGAATAGGCGAAAGTAAACCTTTCTTTGCAGAAATATCTGGACAACCTTCATTATTTCTATTATAATTTTTAATCATTATTATTTGCTTTGGGTTATTTTTCAGATAGGGTCTCACATTGTTATCCAGGGCCACCCTTAGACCAAGTTCTTTCTACCTATGTCTCCCACATAGTTGGGACTACAGATATGTACCACTACAGCCTGTTTTGTTTTGGGAGATAGGGTTTTACTTTTTGTCCAGGCTGATCTTGAATATCAATCCTTCCAATCTCTGCCTTCTGAGTAGCTGGAATTACAGGTGTGAGCAACCATTCTTGGTCTCTCTCATTGAATTTAATTCACAATAAATTTGAAAACATTCAGCCTTTAGGATTAGAGGACAGTAGTCTACTTAAATTTGTTCCATCCCTCTTTGAGCTAATAATAATTGACTAATGTTCCCCACGATATTGGACAAGATTACATACAATCAAACAAAAATAGATTAAGTCTGAGAATTGCTTAAAGGCAGAAACCACTAGTTAAAACTTCAAACTAGCTGGGTGCTGGTGGCTCATGTCTGTAATCCTAGCTACTCAGGAGGCTGAGATCTGAGGATCACAGTTCAAAGCCAGCCCAGGCAGGAAAGTCCGTGAGACTCTTATCTCCATTAAACTACTAGAAAACTGGAAGTGGTGCTATGGCTCAAGAGGTAGAACATTTGCCTTTAGCTGAAGAGCACAGGGACAGCGCCCAAGCCCAGAGTTCAAGCCCTATGACTGACAAAAAAAGAAAAAAAACCCAAAAACCCAAAAAACCTTCAAACTAACTCCCCAAATCCATTTGTCTTTGTGAGAAACTAGTCCTTGACATTTGAAGGCAAACAAAAATTAGCGTTTGAAAATGGTGAATTTGAGCTGATGTTATGGTGAGAGTCAAGGACCAAGTATTACACTCCTTTGGATGTTGAAGAACATGAAACACTTACTGAGAAGGTTAGCAAGTTCTAGTAGCATTTCAAAAGGTGAATGCTTCTGATAGGGTCTTTTCTGTCTTCTAAAAGGCAATGATCAAACTTGTTCAAATGGGAGAGAGTAAAAGTCTCAGTAGATCAGAAAACAGTATAGCAGCGACAGAGTGAAGATTTGTAGCTCCCATTCCTCCCCTTTGGCAGCCCAGGCATCCTCTGCAGCTAAGTTGGAACCATAGGATTAGTGGAATGCGGGTTAAAGGGCTGCATTCCACCTGTGGGTCTGACCCCCAAAATCTCTAAAGATTCCTGGCTTGATTTTCCTCATACTAAATAGACAATTAAACAAAAATCTAAACTGGGCACTATTGGCTCAGGCTTGTAATTCTAGCTACTCAGAAGGCAGAGATCTGAGGATTGTAGTTTGAAGCCAGCCCAGGTAGGAAAGATTGTGAGAATTTTATCTCCAATTAATGACCAAAAAGCCAGAAGTAGAGCGGTGGCTCAAGTGGTAGAATATTAGCTTTGAGCAAAACAGTTGAGGAACAGTACTCAGGCCCTCAGGCCTTCAAGCCTCAGGACTGGCACACACACACACACACACACACACACACACACATACACACACACACCTACTAGGTAATTTGAAGGCAGAGTCTGGTAAAGCCATGGAAAAATTTGGAGCTCAATGTCATTAGGGAACGTTACCCCAGAACATCTTTATTGAACAGTATAACAAATGAGAAATCTATCTTTATTGATCAAAGCTTCTGAGTTTCTGGTATCACTTTCTCACTTTGTTATTAATTTGGTTGTCATTAATTAGCTTGACTAATATAAATAATTTTAATTTCTCCCAAGAGAAATAAAAGGATTATTTATCTTTAAAAATTAAAGCTACCAAATTTAATTCTATTTAATAAATAGCTGGTGTTTAAACAGTATCAATAAAGAATACTTGTATGCACGAGACTCCATATAGATGTATATACTCCATATCTATGTATACATATAGATATATACTGTATACTTGAGCGGTAGATTAAACTAGGATAGTGCTGAATGACTTTGGGATTAGGTGAAAAGTTGAGTTCTGAATTATACATGTGTTAATTTGTGCTCATTAATTAATACAGGTTAATTAATTAAAGATGTATTAGTTCAGCAAATATTGACTTAGTATCTGCTATGTGCTATGGATTCTTGAAGCTTACTCTCAGAGACCTTCCTCGGTAGTGGAGAGAGAGATGATAAGTAAAAAACATATTATATCAGGTAGCAATAGGGATTCAAAGCAAAGAATAATGGGTGGGAATAAAAATCAACCAAATGGCTGGTTTTAGATGAGATAATGGGGGAGTCCCCTTGAGGGTGTGATAGTTGATAAATCATTGGGAAATGAGCCATGCTGAGGTTGGGGATGAAGGCACCCTGGGAAGAGGAAACAGCCTTGCTGTGGCAGGAAGTGGAACCATGTGGGCATAGCATGTTGGAGGAGTAGGGTGTGGGTACTGTGTGGGTGTGCAGGGAATGAGAGAGGAAGGGAGGAGACTGAGGTCAGGGAGGGGTAGGTGGATGGGCAAAGTATAGACTGAGAGCAGGATTTGGTTTAATTTTGAGGTGGGAAGCCCTTGGAGAGTTTTGAGTAAAAAGCAGGGAAACCAGTCAAAGACAATGATTTTGCAGAGATAGGAAAGTCTTGTCTTAGTCATTGGTTAGACATTGATGTCATTGTTGACTAGGGGAAGACAGAGGGAAAAATATGGGAGGAGACACCCAAGTTCTATTGAAGAAAAACAAAGTGTGAAATGCTTATTAGATCTATAATTAGAGACATCAAATAAATAATTGGATAGTTGAATCTAGAACTCAAGGGTAGATCAGGACTAAATATATAAATTGGGAGTTGTCAGTCTAAAGATGGTTGAGATTGAGAGTAGACATAGAAGACACAAGAAGAGAGGCTGACCTGGGACTCTTCTACTTTAGAAGCATAGAAGTGAAAGAAATTGAGAAGGTGTAGCCAGGGAGAAAGAAGATTATCAGGCAAATTGAGGGTTATAGAAGCCACCATGAGAAAGTGTTTCAAGGTCGGGAGTTCAACTGTGTCTTCTGCTGCTGCCTAGAATCCGGATGGAGAGGTACAAAGATGTGACCATTAGGTTTGACAGGAGAAGCCACTGGTGACTTTCACAAGACAGTTTTCAGTGGTAATTAGGACTGAGCCCAGGTAAAATAGGAGGGAGGGAGGGAAAGAGAAATGTGAAGAGATGGGCCAGGGGGCCGCAGAAAACTCTTGTGACAAATTTTGCAGGAAAGGCCACAAAGACATATAGTATTAATTGGAAAGAAGTGCAGTTTCTGTGGATCAAAATCTCCAATCCTTCAATTTATTTGATCTCCTCAGAAAGAAGGAAGAAAGCATTGTTTGACATTGTGTCCTGCTAGTGTGTAAGGACCTTCATGTACTGCTTTTTTTCCACACATATTTATTATTTTTTGGGGGGTGGTGGTGGTACTCATGTTTGCCAGGCAAGTACTATAACCACTTGAACCTTCCCCCTAGTTCTTTTTTTGTGTGTTAGGCTATTTTTCAGATATGGTTTTGCCCAAAGTTGGTCTCAGAGCTTTATCTTCCTGCACAGCTAGCACCAAAAGCATGTACTACCACACTTGATTTATTAGTTGAACTTATTGGAGTCTCATTGACTTTTTGCCTGGGCTGGGGTTCAGCTATGATTCTCAAGATCCCTGCCTTCTGATTGGCTGGGACCATAGATGTCAACCCCTATGTCTGGGTCTATATTTATATTTTACAAGGAGAAAGTTTGTTTTTCATGTAGTAAATAATCTAGTGTATGTTGAGTACCTCCATGGAATGAATGTTTGGCTGAGACTAGCTCTAGAGTGTATGTCTGTTTGTATGTATGAGTCCGTGAATGTGTGTATGAGAGACGGGGGGGGGGGGGGGGGGGAGAGAAGGGGGGAAGGAGGGAGGGAGGCCGCAACTTCAAATCCAATGGGCTGGGAATCTTCCTGACAATCTGTTAGGCATCAGGGATTTTTATCTCCAGATGGGTGCCCCACTTTTCTTTTTGATAACCTTGTACTAATGAAGAGCCCGTGATGGGAGTTCCATTTATAAATGGTGAATCATTAGGAACAAATTTGTAGGCAGGGAAGGCTCTTCCAGGAGCAGTCTTGCTTATGGGCATGCACTCAGTGGTCTGCACTGTGGGCTGGGATCAGGGCTTGTCATGGGTGTGCAACACATTTTCCGTGTCCACTCCCACTTCTCGGCTCTTACTGTAAATATTCATCTCAAAGCCCCAGGCCTTGATGATGAGCACTCCATTTAATATCCCCTCCCTAGCCCTGGACTTGCCTCTCCTCAGCAGTGAGACATGTCCATGCATTACAGCCTGCAGTGATTGAGCTAAGCCCTAGGCTTGCTTCCTGCCATCCTCGGTGGGAATAAATCTCATTATCGGCTGTCCTTTCTCTTGGGCCCAGTCTCTGCTGCTTAGTGGTAGGGTGCTTTTAGCTCTTCAGTCCAGCATTCGACCAGCTGAGCTATCTCAGCCACCTAGTAGGGTGTTTTTCTTGCAGAAAACACTTCCTAACCACGAAAGAAGGCAGGATGGGTTGGGGACTTCCGAGAGAGAGAGACCAAAGGGCAAGATCAGCCCACATTCTAGAATTTATTACCAGACTCTGCTTCCCAAAGCTCAATGCATTTGGCCCATTGCTCTTCTCTCTTTTGCTTTACTCCTGCCTTCTACATGCTGTTCATACCCAGTGGCCTTTCTGATCATTTGCTGTCTGAATTACTTTTCACTATTGCAGGCTGGGAAAGTTATAAAGAAAGAAGTTTGTTTTGATTCTTACTTTTGAAGGTCCAGGATGTTGTGGGCATATCTGGTGGTGATCTTCTTGCTGTCAGTGCTCAAAGTGACACAGAGATCGGGGACACATGTGTGTCTCCTCTAGTCTGTCCACCTCTTCTTACAAAGCCAGCAGGATGCAATCATGGGAGCTTCATCCTAAACACCTCTCTAATCCTAACTATTTCCCAAAGGCTTCACCCCTACCCACCACTTCCTTAATACTTTACGATGAGAATTAAAGTCTAGTGTACATTTTGGAGGGAACAAATCTTCAAATCATGGAATCATTCCATCACCAGAACAGTTTCAAACTTCAGTTACACACATACCTGTGTGTATGTATATGGGTGTGTGCATGTGTGTGCATATGTGTATTTGGTTGTATCTCTATATTATCTCCAGTACTATTATTGGCTAAAACTTTTTCTTTAAATACATTTATGTTTTACATGTTTAGGAAGAAAATTTTGGAGCCTGGCACTTGTGGTTCAATGCTGGTAACCCTAGTTACGCAGGAGGCTAAAATCTGAGAATCACAGTTTGAAGCCAGCCCAGGCAGACAAGTTTATGAGGCTCAGCAAAAAGCCACAGGTAAAGGTGTGGGTCAAGTGGTAGAGCACCAGCCTTGAAAGAAAAAGCCAACTAAGTGAGAGCATGAGGTCCTGAGTTCAACCCCCAGTACTGGTGCACAAGCATATGCGCGCGCACACACAAACACACACACACACACACACACACACACACACACACACACAGACATACAAAGGAAGAAAACTTTATTATTATATAAATAGAAATTTGAGCCAAATAAATATTTACAAATGAATGAAAAATAAAACAAAGCTTTTAATATCAAATTCTTCTTGTCAGAGGCTCTGAACTTGCTTCCTTTCTTTTAAAGGGAGATTATCAAATGGTAGGGAATTACTAAAGATATACCAATATGTCAAACTGAGACTTTAATACATTCTAAACGACTTAGAGAAAAGTGCCTTTTCATATCATAGTGAATGTACAACAAAAAACATAAACTGTGCATTCTAAAATAATGACTTTCATGCTATATAGATTTTACCTCAATGTACAAAGTAGAAAAATCATTTTGACACAGTTATTTAACACCCTCTTCTTGTGCTGTTTATGATCATTCCTCTCTTATTTGGCAATGCTCACAAGGCTGCGACCCACATGGTTATGTCTTGGGGTGTGTTGCTGACAGAGGAACCGAGCTGCTATGGGTTGGATGTCATATGTCTCTTAAGAATGCATGTGTTGGAGTTTAGGCCCTGTGTCGGACCTTTAAGGGGCAGGGCTCAGTTGAAGGTCCTTAGGCCAATTAGGGAGGTACTGCAAGAAATGATTGAGGGATTTCCATTCTGACCATTCCAAGTGTTTTCTTCACCCACTACAGGGCTCTCGCCAGAGGCAGCACTTTGTTGTTTGGAATTTCCATGAGCCAAAGAAACTCCTTTTTATTTACTATTTAGTATCCTTAGTTGTACAAAGGGATTTCAATTCAACATGTCAGTTTATGAGTACAATGTCACCTCTCCCATCCTTCTCTTCCATCTTCTTCAACCCCACCCCTCCCTTCAAGTTTTGTGTCCCATTTTTCACATATGGACATTGAATATTATGACTATTTTTTTGTTTTTTGTTTTTTGTCAGCCCTGGGGCTTGAACTCAGGGCTTGGGTGCTATCCCTCAGCTCTTCAGCTCAAGGTGAGCGCTCTACCACTTGAGCCACAGCACCACTTCTGGTTTTCTAGTGATTTATTGGAGATGAGAGTCTCATGGACTTTCCAGCCCGGGTTGGCTTTGAACCCTGATCCTCAGATCTCAGCCTCCTGAGTAGCTAGGATTACAGGCATGAGCCACCAGCGCCAGCTATTATGACTATTTGGATCCCTCTTTCTTGGATTTCTTCTAAACCTCCCTTTCCGAGGACCCTTCCCTTCAAAACATCTTCAGGGTAAGAAACACTTTTTTTTTTCCTCCGGTTGTGGGGCCAGAACTCTGGGCCTGGGCACTGTCCCTCAGCTCTTCAGCTCAAGGTTAGCGCTCTACCACTTCTGGCTTTTTCTGCTTATGTGGTGCTGAGGAATTGAACCCAGGGCCTCATGCAAGCAAGGCAAGCACTCTACCACTGAGCCACCTTACCAGGCCCTAGAAACTCTTATAAACCAGAAATGGAGTCCTGGAGAGATTCTGGAAGATGGTCACTACTATTTAGCCAATGCTATGGATAGCTAGCTAGATGATAGATAGATTGATAAGCAGGCAGATGATAGATGTGTGTAAGACAGAGAAGGAAAGAAAACTAAAGGAAGAGGGGGAGGAGAAAGAGAAGCAGGAAGGGGAGGAGGAGGAGGAGAAAGGGAAGCAGGAAGGGGAGGAGAAGAAAGAAGTTGTGTCTTCTTGGTTTCATTTTTCGAACCACTGATAGTTGAGTTGCAATCACATTTGCATTAAGAAGCATTAGGAACTACTTGGACTCTATTAGGTTGCTATGGGTTCCTCCTCTAGTACAGTTCTATTCAATGAGGCTTGGGCAACCTGGACTAATTAATTAATCTCCAAGTGAAACCACGGCATATTTAGCACATTTGTGGGATTTCCTCATGAAATATCATTACTTCTGGTTCACTAGCATTTAGCTGTCTTTTGGTCATCACTGTTTGTATTGTTGTGTTTGGCACAGATCCTGGAAATACAATTTACTTTATGTTAAAACCATGTCGAAGGCAAAACCGTGACTCCACCATGGAGTGAAATATGGCATCCACTCCCTCGCATTGTGTTCTCAAGTTTTGGAGATAGATCAAACTAGAAATGATATATTCTTTCAAACTTTAGAACTTAAGTGTGGGAGGTAGGGAACGGTCAATGCTACAGACACGTTTCAAAAAGTGTTTCAGAACTAGGCCTCTGGAAGAAGAAAATACAATTTGATCCTCTCTGGGAAAAAGCAGGCTTTGTTTTCAAAGCATTGTGGTAGGAAACAAGGAAAACTTACTCATAGGCTCTTCGTGACATCTCGAAAGACGAGCAAGGCATAATTTCAATGGGAGGCACAGTTTGGCTCATGAGCAACTGAGGCTCCATGAATTGCTTTTTATTATAGTATTCACAGTTGATTGAACATCACTTGCCATGATAATCTGTAGCAGGAGGCACCCCAAGACAGCTGTTGACTCCTCCTATCCCAGAGGAATAAATTCTCTAGGGTAAGAACTGGATGGTAGACAATCCAAAAAGGCCTCAGTTTCCTTTTCTAGGATTTTAGTTCTCTCTTTAGTAGGAAAAATTATCTTAAAAGCATCATGTGAAAAATTTCACTCCTATTTCACTCATTTTCATATATACATGCATATACATATATTTATATATACACACACACATATATGCACACACACATATTTGTACTGGTACTGGAGCTTGAACTCAGGGCTTTATGCCCTTGATTAGCTTTGGTGCTCAAGGCCTGCACTCTACCACTTGAGACATAGCAGTTCCACTTCTAGTTTTTTGCCAATTAATTGTAATGAAAAGTCTTATGGACTTTTCTACCTAGCTGGCTTTGAACCATAATCCTCAGATCTCAACCTCCTGAATAGCTAGGATTGCAGGTGTGAGCCACCCAGTCAGTGATATATAGTGATTTATAGTGATTTAAAAAAACTATCTGATACCTATATCCTAAAAGTAAAAATGGCCATAGATACCTATCTCTGGTTGATTTTAAACATCATTCTCAATGGATGGATCAGTAATTAAAGTTGGTCACTCCAGCATTTATGGTCTTGTCCCTAGTACTAAATTGACTCAAAATTGGGATAATTTGTGTCCATCAAATGTATGTGTCTCTAGATTATGATTCTCAGGCTTGGTGCAAACCATAAGTGAGAGAGATTTTTGAAGACAATTCATTGAATGCAAAGCAAGCTGAGTGTCCCCTGACTATCCCGGGAGCCAATAGCCCTGAGCTGTGTGCCCCTGTGAGTGGTGACCTTTGTGAAATCCTGGTGTACATAAACAAGCCATCCTCAGCCAGGCTTGGGGTTCGCCTCATTGCTAGGTCTGAAATAGAGTCTCCTTCCTCCCAGGGTGCAAGATCACATTTTGCTACACAAACACCACTCACTTTCTTTAACTTCAAAAAGTCCATGCTATTAAGTGGCTTTAAAGATCTTGGTCTATAGCAAAGGGAGTCAAAGCTCGTCCAAGGACGTGTTTGTAAAAGTAAAGCAGGTGTTTGCTTCCTCTTCTCTTGTTTGGGGAGCATGGGTAAACACCCCTAAAGTACTCCTGTTATTCCTTATGGGATTGCCTCTCAGAGAAGACAAATGCTGCCCCAGATCTTGATCCCTGTTCTCCATGTCTGACACAAGGTGCTAAGGTCCCCCCCCACAACATCCAGGAATTTTCCTGGCATCTTCCCCCCTCCCCCGCCCCCTCCCCCTCTCCCTCCTCCTTCTTTTCTATCCTTCTATGGCTTTAGGTAACATTCTCTCTAACATTTCCTTTCACCTCCTCTCCTCCAAAAGCCTCTTTGGCAAAGGCTGTGATAAACACATTTTCACTGAGGTGTAAATGGCTGATAAAAGCTGTGTTTCTTCTCCCAGGAGTATTTGCTTTGGAGTGAGGATATAAATTTTTCGAGGGTGGAATTTCAGATTCGTGAGGCAGGTGGGGGAGGGACTGGTGGGGAAGAACCTCTCCTGGGGTGGGGGGGAGGGCCCAGGTCTGCTCCTGAGGACCCCTCCCTCCCAGGTAGCAGCTGGGGATGGGTCTCTGACCTTGCTTCATGAGGAAGGCTGGAAATCCTGATAATCTTGAGCAAGAATCTTGCTTATCCCAGAGGAATGCTTGGAAATACTATGAAGACCACATTTGTGTAAATGTTTCATTCTAGTGACTATTTTCTTCAGTTGATTTGCTAGACACCTCTTAGTTTTAAGGATTCTCAAACGGACCCTTCTGGGGATTCCTGTGAAACATTTCCCCCAGTTTCCCCCTTCCTGTGCCCCATAGCTCAGTTCCTGCTGACACAAACCTTTCTGTCTCATCACCCCTCAGCTTGTCTAAATCAGAAGTGTTTTCGCTATTGCAGCGCTGACCTCTGGGTAAATGCGAACGTGTTGAGCACAGGGAAATTCCTCCAGGCTTGGAACGCAGTGCCAGGAGCGCAGAGCCTGAAGAATGAGATCACCAGGGCTGATGTGAGGCCAGCCACGCCAGCCCCCACGGAAAGGCCTGCCCTCCTGCCGGCAGTGGGACATCTCCCCAAACAAACTCTATCCCTTCAAAAGTCATCTGGTGCTAACAGTCCTTCCTCCCTCACCCCTCCAAAAAAACAATTCATGGGGAGACTAGGCTTGGCTTCTGTTTTATTCTAGTGAACTGAAAATTTATTATGAACTTCATCTTCTAAGGTATGTGTGTGTGCATGTATGTATGCATGTGTGCTTACTTAGGTGTGCATGTGTGTGTGTGTGTGGACAAATCAGATGAACTCTGGTGCCCTCCCCCTCCTCTCTTCCTTTCTTCTTCCTTCCTCTCCCTTCCCCTTCCCTGTCCCCTCTCCATCTATTTTCCTTCTCTTCTTCCTTCCTCTTCTTCTCATCTCTCCTCCTTTCTTCCCATCCCAAATTCCTTCCTTCCTAATTCTTTCCTTCTTTTCCTATCTCCTTCCTTCTTTCCTGCCTTCCTTATTTTAGATTGTTTTTGGTTTTTATCTGAATTTCTTTAATTTTTTTTTACTTTTTACTATCTTTAAGTAGTTTTACAAAAGGGTTTATAAGTACAATGCATCTTGATTAATACATTTATTTTTATTTTTTTAAGTTTTTTAGTCACAAGGCTTGAACTCAGGGCCTGGGTGCTGTCCCCGAGCTCTTTTGCTCAAGGCTAGTACTTCTACCACTTTGAACCACAGTGGCACTTCTGGCTTCCTGGTGGTTAATTGGAGAGTCTTGCAGACTTTCTGCTTAGGCTGGCTTTGAACCACAATCCTCAGATCTCAGCCTCCTGAGTAGCTAGGATTACAAGTATGAACCACCAGTGCCTGACCCCTTCCATCTTTTTTTTTTCGACAGTATTGGAATTTGAACTCATTGGGTAAGCTTCATTCTACTACTTCAGCCATATCCCTAACCCTTGCCTATTTCCTTGACCAGACTGAGTGCCTTTACAAGAGTGGACAAGTTTTATATTTTCATGCCCTTCCCTCAGAATTTCAAGTATACTAGATCCTTCTAAAAAAAAAAGCTTGGAGGTGGATGTCCTGGCTGTTTTAAAGTGTCTAGAATTCTCTTTACTTTGTATGTGGTCTACTGTTTGTATTACAATGTAAGGATAATTTTGGTATCTTTAAGTCAATACCAAAATATGCAGATCAAAGTCTCATATACAATGGCATAGTAGCTGGGTAGCAGTGGTTCACATCTGTAATCCTCATTACTCAGGAGATGTAGGTCCTCAGGATCATGGTTCCAGGCCAACTTGAGCAGAAAGTTCTTGAGTTCCCATCTCAATAGGAAAATCTGGGTATAGTGGTACATGACTGTCATCCTAGTTACAGTGGGAAGCTTAAAATAGGAAAATCTTGTTCAAAAGGAAAAAAGCAGCAAGACCCAATCTCAATAATAACCGAAATAAATGGCCTGGGTATGTGGCTCAAGTGGTAAAATACCTGTCTGCAAACATAAAGCCCTTAATTCAAATCACAGTATTTAAAAAAAACCCACAATATTTGCATATAACCCATGTCCATCCTACTGTCTACGTTTAATCACTTCTAGATAACTGATAGTACTTTCTACAATACAGATGCTCTGGAAAGAGTTGTTTTATTAGATTACGCAGGAAAAATGACAAGTAAAATAAATATGTAGATGTTCAGTATAGGTATTCTTTTCTTTGGAATATTTATGAGCTTTGATTGGTTAAAATCTGCCAATTAGAAACTTAAAGATAAGATACATATGAAATGTCCAGAACAGGTACAACTGTAGAGACAGAAAGTAGATGAACTATTGCCTAGGGCTGAGAGGATAAAGGAAATAAAGGACAACTGCTAAGGGGTATAAGGCTTCTTGTTTGGATGAAATGTTCTAAAATTATATTGTGGTCATAATATAATTTAGAATTGTATATCAAATTGTATGTTTTGAATGCCGTGGAGTGTGTTTTGGTCTGTTTTGTGTTGCGATACCCAATATCTAACACTAGATAATATGTAAAGAAAAGAGGTTTATTTGGCTTACCATTCTGATATCTGGGAAGTTGAATGGTTGTATCACAGCATGGCAAAGAATTAGAAAAAGAACCAACCTTGTACAAAAGAAATATATGTCCAAGCAAAGGAACAAGAAATGGAGAAGCCAGTCCACTCTTTTCTTTCCTCCCTCCCTCTGCTTCCTCCCTTTCTTCCCTCCCTCCCTCCCTCCTATCCTTCCTTCCTTCCTTCCTTCCTTCCTTCCTTCCTTCCTTCCTTCTCTCCTTCTCTCCCCTCTTCTCCCTCTGAGAAAGGATATTGTCATGTCACTCCAGCTCCTGTTGAACTTGTTTCTTTTCTCCTACTGCTGTCTCAGTATCCTGAGTACTAGGAGTATAAGTATGCACTGCCACACCTGGCCAGGTTTACTCTTTTATAAGAACTTGTTCTAGAGGGAATTAATTCCTTCCTTCAAAACTCTACCCACTCTGAGAGACTAGCATTAATCCATACAGGTGGAGCCCAATGACCTCATCACCTCCCACCTGGCCCTACCTCCTAAGCTTCTAACCCATGAACCTTTGAGATACCCTGTATTCAAATAATACAGTTTATATATTATATATCAGTAGAGTCATTAAAAATAAACTACAGCATTGGGTGACGTAGGGAAGCCTTGGCTTGAACCCCTTCTGTGGTATAATATGAATATTTGGTCTTTGGTCCTAGTTCCTAGCAGAGGGTTCCATAGTCCCTTGGGATTTCCCGAGTGATACATATCTCATGTTAATTTGTATCAAGTTTCTTTTGATCACACCCGAGGGTATGACCCTAAGGAAGGGACTTAGAGTGAAGTTCCTTAGATAGTTCCTGGCTAAGGCTGATCATTGAAAAGACCAAGTGACCACAGACTTGGAACCTTCACCCCACCAACTGAACTATGGGAAGTGGGGTGACAAGGGGTTATAGATGCACAAGAGGTGAACAGGTGAAGAGCTTCTGGGTTGTGAACAAGCAGGTGTGTCTGGAAGGTGACACACCCAGGGAGGTATGGACGTTTCACCCTTTCCCCACGTCTTGCCCATCTATCTCTTCATCTGGTTGTTCATCTATCTTCTTTGTCCTATCTTCTATGATAAGCTAGTCAATGCACCAAAGTATTTCCTTGAGTTCTGTAAGCCACTCTAGAAAATTACTGAATTCAAAGGCCCTGTTGCAGGAACCCCAATTGATTGCTGGTTGGTCTGAAGCAAGGGGTCTTAGGACTTAGGAGGGCATCTGAAGTGGAGGCCATGTCGTGGGGCTAGCCTTTGGCCTCTGGACCAGGATAGTGACTCAGGTAGTGTGTCAGGACACTCAGTTGGTGTTCACCGAAGAATGGCTTGGTATGTGGGGACCCCACCCCATATCCAGTCATAGAAAGAAATATTCAGTGCTGTGGGTAGAGTAGGAGAGACACAGTGTGTTTGCTATGAGTTGTGTTGTGTTGAGTGAAGAGAAGTGGTGTTCACACACCAGACTTTACATGTTTATGACAAAAGAAGAAGCTAACAAGTCTCAGGATTTTACAGTCACTGGAAGGCAGTGCTGGGTTTCTGATAAAGGATGGGCCCCGCTGGTCTAATCTCTCCTTTGGTGTGTGTGTGAGAGACCCTGACTTCATCGACCAGTGGACTGTGACAGAAGTATGACAATGTCATACTTCATCAGGCCACTGCTCTGATGTGAATATCCCTTGGAGAAGGCCACATGCGGCCATTCTGGGGCATCCAGGATTGAAGATGACCTTCAGTTAACGGACAGTGAAAAGCCAGGGGTCTTCAGTTGTGTGGACACAAGGAGTTGAATTTTGCCCTCAATCACATGAGTGTGGAAGAGGCCACTCAGCTCTGAGTGTGATCTGTTCAAGTCCTGGACCGCGTCTTTGGGAGACACAATGATCCAGGCAGGCCAGGCCTACACTCTGAATTCCTAGTCTTCAGAGAGTATCGGATAAATGAATGCTTCAAGCCACTAAATTTATGACAACTTTTTATACAACAGTAGGAGACTAATCCTGGCTATCATTACAATAACCATACCAATAATAAGAAGAATAATATATTGAAAATTAGCTTGTGCTAGCTATTAACTTTCTTTCCCTCCCTCTCACCCTTCCTTCCTTCCTTCCTTCCTTCCTTCCTTCCTTCCTTCCTTCCTTCCTTCCTTCCTTCCTTCCTTCCTTCCTTCCTTCCTTCCTTCTTCCTTTCTTCCTTCTTCCTTTCTTCCTTCCTTTCTTCCCTTCTCCAGTCCTGGGGCTTAAACTCAGGGCCTGGGTACTATCCTTGAGCTTCTTTTGCTCAAGGCTAGCTCTCTACCACTTGAGCAGCAGCACCACTTCCAGCTTTTTCTGTTTATGTGGTACTGAGGAATCAAACTCAGGGATTCATGCATACTAGGCAAGCATTCTACCACTAAGCCACATTCCCACCCCTGGCTATTAAGTTCTTTATAGGCATCATCATCATCATCGTCACCACCATCATCATCATTATTTTAATTCCAGTTTGAAAAGATAACATGAGATAAAGTCTTGCTCTTAACTGAGATCACCAGGTTCCAAATACTGGCTCTTCTGACTGACCAGTAATACAACCTTCAGCCAGGCACGTAAGGCCATTTCCTTTCAAATACATATTTGTAAGGCAGGCTTTGTAAGAACATCAGCCTCATACAGTTGCCATGAGAGTTATATGTGCTGTGGAGAAGAGTGCCTGGCTTGGGGCCATGTATATTTCACAATCGTTGTCCTTACTGGTCATTCTATTGTCATACTGCACAGCCATCAAAAGAACCTCTGCTGCCACTTAGTCACTGAATGACCTGAGCAAGGTTATGTTTTAAGTGAAATTCCTTACCTGTAAAGGGCCTCTGAAACAGCCACATCCTTGAAGGATCGGGGGGTGGGGTGGGGGAGAAGAATTTTGGAGATGTCTGTTTCTTGGTGCTATGGCCAAGGTGTGATAGAGGAGACAGTCATCATCTGAACCATCAGGGTAGAGCTGTACTTGGCCAGGGTCAAATAGGACATTGTAGATTGTCCTTTTATCCCATAGCCTTGTCTGGATGACTAGGGAAAGTCCTAAGTCAGCCTCTGTTATTATTACCTAAGCAAGCACAGCCGCTGGGTCAACTGGAGTTCCTGCTTCTACTCATTTTCCATACTACACACTCACATGTGTGTGGGGGGGTATGGGGGATGGGCAAGAGAGGGTTAGCAACTGTAGGTGATGACAAGAAAGAAAAGGAAGCACAGGTTACGTGACATGTCTGGTAAACAAGCCCATGACACTAAGAAACATTTGATCCCACTTAGATAGCTTGCAAGGAATTGTGATTCTTGCAGCATAACAGGGACACTGGGTGAGAAGTTCTCATTTCCTGGCCCAAGGGTGGAATGCAAGGACAGCCCAAGCAAGCACTTCCATGTCTAATTTCTACAGGGCAGTGATACAAGACAGACATGATTACAAAATCTCCCAGTCTGGCCAGCCATGGAGGCAGGACTCTCTGGGTGTCTTGCTCCAGCTGAGCAAATGAAGACGGCATGCAGAGGGGTGAAGTTGTGCCAGGGCCATGCTCTGGTTTGGGGCCAGTGCATCTCCTGACTTGACATTTTGGAATTTCCAAGGCATCCCTGGTAGTATTTCCTGCCACCTTTGAGTGTCACACCGGGTTGACCTTTTAGGACAGCCCCAGAGGCTGAAGACAATTTTGTTTGTGCAACAAAGCTGTTGCTCTAGAGCTTCAGCCTCCCTAGAGCGTTGCTGTAATGTGGGATGGATGGGGTTGGAGTCCTGGATGATGACGAGGAAAGTGATAATAGTTACCATTCATTGACTGGAAGCATGCACCAGGGCCTTGTGAGACATTTTGATGGACTGATAAGAGCACAGACTTTCAACCCAGAGTGTCGGGGGTTTGAATTCCAAGTCAGCTACTTATTAGCTGTGTGACTTTAGGCAAATGACTCAACCTGTCTCAATTTTCTCATCTGTAAAGTGGAGATAATTCCAGCAGCTAAATTATTAGGTTGTTGGAAGGATTGCTGTTACAGGCAATATATATGTGTACAAATAGCATACTTATACAGTCTGTATGTCCATGCATATAGGATATAATATATAAAATGCAGTATGGTGTATATTATATTTAACGTATACTGTAGAATACATGCAACTTACATCTTCCCATATGTGCACATAGTTACACAATATATAAAGCCTCAGCACAATCAATGGTAACTATTGTTGAGGGTTTCCTCAAAGACATGATTTTATTTCACCTTTCCTTTCTTTTTTGGGGTGGGGTCAGTACTCTAGTCTTGTGCTTACTAGACAGGTCGTCTACTGCTTAAGCCACACTCCTGTCAGCTCATTTTGTTTTACTTGTTTTTTAGGTAAGGTCTCCTGTTTTTGCCTGGGGCCAGCCTCACATCACCGTCTGCCAACAATCCTGCCTCTTTACTAGCTGGGATCACAAACATGTGCCACCAGACCAGTGATTTTTTTGTTTGTCTTTTGGGTTTTTTTTCTCGTGCTGGTCCTAAGGCTTAAACTTAGGGCCTGGGAACTATCCCTGAGTTTCTTTTTTTGCTCAAGGCTAGCCTTTTGCCACTACATCTAATTTTTCAGTGGTTAATTGGAGATAAGAGTCTCACAAAATTTCCTACCTGGGCTGGCTTTGAACTGTGATCCTCAGATCTCCACCTCCTAAATGGCTAGGATTATAGGCATGAGCCATCAGAGCTAGGCTCAGGGTTCTTTTTCTTTTTGTGCTTATGTGGTGCTGAGGAATCGAACCCAGGGCCTCAGGCATGCAAGGCAAGCACTCTACCACTGAGCCAACTTCCCAGCTCCTTCAGGGTTCTTTTTTAAGATGGCATCTTGATAACTTTTTGTCGGCGCTGACCTTGAGCTCTGTACTTCCTATCTCAACCATACAAGTAGCTGGTGGTACAGATAGGCACCCAGCCTTCATTTCATCTTCACAGTGGCCCTGCATTTTACAGATGAGAAGATTGTAGCAGAGCTTGAGTGACATGCCACAGGTCACATGTTGATGGAAAGACAGGATTCATACCCTGGTGTAACTGACTTCCAGTGTGATATATAGCATGATAAGTAGGCCAAAGTGAGCTAACTGTCCACTGAGTGAGCAAAGTCAACCCATCCACAGATATCTAAGGTCCCCTTCATTCGCATACCAGAACAGCACTCACCAGAATGTTCTCTATGACATATACACATGGTTGCCTGGCTTTGGCATGAAATCATCACAGCTTCTCTCGCAGAAATTAGAACGTTTGGTAGGTGAGCCTGGTGGGAACACAACCTTCATCTAAGTAAGGATTCCTCTCTTTTCTCTGCAATTGTTCACACTTAGCATCTAGGTTATAACTGGAGAAGAACAGGGAATTTGGACTCAGTGCTGCAGGAACTGTAAGGGCTCATTTAGCATCTCAGGGTTCACTTCATTCTCTAGATGTCCCCCGCGTACTGGGGAATGGATCTCGGATAGGTGGTATCGAGTGCCACGGGTCAGGAAAGGGAGCCTTGTGGTGTGGAGCATGATGGTTAAAGAGTGGGAGAGGAAGAGGCCCTTCTGCTGACCAGGATCCCTGAAAGCTCCTGGTGGCAGTGAATGCATGGGGTTCAATAAACACAGAATAGGATAAAGGTGTGCCAGTTGGAAGCAGCCTGTATTTGGCTAGCTGTGTTGATCTGAAAGGCTGCAGGCTCAAGGAGGGAAGTTTGGTATGAGTCGGTCGACCAATGGTGAAATCAGGAGAGGAGGTTGGTAGAGGAGATGGAGCTGAGGCCAATGCGGGCCCATCTGGGAAGAGCTTTCTGTTGTTGTTTCCAGGGGTGTGGCCTGCAGCTCTTGAAAGAGGGTACCATCACCAGGCAGGGCACAACTGCTTCCATGCTAGGCCCTGTGAAGATGGAGGAAGAAGGACTAGGAGAAGAGCGAGGAGGAAGGAGGCTGGGGAAATGGCAAAGGCAAGAGATGATGAGGAAGCAATGGTGGGGATGAGGAGTTCCAGGGAAGGAGAGAGGCTAGCTGTGCTCTGAGGTCAGCTGGGAGAGTCAAGGGGAAGAAGGACATCAGCATGACTGAGAGACTTCTACTGGGGACAGACAAGCACTAGAATTGAATAGGAAATACAAAAGGCACGTTGGCAGAAAGAAAAGAAAAGATAGTGAATTGGGTGGAGGTAGATTGGGGAGACCCAGCTATGCATAAGGTGTGTGGATCTAGCTGACTTTAGGTAGTGTGTGTGTGTGTGTGTGTGTGTGTGTGTGTGTGTGGTGTATGTGCTGGTCCTGGGGCTTGAACACAGGGCTTGGGCACTGTCCCTGAGCTATTTTTTGTTTGTTTTGCTCAAGGTTACTGTTCTATCACTTGAGGAGCCACAGCTCTTCGTCTGGCTTTTTGGTGGTTAATTGGAGCTACAAGTCTCATGAACCTTCTTACTCAGGCTGACTTTGAACCAGTGTTTTCAGATCTCAGCCTCCTGAGTAGCTAGGATTATAGGTATAAATCACTGGGGCCCAGTGTTTTATGAATCTTGATGATGAGCCATCAGTGAATGATGCTTGAGTATAGCCAGTGGGGGGGGGGAAGGGAGAGGCAAGGTGGTGCTGAGGCCCAGGAAGGAATTGGGGAGTGGAAACCAAGCCTTGAGGGTTATTAGTTCACTAGGTCATTAAGTCAAGCTCCAGGAGTGGCTCCATAGCGTGAACAGAGAGGTTGGGCATGGAGGAGGAAACCCAAAGGGCCATGGAGGAATTGAATTGAAGACAGAGAGATCCACACAACCGGAGCCAGGAGAATCCATGTTGAATTTTCTCTTGAGGAATCCTAGGAAGCACAGCACAGCACCTGGATTGTGGGGTCACCACAGGGGCTGAGACCTGGAGGGAAAGTTGTAAGGGAGTACAAGAGAATTGATAACAGTGCTGATCTGACTAAGAGTGGATCCAAAGTTGGGAGCTCAAGATTACAGCATTCTGGTTATGAGGTAATTTTACAAAATCCTGAAAAGAGTCTGATAAAACTAAGCTGTTTCTGGCACTCATGCACATGGCTTAGAATGCACGGAAGATGAAATGGTTGGAGATATGGAAGGAAGTGTTTGGTGGAGAGCAGGAATTTCTCAGCCAGGCTAGGCTGGAGAGGGCAGTGAGTGGAGAGGAGACTCGGTCTCCATAGAGGCTAGGGTGGGACCTCTCTGCATGGAAAGGGCACAAGCAAACATTGGGTTGTGATGGAAGGCCAGTGGTAGCCACAGTGGGTGTGGAGAAGCAGCGCATGGCAGATGCAGAAGCAGGAAGATTGGATGTGAGGATGATCTACACCTTCTCTGCCTGCTCAGACACTTCTTCGGAAACGGAAGTGACTGGCTTTATTCCGGTTCCAAGAAACTTCACAAAGTGCCTGGGTGTGGGTGGCTGACCCTTGGCTCGATTGTATATGCAAATATGGTCACTAAGCCTGAACAAGCAGAGGTCAGCTGGAGGCCAGTAGGAGATCTAGTCTCTCTGAAGGGAGATTTTGAAATAGCAGACTATACACAATTCACTGTCTTCCATGGAGACCTTGTTACACGTATTTGCCAGGGGCTCATTTTACAATCCCCATTTCTTCTCTTTTCTTTTTTTTTTTTTTAAAGAGAAATCCTTGCACGGTGGCAATTCTAAGTGCTTTTACCCTGAGTGTACGTTGCTGAAAGTGGCCCCTGGTGCCCCAGGTCACCTCCTGTGCTTGTCAGCATCCTCCGCCACCTGGGGCCATGGGTGGAGTCACTGTCACTAAGCAGAACTCAATTTTTTTCCCGAGAGAAAATCCACTTTGGCAAGGAAAGCTATAGGACACTCCTGAATCCACTGTGGCACAACAATCTTAAATATTCCAGACAGGAAAAGTTTTCTGTCAAAGCCTCTGACAGTTTAAACTTTAAAGCTTCAACAAAACTTTTAAACTTTTAAACTTTGAACTCATTTGAACCTCTTATGATTTATGAATTATGAAAACCACGCACTTTCTCTTTAACCAGTAAAGCTTTCTGCCTAAAAGCAACTGAGAAGAGGTGGGGTGGGGGTGGAGGGTGGGAGGAAGACAGGGCAGGAGGGGGGAGGAGGGGAGGGGAGCTCAGGGGGCCCTGTGCCTCCTGCTGTCTAAAAGCTAAAGCCAGAAAGCAGGCAGCAGAAAATCCAAACCAACACAAGCTATTTGAGAAAGGAGAAACGAGGGATCAAAACATAAAACTCAAACAGCCTGAAATCAGTTTTATAATTATATCAAAGTAGGAGTTGAAACCATCTATATACATATATTTAGAATATGGATATTATAGTCTGGTGGTACAATACACAGAATATAAAATCCATGATCATATCCAGCTTTAAGTGGACAGTTAATGTTATTCAAAACCCTGCTGGATGCCAGTGGCTCGTGCTTGTGATTCTAGCTACACAGCACAACCTGCCATCTAGCTACCATTATTCTTTTGGTTTGTATAAATGTGACTACACCAGATACTCCTATAAGTGGAATTGTGTGTGTGCATTCAAATACATGTGTATGATTGCATGACTGGCATATGTACATATAAGTATCCTATGATTTACTTATTAGAACACTTTTAGAACAGTCAAAATGTTTACTTTTAACAAAGTTTATATCATGTCAATAAGCATGAAGAGGAAGGTAAGGAAGGTGAGGGTGAAAAAAACAAGCTTTCTGTATGTGTCAGAATTGAAAGAACAGTTACATTGTATACATATATATATATATATATATAATGTATATATATGTATGTATATAATCAAAGTTTTTTTCCCTTTGGCAGTATTGGCATTTGAATTCAAGGACTCATACTTGCTAGGTTGGCGCTTCATCACTTGAGCTATGCCTCTAGCCTGCTTCTTGTTGATTATTTTAGAGGTAGAGTCTAGTAGACTTTTCTGCCAGGCTGTTCTAAGACCTCAATCCTCTAGGATTACAAATATGAGCCAGTAGCCCTTGGCTAAGCTCATTATTTTAGAGACAGGATCTTCCTATGTAGCCTCCAAATCATGATCTTCCTTCCTCAGCCTCTCAAGAGCTGGAATTTAGGCATAAACTACCACAGTGCGTGAGTTCTGCACGCATAATTTTATTATCAAGTTTTTACTATAATAACAAGCATGAGGAATATTAGGTAAGGGGACATGTAATGATTTCATGCATTTTAAGCAGAATTGATAGGAAAGCAAAGTGAGTTCAGACAGAAGAAGAAACAGGTTATAGTTTAAGCTTCCCAGAAGGTGCAGTCAATCTGAAACCACAGGAGTCCAGAATCGCTCCTGAGTTGTGTCTAAGAATCCTCTAGCTAATATACATGTTGAGAATGTTGAGGATTGGGGCTGAATCCTGCCTCCCACAAGTGGTTACTCCGTTAGTGGTTCTCAAGCACTTAGTAAACCAGTTCACAGGCAACCCCTCACCACATGGTAAGAAGTGTAAACTCTGCATGAATCTTAGCAGCCTGTTGGGGAGCAGCTGGCTATTCAGGAATGACCTAAAGACAGTCCATCGGCTGCATGTTTCACGTATTTATCTGGCACATTGAAGCACCCGAGTGGTGCAGCCTAGCAGCTGCTTAAATTAGCCAAGATTTACTTCTTGAGTAACTTCCAATGTTGAGCAACCAGCATGAGAATGACCCCTGGAGAGTGTGGTGAATAGGCAGGGCCTGTCCACGAGGAGGAGAAGATGAAACACAGGGCATTTAAGAGGATGGCCACCTCCACGTGGGCACAAGGGCCCTGGGAGGGAGCAGGGTGGGCCCCCAAGGGGAAGGGTGGAGCAGCCATAGACTGCTTGCTTCACATTCCAGCTGCATGCTGCCAGCCCTGCGCTTTCTGCCTTGGAGAATACCCATCTTCATGCTGTTGGTTTAGGAAGGATGAACAGACTTGCCTAGAAGTTGCAGACTTTATTGGTCGGTATTTCCACTTCTCCTATCCTGGACATGTGTGCCTGCTCCTTTAGTAACTGAATTTCTAGGACAGCTGCCTTGTCTGTGCTGGGACACTGGCCATAGCCACCAAGTCAGGAAAAGAACTGGGGGGACAGAGGGGTTCCTACTCTTCTTACTGCAAGGATGTGAGCCCCAGGGGCAAGTGCAAGTGATGTCAGGCCTCACAGGATTAATTGGATCTGAGCTGTCACCTTCTTGGAGTAAGACCGAGCGGGTGGCAAGAGAGGTGCTGTGATTAATAATCCATGGTGAGGGAAGATGGTGTCTAAGCGCAGAGCATGCTGGCCTCATCATCCTGAGCTAGTAGGGCCTTTTGCTATTGTTGTTTGTTTGTTTGTAAATATTTGTATGCTTGTGTACATGTGTCAGAGCCTAGACACTGTCCCTTAGCTTTTTCACTCAAAGCTAGTGCTCTACCACTTGAGTTATAGCTCCACTTCCAGCTTATGGCTGGTTAACTGGAGAGAAGTGTCTCACAGACTTTTCTGCATGGGCTGGCTTTACACTTCAATCCTCAGATCTCAGCCTCCTGAGTAGCTAGAATTATAGCCACCAGCACTTGGCATGAACCCTACTCTTCCGTTCCCCTCCCTTCCTTTCCTTTCCCTTCCCTTCCCTTCCCTTCCTTTCCTTCTTTCTTTGACTGGGATCCAAACTTGATACCTGGTACCTGTGTTCATTGTCTGGTGCTCTACCAACTGAACCATGCCTCCAACCCTGAGGCTATCATTTTTAATAGGAGGGCAATTGTCTCTCAACTTCATGAGGTGGCATTTCTAAATCTAAGGGGCCTTTGATTCTGTGATAGATCTTTCCAGCATCTTTGTGTCAAGATCAGCACACACATCCTTAGGCTTAGTGAGTCATTCCCAGGGCTGGATGTCCTTGAGATGTGTCTTCTAGTTGTTACTCAACTCTGGCATGTCCTCAGGAAAGAAGTGTGCTTGCTAGTCACCAGGGAGAGATGCCGTTTTTTTCTCCTCTGCAACCCTTCTAGCCAGAATGGTCACAGCACACTCACAAGACTATTAAGAGGAAAGCAGGCAAGGTACCCCAGGAGTCTGGGTGAAACTTGAGCAACCTGAGCATTTGAATGTGAAGTTAGCTCTGGCTTTGTGTCAATGTGGGTGATGACAGGTGCTTCGACTCTGGGAGAAGGAGGAAGAGGAAGCATGTCCAGGTTTGCACAGGGAGTTGGCAAGAGGGAAGCTGGAGTCTTTCCATTGTCAGTAACCAGTTACATGTTTTTTTAAAACAGAATTCTCCCTTTATTTCTTTTTTTAAAATAAGTTTTTTATTGTGAAAATACTGTACAGAGGGATTACAATCACATGAGCAAGGTAATGAGTATATTTCTTATCAAGCATTGTTGCCTCCTCCTTTGTTTTACTCCTACCATCCCTTCCCTCCCATCTCCACAACTACACATAGCATCTTGTATATCTCATTGTTGCAATGGGTCAACCTGTATCCCTATTTAAACAATTTGTTTTTTCCCTTTCTCTCCCCAAATTATACCAACATTAAATACAGTGAAAACAGGGTTTATACTATGGGGGAGGGACATACAAAGCAGCAAAAAATAATGTGGTACCTTATAAATACATTAGAAACAATAGCAAGAAAAAAATCACTTGTGTCCTTATCTTGGGGCTCATTTCACTTAACATCATCTTATCTGACCTTTTCTGCTTGTCTCAGATATATACTAGTTATTGCAAATAAGGGAAACCATGGGACCTATGTTTCTTTGGGCCTGGATTACTTCACTTAATATAATTTTTTCCAAGTCTTTCCATTTCCTAACAAATGGGGCAATGTCATTCTTTCTGATGGAGGCATAGAATTCCATTGTGTACATATACCACATTTTCTTGGTCCAGTCATCTACTGAGGGGCATCTGGGTTGGTTCCATATTTTAGCTATGGTAAATAATGCTTCAATAAACATAGTTGTGCTGGTAGCTTTAGTATGGTCTTGTTTGTGATCATTCGGGTAAATACCCAAAAGTGGGATTGCTGGGTCATAGGGGAGCTCTATGTGGAGTCTTTTGAGGAACCTCCATACTACTTTCCAAAGTGGTTGAACAAGTTTACACTTCTACCAACAATGCAGTAGGGTTTCCTTCTGTCCACATCCTCTCCACCATCTGCTGTTATTAGAATTCTTGATTATAGCCATTCTAACTGGGGTGAGGTGGAATCTCAGTGTTGTTTTGATTTTCATTTCTTTTATGGCTAGAGAAGTTGAGCATTTCTTCATGTGTCCATTGGCCATTCTTATTTCCTCTTCAGAGAAGTTTCTCTTTAAGTCTTTAGCCCACTTATTTATTGGGCAGTTGTTTCTTTGTTTGATGCAAGTCAATCTTTATCCTTGGGAAAATCTGCAGCCAGATTGCCTGGGTTTGAATTCAGGTTCTGCTACTTAGTTCCTACGTGACGGTAGGCAACTATCTTTCATAGCTGGCAATTCGATTTCCTCAGTGGTAAGAGGGAGATAACAGCAGTTCCTTACTCACAGAGTTGCTGCAGAGATTGACTGAGATGAAATTTAAGACAGTGCCTGACACACAATAAAAACCATGAGATAGATTATAGATGATTGATTGATAGACAGGTGGACAGTTTGCCATTGCTGTGGATAAACTGAAGATTGAGGCAGTTAAGAGCTCTTTCAAAAGACTCACAGATGATCAAAGTCAAGATTTGAATCTAGTTTGTTTGGCAGTTTCGCTTGTGGTCACCTTACCTAGCAAGACAGAATCTTCTGAGAATTCTATCCAATTTTTCCTTGAGATGAAGGATGATGATGATGATAAATATACTAACAATCACAATTTATTGAATATATTGCGTTAAGTGCTTTGTAATACCTTATCGAATGTAATTCTTACAATTGACCATTTAATTCTACACTATTATCTCCATATACTTGGTTGAATAGTGTTTCTCCAAGAGTCATGTCCATTCAGAACCTCGAAAATGTGACCTTATTTGGAAACAGAATTGTTGTGGGTATAATTTGTTAAGATGAGGTCATACAGGATCCAATAACTGAAATTCCCTGAGAAGACACAGAGGGAGGGCTAGGTGATGCTGGAGGCAGATTGGAGTGATACAGCCCCAAGTCAAGGAATGCCACAGGCTGCCAGCAGCCTCCAGGAGCTGAGCAGAGGCAGGACAAGTCTCCTTAGTACCTACAGAGGGAGGGCAGCATGTAGGTGTCTTGGTTTCAGATTTCTGACCTCTAGAAATGGAAGAAATTACATTTCTGTTGTTTTAAGGCTCTACTTTGTAGCACTTTGTTTTAGCAGCCATAAGGCCCTAATACATTGTAGCTTATAGGAGGGAAACGAAGGCTCAGGGAGACTTAAGGAATCTGTCCAAGTTCAGATAGTTAGTGGATCCAGACTAACTCCCCACATTGTGTTCTGACATCCTCCAGTGTTCCCACAACTGTCTAGGCAGTAGGTCAGGTATTGGGACTGGCTGTCACACTGTGTACCCTGCCTAGTTCCCTCCTGCCCCGAGGCCCGCAATCTACGCACAGAGAACCCCATGCTACTCAATACCTCCTGTTGGGAAGATCAGAATCCACTCAAGGTCATTTCTCATCTAAGTAGGTATTGACTGAAAAGGTTTTCTTTAGGTCCAAGAAATACAATAATTTCACAATATTGCATGTTGAGCCTAAAGTATTTTTAGCTAAAATATTTAGCTCCAGGACACAGAACTAGATTAGTGACCATTCATAGCTCCAAACATGTAACCATCTCTGGTTCTTGCTCAGATTTCATAATCAGTTATTGCCTGTGTAACCAATCCATGTTATGAAGCCCCAGAAATAATCACCCATTGAGCCCCGAACTTGGGCACTTACAAGAACTCACAGTAGTGTATTTTCTTTTCCCTTTCCCCCTCTCCTCCTTTCTTGTATATAACCACCTTCTCAAATTTTGTCTTCATGATTTCTTGTTTAAAGAAATAGTTTTGTGATGCCCCACAAGAACCTAAGTGGTGTGGCGTTTTGGCTATTTCTTGAATCTGAACTTGTACTATTCTTTCTTGTTCTCTCTGTGCTGCTACGTGGGAGCCTGTTAAAAATGCTGGTCCAATCACATTTCTACCCTAGGGCCCTGTGCTTACCCTTCCCCCATTCCTCGGATGCTCCTCTTCTTTCTGCAGGGACCCCCTGGTTCATCCAGGCCCAATGTCATCTCCAGAGTCTGACCCCAACACGTGAAATCATCTTCTGACAATTGCTATATCATTAACTTCTTTTTTGGTAACCCACAGCTATCCAGTTTCTTTCATATATAGTTTGGATCCTTCTCTCAGGCTTTTAGGATCAAACTCATGGAAAAAATTTCTAACAAGTACATGCTTTTTAACTACTGTTGTCTTGGTGTTATTTTTGCAAGGGTAACATTAAATACAATGCTGTAAGTAGCCAAGGAGACTATAAAAGTTTTGGTCCTCTACAACACAGCATAGTATGTCAGGCTTTTAACTTCTTGCCTTAGAAAAAAGATTAACAATGGAAAACACCTTCACAGGGGAATTAAAGCCCATAACCTTAAATGGTGGAGCCTTTCCCTAGTTTGCAGCTAATCTTCATTTCTTGGTGTCTACAAGATACTGTATCCCTCCACAAAAGTACAAATTGCCCAACAAAGGGCAAACTTATCTAGGCCACATTATAATTCCAGAGAAAATAACTTTTGACCCTGAACCAGTGTGTTGTGGTTGAAGGAGTATATATGACATGACCACATGTATTCTCACAGCTCAGAAAGAACTCAGCAAGCAGATGACAGCTACCATTTTGAGCCTGTAACTCCCATATCCCACACAGAGAACAGAAAATGTTTCTCTTTCTTCTCCATTTATCCCTACTTTATCCTATTTCACTAAAATAAATCTTTCCCAAAATTAAAAAAATAGAAGCATTTCCCATCATTCCCAATCACCACATCTATTTTATTTTTTCTGTCAGCAGTGAACATTAGCAGACCTCAATCATTGTGCATTTAGTTATTGTCTGATCTTCCTATTGAAACATAAACTTCACAAGGGAAGAAATCTCTCTCTCTCTCTCTCTCATCTATTTATCTTTTTTTCTGTCTAAGGCCCTAGTGCCAGAATACATCTGATTAGTTAATTGATACCTTCTAACAAATTACTATCTCTTTATGTAGCTCCTTCCTGTTAGGCAATGTGTGGGTTGTAAAGCTGGGCGGAGTGTTGATTTTGCTCTCCAGGGGTTTATAGCTTGTGGAAACACCCAAATGTTAGCAAGGATTTGGTAAGGTGACCTGACTGTATACAAGTTGCTATCAGACTTATGGTGCTAAAGGCAGACTCCCTGGAGGAGATGCCACTGAGCTGATGAACCTTGAAATGAGTAGACTCTAGTCCAGGAACCATTATGTTGGTGTCACCCTGCAGGAGGTGGGAATAACAAGGAATGAAGAGAAGCAACGTGTGAGTGACAGCAGAGAGTGTGGGGAATGAGGGAGAAGCGAGGCTGAGAATGAAGGCAGAGGTCCGATGGGGAGGGGCCAGGTATGTGATGCTGTAGAGTCTCAGCATCCTCCTGCCAACCTGGAGAGCCACTGGGGACCCCCTAGTAGAGAAATAGGCCTGAGTCTGCATTTGGACACACTGTGCTCGCTGCAGGGTGGAGGGTGGTTTGGAAGGAAGAGTATCTGAAGGGCAGAAAAAGAAGTACTGTGGGCAGAAGCCCAAGGGAGAGCAAAGGCTGCCTCTCCGCTCATACGGGAAGTGCTGCCATCAAAGCATGAACAGTGATGGAGATCATGGGATTGAAGGGGAAGCTGACAGGTTTGGTGGCAAATGTGTAGAGTGTGGGTCTCTGTGCAGAGCACGGGAGCTTCAGGGCCACCCAGCAGGCATGCCACCTGCTCTGCTGCTTTGCTGCACAGACAGAGCCTGTGTAGGAGCATTGGTGAATATAACTTGATGGTAAGGACTTAAGTTTTATTGGGAGCATTAGTTCTAGGACCCCCAAAATGGGGACCAAAATCTGTGGATGCTCAAGTCTGTCATGAAGAATGGCATAGCATTTGCATGGAACCTGCACATATCGGCACACTTTAAGTCCAGATGATGTGTGTTGCCCAATACAATGGAAATGTGTTGTATGTAGTCATTACATGTTTACACAATTGTGGCCAGGAAAAAAATTCTGCACGTGTTCAATTCAGATGCAATTTTCTTTTTCTGCATATTTTCCATTGTGGTTGGCTTGGTATTTGGGATGTAGAATACAGTACAAGGCTGACTGTATGGTGAGGTGTTTGTAAATTGGGAACTGTCTCAAATAGAGTATTGTTGAAGCTTGCACAGAGCAAGAGAGTCACATTCTAATACGTAAACTTGGAATCAGAACAAAATGGAGTGTGGCTGTGACATTCTCTGGACTTTTACCACCTAGCTTTCTTTTGTCAGTGAGGTTTTGTGCCTCCCAAGCTGCTTTTTCAGAGGTCCAGGGTCATGCTGCTTTGGGTTGGCTGGTAGCTTCTTTCCTTTTGAAGGAAGATAGGCAAAGTTCCTCAGGTTGACTTCAATTCCACTTCACTCATTCTGGCTTATTCGGGGTCCCTAGAAGGCCATGGTCTGATTAAATTAAATGGCTCACTCAGTTACGCCTCCTGGGTGTTTGCAAGTAGCAGACACTCTTCGCTGATATTTCCATCCTCAAGTCATCCCTTATTCCTGCTGGCCTTTCCTGCCCACCAGTAGGCAGAGGTGCAGAGTCCTGGAGAAGATAGAGCCATAGCTGATGGAGAAATGAGAGCCCATGGTGAGTTGTCATTGGTTAGTGTGCCACACGGACAGAGGCTGCACACCAGCTGCTTACCTGGGTCTGCTAGGTTATGGGATGGCTCACTCAGCTCTCAGCTGCACCTGACATTTTAGGACCATGCTTTTGTAGAGGGAACCCAACAAAGGCTTCATCCTGTGGCCTTCTTACACACATTCAGGCTCTGGTCTCAACATCTTCTGCACACAGATGCTAATTCTGAAGCAGTTAAACAAATCTTGTCATCGAGACCCATGCCTGTCATAATAATTTGCCGAGAGAGAACAGGCAAACCCAAAGGAAATGGGGTGGAGGAGAGGGAGTCTGTTCAGAATCTTCTTTCTAGAGCAGTAAGGCCTAGTTTGAACGCCTCAGTCGGGAGACCACTCTGGGTTGGAAGGAGAAGGCTGGGAAAATGGAGGTATTGAAGGAGAAAGCGAGCGGGACTCAGTGTGGCCACTTGGGGTGGGGTGGAAGCACCCTCACATGATTCACAGAGGCCTGGCTGTCTGGTTTTTTGCTGCCTGATCACGGATACGCTTGTCCATGAGTAAACACAGAGAGGAAACAAAAGCGGAAAGGATCCTTCTAAGTAATTCCAGTGAGTTGTTTCTCTAGCCAGACACTCGCCTAGAGCCAGCACACTTCAAAGACCATAGAGTTGCCTGTCAGCTAGGGGATTTCTCGTGGGCTGAGGTAAAATATTACATGGAATGCTGAGGCGAAAGTATTGGAAGGAAAAGGTGATAAGGCTAAGCCAAGGGAAGAGGGGATACTCTTTTCTGGAGTGATCTTCCAGCAGGAAGTGAGGCTTGGGGAAGCAGGGGACCCATTCTGGCCTGAACCTAAAAGGTAAAAATGTCATAAGAGGCAAGCAGATGTCTTCTGGCTGAGAGATCAAAGCGGTCTGCAACTTGGAATGTTGTCATGCTCCATTTTTTGAGGTGGCCATCATCCAAAGCGATGTGCAGTAACTAGTGAGTGTGATTGCAAAAAGCACTTGGGGACACATCATAGAAATCCATACAAATATGGCAGCTTTGGTTCTTTGCCCTGGGTGATGAGTAATGATTGGGGCAAGGATGGAGGCCAAAGCGATCAGAGGGAGGACTATAGGAAACCAGTTCCCAGCGTTCCCAAGTGGAACCTTGGAGTGTTATAGTTTGGATATCTGGAAGGATGCTTTTTTACTCAGTATCAGTTGTGTACATGTAGAACCCTCAGATCCAAGGATGGAGTGAGCCAAAAAAGTAGCCCATAAAATGCTGTGAGAAGCATCTGGCAGGGACATACTCTTACATACGCACAGGAAAAGCGATCCAGGTAAAGAAGCCAAAACTGTGGACATTTTTATTTTTCATGTAAGATCAAAAGAAAGAATAGATCTCACGGACGGCCATAATCAAGTGACATCTCCAGCAGTGAGGGCTGGTGACAGTAGGCCATTTCCTCAGGGAAAACATTGATTATGCTATGGGAAGTTTTGGACTTTCAGAGGCGTCTCTCCAAACAGTGGAGCTGATGATAGATTTGGGGCACTGATGGCCTGGCGGGATGATCTTCATTCCGGACAACCCAGAGACCTATGGGATGGGCTGACCTCCCAGGAAGGCATTTCTGCCCTTCCTAACCAGTTCCTTCTCCTTTCCCAGTGCCTGTTTCTGGGGCTGGGGGTGAAACAGAGGTAGTTTGAAAGGACTTTCTCCTGAAGTTTGAGGGATGAATTTGAGGATGTTCAGCTAGTCAGCTAGTTTGGATTCAGAGTAGTTTCATGATTTTGGTTGCATTAGGTATGTCTGAATAATGTGCTGGTACCTCCCAGAAGATAGGAACATGAGAAAGAGAAGAAACAAGAGTTCCTGGGTCAGTTCAGGAAACTCCTGATTGTTTATTCCTCAAGATGGAGTCTTCCTTAATCTCTCTCTCTTTTTTTTTTTTGTGCCCATCCTAGGGTTTGTACTCTGGGCCTGGGTGATGGTCCTGAGCTATTGTGCTCAAGGCTAGTGTTCTACCACTTGAGTCACAGTTCCACTTCTGTTTTCTGTGTGTGTGTGTGTGATTAATTGGAGATAATAGTCTCACTGACTTTCCTGTAAGTGCTGGCTTCACACCTCGATCCTTAGATCTCAGCTTTCTAAGTATCTAGGTCTATAGGTATGAGACACTGATGTCTGGCCCTTAATCCCTCTTTGAAACAGGATCTAGGCCTTTCGATTTACCATCGATCAGTCATCTATCTATGATCTATCAGTTATCTATCTACCTCTCTAATTTATCTAAATATGTATCTATTTCTCACCTATACTTCTTCCTATTGCCCAGTCCCTGAACCGATCCCATTTTCTGAGCTTATTGGTGTCCTAAGAATTCATAAGTGTGTTTCTTTCTTTCTTTTTTCTTATTTTTGTCAGTCATGGGGCTTGAACTCTGGGCCTGGGAGCTGTCCCTCACCTCTTCAGCTCAAGGCTAGCGCTCTACCACTTCAGTCACAGTGCCACTTCCGGTTTTCTGGTGGTTTATTGAAGCTAAAGAATCTCACAGACTTTTACTGCCCAGGCTGGCTTTGAACCACAATCCTCAGATCTCAGCCTCCTGAGTAGCTAGGATTATAGGCGTGAGCCACTGGTACCTGGCTCATAAGTGTATTTTTTTTTTGTTGTTGTTGGTGGTGGTGGGGCTTGAACTCTGGGTCTGGCCACTGTCCCTCAGCTCTTCAGCGCTCTACCACTTGAGCCACAGCACCACTTCTGTTTTTTTCTGCTTATGTGGTGCTGAGGAATCGAACCCAGGGCCTCATGCATGCAAGGCAAGCACTCTACCACTGAGCCACCTTCCCAGCCCCCATAAGTGTATTTTTAAAGTGGCTTTTTGTCAGTGTTTGTCTGGTTCAGAAGATAGGAATTCCCTGCTCTAGACAAATCTGGGAAGGGATGTCTTCACTCCAGCATTACGGAGTGTCTCTTCTAGGTGTCTCTCAGAGAGACCTGTGTATCTAATTTAATGCCCAATGTTGACAGCAATTTCTAGGTCAGTTTGGGAAGACTTCATGGAATAGGAGAGAAAAAAATAAATAAATGAGTTAAGAGGCTTCAAAGGGAGCAATCGCATAATCTGTCTTGGACCATGGGATTGTATTGATGGTCATTCGTCAGCACAGGCTACTTAATACCTCAAGGGCTGGCTTTTGATTGGATCCACAGCCCCAGAGCTTGAGGATACTTCCCAAGGGCTGAAGAGGCCTTTGTGGGGACTTCTGTCCCTCCGTGAATGGTCAGGGACACGTGTGTCTGTAGACTAATGAATCCCGTTGGTAAGTCCCACGTGCTTGGACTGAGAATTCCAACTCCCACTGTTGTATTCCAAGTTGCTCTCTGTGAGGACAGGGGAGCATCCCAATGCCTTCCTAGCTGCTCCCCATGCTGTCTCAGTTGCCTTTGGAGGGGGGGGTGCCCACACCTGCCACCCAGGGAGCACAATGGCCACTTCCTTTCTTGGAGTCTGCTTCTGTATTTTAGTTTAAGAACAGAGATGGCGGCTATTTTTAGCTTTGCGTGGGAAAGTCAGAAGGAGCTGAGAGAAATTTTTTTTTTTAGGGGAGTGGGGAAAGCTGTCATATCAGCTGATGTGGAATCAGAGAGGAGAGAACAGAGGTAGACATATCTCAGACACTCTGTGAAACACACAGCAGGGCCCTGCCGGGAGCACCCTGTGGATTAGGGATGCAAGAGAATGGAATCTCCCCGGCATGACAGACATTCTCTGCCTGCCTCAGGCAATGCGGGAGGACAAGAAGGCAGAGATGAGAGATCTCAAGTCTCTGAAGAGGGAATAAGATCAGCCAGGGGCTTGGGCTGGGGTGGGGGTGGAGGCTGTGGGACAGGAGCTGGTGGAGGGCAGGATGGGGTCCAGCTACACGGAATGGAAGGAAGCCTCGTAAGTTGCAAAGAGGATGGTGACAGGAGACTGGAGGCCAAGCACTGGTCCCCCTCAAGGAGCAAGAGAAGTAGGTAGAGCTGGAAAGATGGACAGAGTTCTGCAGCCTGGGCAGGGACAGAGGGAGGAGAAGTGGTATGTGTACACATGTGTGTGCATGTATGTGTATGTGTGTGTGCAAGTGTTAGTGTGTATGTGTTAGGTGGTGGGGTCAGGGAGCCTGGGAGCAGAAGCTGACTGGAGGTACTGGTACAACATAAGGCGCGGGGTGAGGATTGGAAAGCAGGGAACAGGCTAGAGCCTGCCCTTGGGAAGTTGGTGCCAGGAGCTTGGTTTGGTCTTGGAGAGACTGGGTGACATACCAGAGCTTGCAGACTTTAGAGAAAGTTGGCTCAAACTCCCTGGCAGTTCTTAGCAAAGTGGGCTGGAGCACATGGCTGAATTTCTGCCCATGGGCTGCCCAGCCCAGGCTGTAAGGGGAGGGTGACACCTGCCCAGGGGAGAGAGGGCTGGGCTTTGTGGGAAGGCTTGACGTCTAGTGTTGGAGAAGCTGCCAACACCCCAGGACATGGATGGCTGGGGAATGTGGGAGGCTGTACTGGACGTGTTATTTCCCCCCTGCTCAGAGAGACACCAGGCTGGGTATGGTGGCTCATGTCAGAGATCAGGAAGATTGGTTTCAGAATGGACTAGGCCAAAAGTTAGCAAAGAAACTAAGGTCAATAAACAAACTGAACATGTGGGTCTACCTGTCATATCAGCTACATATGAGGCATAGGTAGGAGGATCATAATCTAAGGCTGGCCTTGGGCAGAAAGTATGAGATGCTGTCTGAAAAATAACATAAAAAAGGGCTAGGGTCATGGCTCAAGTGGTAGAGTGCCTGCTTTGCATGTCTTGTATTGGGGGGGGAAGGAAGGAAGGAAAGAGGGAGACAGGGAGGGAGAGAAGGAGGGAAGGAAGGAAGGAGGGAGGGAGGGAGAAAGAGGAAAGAAGGATAGAGGGAAGGAAGGAGGAAGAAAGGAAGAAGTAAGCCCCTAAATATATTTGGAAGGTAGAAGATGAGCTAGAAAGAGGTGGAGGTGATGATGACAGGGTAGGTTAAGGCTGGAACACACAGGGCCTGCAAAGCAGAGAAGTGAAACTGCCCACCTATTAGCAGGTACCCTCATGATCATAGTCCCTCACACTGGTGGCCTTCTTGCCTGGCATTTCCTTTGTCCCCAGAGGATCCCCTTTCCACGTCATGTTCACATACAGGACAAGATGCTCAAGCCCTTGAAGTCGCAGGTGATAGATCTTCATCTTAGGTATCCCATACACCAGGATTGCTGCTTTCCTGTCTCCTTCCCACCTGCGACAAGTTGAGGACACAACTGTCCTTGCCCACTCTGTGACACACTTCTCATCTGGAGTAGGGCTGAATTGGCCTAGATTGGGGTGGGGGGAGGGCTATAGGAAGAATGAGGTATGGGGCCAGCTTTGTGTGGCTGACAAGAAGGGGAATGAGATAGAGACACAACGGCAGAGAGGAATGAAGAAGTGAAGAACAAAGAGAAAGTGAAACGATTAAAAAGGGAAAGAAATAGAAAATTCCATTCTGTTAGTCCCCTCCCCCCTGCCTCTCCTTCCCCCCCCCCCCCCCCCCGGAAAGAGCATAAAAGTGCAATTTGGACAGTAGTTGAACAGAGGCCAGCAAATCACCTCCAAAAATCCAGCGTAGAGAAGTGAGAGGGTGGAAAAGAATTACTGGCCCAGTCAAGGTAAGAGGCTCTCCAACGCAGGCTGAGTAATGCAGCCAGTTGGGTCTCTGCCCATCAGTTAAGGGCAAAGCTGAATCCTCCAGGCAATCGGCATGGTCAGTACCCTCTGCAAAGCTGCGGGCTGCATTTACGGCTTTAATTAAATAGAATTGATGGTAACGAGCAGGGCTTCTGTTTGCCTTGCTCTCCAATTCCAAACAGTTCCTTTCCACCGTCAGGCATGACATCCCTGAGCTCACCATTAGGGTTTTCTCTTCTACAAGGAGCAGTGGGCAGTGTGATGTTTTGAGAACTGAATTACAGCAGCCCTGAGCACTTAATACCATCCTTTATTTTCTTTCCTTTTTGTTGGTCCTGGGGCTTGAACTCAGGACCTGGGCACTGTCCCTGAGCCTCTTTAGTTTATTGAATATGAGTCTAACAGACTTTTGCTGCCTGGGCTGGCTTCAAACCACAATCCTTAGATCTCAGTCTCCTGAGTAGCGAGGTTACAGATGTGAGCCACTGACACCCAACTTATTATTACTTTTTAACCTTCATTTCTTCTCCTATTTGAGCCCCCAGGGCTTGATCATTCTGGGACTCCTGCTTAAAGTCAGGAGATGGGTGTTGAAATACAGCTATTATTCCTTTCCAGGTTCAAGTTCTTGGACCAAAACTCCAACAGAATCGTCCCTAATCCATAAAATGGGAATGATGGGGACAGCTACTTGTGGGGATTGAGGATTAGATTTTGCATACCAAGTATAAGTCAGGTATTCCGCAAGTGTTTACATAATAGGTGCTACCAGAGCCTGTGGAAAGGCCTGGAAAATTCCTTGTCTCCAAGTTCAGGGTGGGGAGGAAGAGTCCTTTTCTGAGGAAAGTAAGTCCCTAGTCTTAGAGTAGGCACCTTTGCACTGAATGGCCAATAAGAGTGCAGAAGTTCTCGGCTAACAAGCTGCATTGCAGGCCGTGTGCTCGCTGCTTCTCCAGACTTGTCAGTGTCCTTCTGTAGTAGAAGTGACATTCCCCCCTTCATTGTGGCTTTCCAGGGTCACTTCTGCCCCTGCAGTGATACAAACCTGCCTTTCTGGGCCCCTGGTACCCTATGGCTGCCTCCTGGATCTCCCCTGCAGCTTAGAAAGCCCTTCTGTGCTGGCTGTGCATAGCCTGGGCCTGGCCTGTGAGAACTAGCCCCACAGAGTGCTTCAGACCTCACTGCTGATTCTGTGCATCTCTGAGACCCCCCTCCCTGCTTACACACAGCAAGCTTTCTCTGGACTCATCATATGCCCAAGCCTGAACTACCATGGTGTGCATATGCTCATGTGGAAACTCAGACAATGTGAAAGAATGGCTACTGCTTCTGATTTGGGATCCAGCCCAAGAACCCCAGATACCAATGGGGCAAGTGACAACACACAAGGGTTTGCCCTGAGCTCTCGGAAATCAGAATCAAACCCACTCATAACAACAATAGCTCAAAGCAGTCTCACACTTTAAAGGATTGCCTTCCCATACTGCTCAAATGACATACAGATTAGAAAGTCAAGCTAGCCAGGTGCTGGTGGCTCACGCCTGCAATTGTAGCTCCTCTGGAAGTGGAGATCTGATGATCACAATTCAAAACCAGCCTTGACAGAGGTGTGAAACTCTTATCTCCAACTAACCACAAAAAGCCAAAAGTGGAGCTGTGACTCAAGTGATAGAGCATCAGCCTGGAGTGAAAAGGTAGACAGTGCCCAGGCTCTGAATTCAAGCCCCAGCACTAAAAGGACAGTGCCCAGGCTCTGAATTCAAGTCCCAGCACTAATGAAAAAAAAAAACACAAGTCAAGCCATTGTTGCACATTCAACAAGAGCAGAGTGGTCAGACAGATGGTACTGAGCTTCTTTTTGCCTTGTTTTTATGCTCATACTCGATTGCACTTTGACTGGCTAAAGAATTTTCTTGATTCAACTGAGAATTCTATGGTGATTAGGAATATGGATTCTAGATACAGAGTGCTCGAGTTCAAGTCCTAGCTCTACTACTTATTTGATGCGTGACTCTGGGCAACTTACTAACTTCTCTGTGCTTCACTTTCCTCATTAGTAAAATGGGGTTAATAATAGTGGCTACTAATTAGTGTTGCTTTAAGGATGTGTTAATGCATATACTTGGTTGGCATGTGATTATTTTATCTCATCTTTGTGCAGATAACTAGAACTAACACTTGTATCATATGTTAATTCAGTTAAATCAAGCTCGAGGGTTGGATTCTGGTTGCTTTATACTAAGGTGTACAGTGTCACAATGCTGGGAGGGATAGTCTCCTATGGGGGGAGGAGAGGGTTGCACGCAAAGCTCAATGGTTTCCCCATGTCCCAGTGTATTAAAATAAGACAGGAAGTCACAGTCACTGACCAATTCCAAAGGAAAATCTTTTTCCTTTCTCAAGTAGTTATAAAAGTGCTTGTGTATTTCAATTCTGGAAGAATAGCTTTGGGAGGGAGAGAGGGTTAAAGTTTTCTTTTAGATGCTTTAAATAACTTTTTTAAAAAGCTACAAGCCTGTTTGCAAATGGTTTGCTTTGCAAAAAAAAAAAAAAACAACAACAACAGGAAGCCTCCTTTGGCTGCGTTTTCCATGAACTTGAGAGCGTTTAAGGTCAAGGTGGAAGACTGGTTGGAACCTGCCGTTGACATTGAGCTTGGGTTGCTGACATCTTTCGGACTGTTTTGGATGGGCTGTGCCTCTCCCTCCCCCTAGCCAGCCTGAGCCCTGAAGAGTCACTCTGGGCTCTGCCTAGGGACCCAGCCTTCACCTAGAGTCAGCCCAGCCTGGGGAAGCAGTTTTGAGGACCACCTCATAATTCTATTATATTTCAGGGGGAAAAACAAACCCTTTTGAGTGACAGAATAAGGCCATCCTTTCTCAATACACAGAAGTTATATTATGATTCCTGCAAAGAAAAAACCACCATCACCACCCTCCCCCACCCCCCCAAAAAGAAAAATCAACATCCATTCTGTCTCAGATAGTCAATGCAGCACCATACAATAATCTACGGTAGTTGTTTCTCAGGGAGGCTGATTCTTTATAGATCTGCAGCTCTTAAGGACTTTCTGGATGGTGACTCCAACCAGTGACAGTGTGTCAGTGTGTGTGTGTGTGTGTGTGTGTGTGTGTGTGTGTGTGTGTGTCTGCTGTTGTGGCTAGGGCTTTTCTCATCTCTGGTGGGCAGGCAGGCAGAGTGTGATGTGGTTAGACCACAGGCCAGAAGCCAGCCGGCCAGCTCTCAAATACAGCTTTGCCACTCTTCACTCGTGGGGCTTTGAGTGAGGAGTTTTGCATTGTCCTCAGTCCCCCAGCTGCAAAATGGAAATAATCAAATGTGTCCATGAAACATAGGTCCCATGGTTTCCCTTATTTGCAATAATTAGTATACATCTAGGATAATCTTAGCAGATGAGCAGAATAGCATATTAGCTACATACATATGACCATATAAGATGATGCTACGCAAACTGAACTCCAAGATATGGACACCAGAGGTTTCTCTTTGTTGTTGTTTTTAATGTACTCTGTGATTTCTTGTTTCTTTTGTATGTTCTTCCCCCTAGGGTATATCCCCTGTTGTCACTGTATTTGATTTTGGTACCCTGGTATTGTATATACATTCATCTGAATTAGGGAAGGGAAGGGGAACAACAGAATGGTGAGAGAAAGTACAAGGAGGGAACCAATGCAACAGTGACATGCACAAGACAATATGTTGGACATAATCTGTACAACTTGTGGGGGAAGGTTAGGAAGAGAGGAAAGTAGGAGAAAAATGAGAGAAGGGGTAAGAAGTTCGATAAGAAGTGAACTTATTACCTTACTTATGTAACTGTAACCTCTCTGTACATCACCTTGACAATTAAAAACAAGAGTGTCTACTTCCAGAGATGGAAGCATGGAAGGAATGAAGATGGACAAGGTGTTCATACCTGAATGTTATCACTGTGTGCCAGCCTTATGGTGCAGGGGAATGCTACTAACCTCTCTGTCTTCAGTAAGAATACTTACCTTGTAGCCATGATAAAGTTTACATGGGATGGGTTCAGTAAATGGCAGCCTTCCTGCACAGCTGTCCCTCTGTGTACAAAGGGAATTGGTTCTAGGAACCTACAAAGCTACCAACATCTATGGAAGCTCAAGTCCCTTATACAAAATGGTACAGTATATGCATATACCCTATGGAATCCTTATCATACTTAATCCCATGTAAATGCCATATAAATAGTTTGTCACAGGGTATTGTTTAAGGAAGAATGAGCAGAAAAGGTCTACATGTGCTCAGCACAGAAATGACTTTGCGCTGAATATCTGTATTTTTGATTCATTATCAGGGCTTTGCTCTAGAGTGTGACATACCTAGGCAGCCTAGCTGCTTATACACCTGTAATCCTAGCTATTCAGGAGGGTGAGATCTGTGGTTCAACATCAGCTTGGGCTGGGACATCCATGAGCCTCTTATCTCTAATTAACCACCAAGAACAGTTGAGAGTCAAGCTGTGGCTCAAGTGGTAGAGTTCTACCTTGAACACCATAGGAACAGGACCCAGACCCTGAGTTCAAGCCCCAGGACTGGCACCAAACAAAGCTGGAAGCTCAAGTGGTAGATCACCAGTGTTTAGCAAAAATCTTATGGGATAGCAAGTAGGCCCTGAATCCAAGCAAAGACAAAATAAAACCAAAGAAAACAAAACATCCCCTCCAAACAACAAACACATGATCAGAAGCATTTAACCACTTGCGAAGTTATTTCTCATTGCATGATGGATTAATTCAACCTCATAGCATCATTCCGTGCTAGAGCTATAGTCATGTCCATTTTTTAGCCAATGAAACTGGTCCAGAGAGCATATGGAGAAGTGGGATTTGAATGTTGGTCATCTGACCCTAGAATGTGGGTCTGAGCATGTGGTATTGGCCTTGATGGGAGCTTTCCAAGTAGAGAGAAGGGTGAGGCCATTGGGAAGCAAGGAGAGAGGTTGGCTGGAATGGTCTGAAGGCCACTGTTAATTCAGAACAATTTCTTCAAGGAAACACGTCTGCTTATTCTTTGTCACCAAAGCAGCTGCAGTCCCTTGTCCTGCATGTCTTCCTAATTATCCTTTTCCACTTCCTCTCTCCCCTCCCCATGGCGGTCTCATAAACCGACAGGGACAAATGAGGTCAGAAAACTCCAGTGACCGCACACAGTGTCCTTCTCTGTGGGTCACTCACTCACAAGGTCAGCACTACACACACATCCTGCCTGCTGCAAGGGCTTGTCCCTGGGAAGCTGGGGGAGGAACAGGCTTGCTCTTCTGTATCTCCAGGCTCCTGCCTGGGGAGGCTGTTGGGGAGAGAAAGCTAGGGGAGGGCCGGAGTGAGGAGGAGATGACCTTGAGTGAAGACTCCATTGGAACTCTTGGAAGATCACACAGGAGGTTGTTCATTAGAATGAGTTTTTACACCTGGACTTCAAATCACAGAACACCTTGTTTTGGTAACAGTGTTTGCATCAATTTCCTTTCCACTCATACATTTTTTTTAAGTCCAAATGTCAGAAACATAATCCTTATTGTCTTAAGAGATATGGGGAAAGGGAGAGAAGTCAGCTCTGAATTATCTGCCTGAAGTACATGCTGTGCTGTACCTTGCTCTTCCTAATTAGAGATGCTTCCAGAATCATACTGTGTGTAAATGTGTGTAGCTTTCACTTGATACAATTATTTTATGTATATTTTTATTTTTATTTTTTGGGTCCAGTCGTGGGGCCTGAACTCTGGGCCTGGGCGCTGTCCCTCAGCTCTTCAGCTCAAGGCTAGTGCTCTACCACTTGAGCCACAGCGCCACTTCCGGCTTTTTTTTTCTTATGTGGTGCTGAGGAATCGAACCCAGGGCCTCGAGCATGCAAGGCAAGTGCTCTACCACTGAGCCACCTTCCCAGCCCTTATGTATATTTTTAGCAGAAGAGACATCATTTGTTTCAGAATTAAAATCCTCTCAAAATAAAAATCTATTTCTTGCTAAACAGGACTTTCCTGGACTTTGACTATCAAATGGAACTTTCCCCTCCTTTATTTAGATAGTCTATGGATCTCAGGAAAGAAAGCCACTGGTGTTAGGTGGCCAGCGTGAGTAAAGACTTAGAAAGAAGTCATGTTTGGGATATCTGAAGCAAACTGTATTTTGAAAATGACAGGTTTTTTTCTTAGAGATAGGAGGATTTATGGATTTATGTTTCCTTTGTAAGAAAAAGGAAGCACTCCCCCGCCCCCTTTTCAGCACAAACCTTTGGCAGAAAAGAAATCCACAGTCCTTGAAGTGTAACCAAGGTAAATGGACCTCTAGAATGCAAGATCACTTGTGCTTTGGGGGTCTCTCTCCTAGAGCTGTACTTGAGGTTTAGAACTACAGAATCACAGCTGGAAAGGACCTGGGAATGTCCTGATCACCCAGCCCAGAGCCCGGCTCAGTGATCAGCCCGCTGGAGAGGGCCAGGGTTCTTGGAGTTTCCTGTCACCCACGGCTTACAGGCCTCTAGTGCTCTGCGGTCCACCCCTTTCTAACTGCATGCTTTGATTCACCCCCCCCACTCCCCATCCGGACGTTCTGCACATTTTGATTCACCCCCACTCCCCATCCGGACGTCCTGCAGTACCCCAGCACCCTCGTACCAACGCAAAGGTGAATTTCAGGGTTGGGGGTGGGTCTGGGTGCTGGTGTTTGCAGCCACGCCAGTCTGGTCTCAGATCCCGGCTTTTGCAGGGCGGCCCCAGGATGCTGCGCTTGGCTTGGCTGGGGAGGGGCCGAGGGCCGTGCCCCCAACCCCCCTCCCCTGCACTGTGCGAGAATGTTGGAGGTTCCTTCTGTGCTCTTTGGTGGTGTAGACATCTTAGCCAGGGCCCACGCCACTCTCATCCTGTCCTGTCCCGCATCGCTAGATGGGGGAGCGAATGGAGGCTAGGACTACCCACCCCCCCGCAGCCCCTGCACATCCAAGAGAGACGGCAGGTCCCTGGTGTGCACGCTGCATTCCTCCTGCACTTCGTTTGTAGCACTCTTCTTTGGCCCAGGGGCAACTCTTTCCAGTTCACCTGAACTGGGGAGAAAGGTGGCTTCCTATGAAGACTTCTGCTTCAGCTCCTGGAGCTTGGGGCGAGGAGGGAGGCTGGGGTGCTTGGGGTGTGGGGAGCAGACGGCCGAGTCCCCATCTATGCCATTCCAGATAATCAGTCTTGTCTGGTAGGGATGGGCGGGGGTGGGAGTGGGTGGGTGGGAAGTGGGGGGTGTCACTCTACCTGCAGCCCCAGGTTAGATGCTCATCCAGTTCCCCAAGGTCCCTGCCCAGCTTTCCCAAAGCCTCCAGGCACAGTCTAGACTTTTTCCTGCCTCCTTCACCCTCTCCCAGCTCAAGCCTCATTCAGAATTTTCCCCGCACTCAGATTTTAAGAAATCAAGGGCAGCTTCCCCCAAGTCTCTGCTTTCTTCATCCTGGTTAGAAGGAAGATTATTCTTCTTACTTGGAATTAGGTGTTTTGAGGGTCACCATACAAAACGTCAAAGACTCAAAAATAAAAAGTCCCTTAGATTCTTTGGCACTTTTGACTCTAAACATGAAGCGAGTTAACAAGGAAAGCAGCAATAAATTCAGCCTAGGGCACGACCTCGCACTAAATTGTCTCTTACAGTGTCCAGATTTCTGGCCAAGTTGTCAATTTGATGCCTCGCTTTCTCTGCTGGCTTCTTCGTTTCCCTTTTAGGTTGTCTTGTTTTTGTTGGTTCACTTTTGTGTGACTGCCAAGTTATCTCTGTGCAACTTTCCCCCCATTTTCTGACTCTGTTTTCCAAGTTCCTTCGGCATGACCAGAATAACACACCCATCACTTTGCTTCTCCTCTGAATCCCTCAAGTTGCTTCCTTAGTAGAAGTTTTGAAACAAGCTCCCCGCGGACGTCAGAACATTTTGTTCATCCCCCCACACAAGCGGGTAAAAGATGGAAGGGCTTGATATTTGCTGGAAATGAGCACACAGAGAAAGTGGTTGGAACCAATGCCATGCTGTTCTTTCTTTTCTCCTGCACAAGGTTCTCTCTGAGCCTCCATATTCTATATGAAAATGCCCCCCTCAAGAACATGCAGCCCCCACTGGGGATGAGCAGAACTGGCAGTGTTCACCAAGAAGCACTCTGTGTGCCTGAGTAAATAGGCCTGGGAAGGATTACACCATGTTAGATGAATGGGCTGATCAGAGCGATAAAGTTATCTCCAAAAGTCTTCCCACTGTACTTGACTTTGCTTCAAAGACCAGGGGGAAACAGTGCTGTTTTTCAGGCCTGGAATCTTTTCATTCAGACAGCCGCACAACAAGCTGGCATCAAGTATTGTATCCGATCTGTCAGAATTAGAAGGAAATCATGCTACAGTCACATACACTCCACACATATTCTGCCAGAGGAGGGAGATCAGATGACTCTCTTGTTCAGCATATTGAAATGGTGTCTCATAGAATGTTTCACCAGGCAAAGGTTTAAAGCATCAAGTTGTTGATTCTGATGCCCCACTGGACAATGCTGATGGTCACATGAGGTAAGAAGTAAAAAGATGATGAGGATTTTCCTAAGGACATGAAGCTCTCAAAGCACATCTGTTCTGTTTAGTGTCTTCAATTTTGCTCAATAATAATAATAATAATATTAACAATGATAATAAAAACTACTACATTTGCTGAATATTTACCATGACCTCTGTTAAGTCCCTGAAAACATGATATCATTTAATCCTCACAAGACATCAATGAGGAGGCCCCACTAGTACAGATGAGAAAAATGAAGTAAAAAGGTTGTGTGGCTTGCTCAAGTGCCCAAGGCCACACACAAGGAGACAAATGAATTCAGAAGGCCACTTTTAATCTTTAATCTCTCTGTTTTTCCTACCCTTCCTCTTCTAGCCTCCTGTCCTGGTTCTCTCCCCTCCCCTCTTCCTTCCTTCCTTCCTTCCTTTTCTTCCTTCCTTCCTTCCTTCCTTCCTTCCTTCCTTCCTTCCTTTTTTCCCCACCTTGTAAAACAGTCTTATTTGGGAGCTAAGACAAGTGCTAGAGAGAAGGGCATTGGAGAGAGTGATTGAGTACAAATATGGTCAATGCATATGTATTTTTAAATGTCAAGGGACATTTCATTGTGACATTCCCATATATGCTTATAATGTATTCTTTTCCTTCTTTTTTCTTTTTTTAAAATGATTTTATTGTAACTGTTAAGGTGTTTTACAGAGGGTTTATCAGTTCCTAAGTTGGGTAATGAGTGTTCTTTCTTCTTTTGAACAGGGTCTTGCTACATAGCCAAGGCTGGCTTTCAGCTCTCTGCATAATAGCACCCCCAATTCAGGATGGGGCAGTAGAAGTCTCAAAATCATGTGGAGCAGAGTTGGTGATTGAACTGAGTTTTATTCACTCTTGAGTCTACTAGTAGCCTGGCTGTTCAGAAAGTATGGAATTCTGAGTTCTCTGGGGGTGGGTATATATGTGTGTATGTGTACACATATGCATGCATGCTTGTGTGCTGGGACTTGGTGACAGAGCAGTCCGTGGAAAGGGAATCTTTTCTCTAAGGACTGATCACTGTCCTTCAACTCATAGTAAGTGACCAGCATTGCTAGGGTGGCCTTGAGCATGGATAGCAATAGGCATTTCAGGATTCAGCGGGTCTGGGGATTATTCCTGAAGGAAGGTGAGATTTGGATGGTAGGGCATGAAAGGTCATCAGCTCTGCAGAGGGGTAGACATGGACACAGGCATGATGCTGAAGGATCCACTGGGCTGGACCTGGGTTTGGGCTCAAGGACAATGTCTGAGCCTAGTATTGTGTCTCCTCATCTTTGGCCCTCCTTGACTACATGTCTAGCACAATGTCTGGGAAAGTAGATGCTTGCTAAATGTTGAGGTGGATTAAGTCTGCAGAGCATCCTCATCCAGCCTAAGCCAGCCTGTCCATTATCTCTCCCCTCTGTCCCTATGCTCTTCTCTGCCTGCTTGCCAGTTCCTTGCCACACTCAGAAGATATTTCAAACTGCAGACATGTCAAAACTCACAGGCCCTGCCCCTAATAAGGACAGTGATGGTGGTGAACACACTGTTTTAAGTATGTATGCATTATTTATGGTCTGTATCCATTATTTATTTAATCCACTATGAAGTAAGCATGCTTATTATCCTCAGTCAAGAAAGCTGAAGCACAGATCTTAATGAGTAAACAGCTTAAACACTATGCAAATTGGGGGCCCAGCCCTGATTTAATCCCAGGTGGTCTGGCTACAGTAGTTCTGTTCTTCATTATGCACATTATAGACCTTTTGAAAATAGCTGAGCATTGGTCCAACTGCTTCCAAGCTACATACAACCATGACTTTGATGTGTGTCGCTCTGACCTTTACATCAAACAAGCAAGGTCAGTGCTCCTAGCTGCAATCAGTTCCATGATATGCTGGTCCTCCCTTCCTCTCCTTTCTCTCCTTTGCTCTCTTTCAGCTTTCTTGGAATTTCTTAGTCCTCTTATTCTTAATCATCGTGGAATAGCGCCAAGTTTGAGCATCAAACCATGCTCTTTTGAAATTCCCACTGAGACCAGTCTGCATCTTTCTTTAGGTATTGACCTTTTTGAAACACAAATTTTGTTAAGACAGGTTCTCTGTGAACTGATTCCCACTGTCCTGTTCCATAAGGAGAGTTCTGCATACTCAGAGTGCACCTGCTTTCCTGTCTACTGGAGAAGATCTTATAGAAACCTCCAGTGAGGAAGTTCCTAGTTCTAACTACTTCAAATAACACAGGCCTCTAGGTCACTTAACCACCTCAAACTGATCATGTAATTGCAAATAGACATGTCATGTCTTTCAAAACTGAAAGCAGGAGCTGGGCATTGGGGTCTCACACCTGTAATCCTAACTACTCAGGAGGCTGAGATCTGAGGATTGTGTTTCAAAGTCAGCCTGGGCAGGAATGTCTGTGAGACTCTCACCTCCAATTAGCAAAAAGCCACAAGTGCAACTGTGGCTCAAATACTAGAGTGCTAACCTTGAGCAAAAAAGATTAGGGACAGCACCCAGGTTCTGAGTTCAAGCCCTAGGACTGGTACACACACCTATGCATGTGTCTATGCATACACATGCGCACACACACACACACACACACACACAAATACACCCACAAATGGAAACGGGAAGTGGCTATGGATGAAATTCTAGTTTCCTGAATCAAGTTAATCCATCAAACAGCCGTAGTAAATGTGACAGTGAACCAGTGTTCCTCTAAATGCACTTAACAGCACAGCCAGATTTGAACTTCCTGAATATGCCTACAAGCATCATTGTAAATCTGGCCTCTCAGTGACGTGGGTGAGCCGCATATTTGAAGGATTTGAGGACATTGTGTTAAACTACAGGCAAAAAACATAATAGAGAAGACCACAAAGCAGCTACACAATGACCCAGGGAAAGGGATGTGTCATTCTAATATTGGAAACATCCTGTGATAGGTATATATAATGTTTTCTGAACATTCAATTGGAACAGGAAATACTTAGCAAAATATTATTAACACTTTTTGCATTGTTTCTCTGAGATGCAGGTCTTGCTATGTAGCCAGGTTGGCCTCACCCTCAAAGTACTTCTGCCTTTGCTTCTCAAATGCTACAATCTCAGGTGTGAGATCCTATGAGTTCCTCCACAACAAATAGCAAACCTTCCATTCCCATCCAATGTTCTGATGGATTAGTCTATAGTCAGGGCTCCAGATTTATATCAACGCCTCATTAGGTTGATGGGATAGCTCATTTAGGCAAAGTGAGGAACTATTGCAGAGAGCTTCCCAATCTTTGGGATAAATGTCCATATAAAACAGTATTCAGGCTCTTCCCAAGTGCTAGGAAGTCAGTGAGTTTTGTATTTCTGCCAATCCTGGAACAAAAATCCAAGACTTTCCATCTTCCTTTAAGCCTGTGATCTGGCTTTCTCTTTCAGTCACTCTGAGAGGTAGGTAGCCCATAGTATCTTGGCCATCTCTTCCACACATGAGAGCAATTGGAGGATACGAAAGGGCTCAGTCTACCTTCAGAGTTGTCATCTTAGAGAGCTGGCCCTGGGAACCAGGCCTTCTGGCTGTCAAGATGTACAACTTCAACATACTCACACAACACAGACTGGCCAGGTGCGTCCATCTAGTTCATGGGTTTAAGAATGGGAGGAATCCTGGTAACATCTGAATACCGAGTGATGTGATAATGGTGGGCTAGCCCCCCTCCACACACCTGGAAACTATATTCTGCTGGCTCCCAGAAGCTGTCATAACTAGGATGAAGGTTGAACCGTGAGCACAGGGCCCGAGGGAGCCAGTGAACAGGCTGAGAGGAGAGTTCAGGTCTGGTCACTCCCATCGCCGCATTCATTTAATTTGTCCTCATAGCTGTCTCTAAGTAAGGATAAGAATGGTGATTCATGAGTTGCTAAAGACTGTAGAGGAAACTACACTTATATAAACACCACTGATGTGGAATAGCTGTAGAAAACTAATTATTCAAAGTTGACTTTTATTGTTCTTTCAAACCAAATGTATTGTCAGTCTATTTCTCTCTCTTTCCTTCCTTCCTTCCTTCCTTCCTTCCTTTCTGCCTTTCTTTCCTCTTTTTCCTTATTTTCTCTTCCCTAGTCTCTTCCCCTATCTCTCTATTCTTTCCTTTCCTCCATTTCACTCCTTCCTTTCTCTTTCTCTATCTCTGAGCATCCTCAATCCAAAACTTTGAAATCCAAAATATTTCAAAATCTGAAGCTTTTTGAGCACTAACATGACCCCACAAGTAGAAAATTCCATGCCCGACCTCATATGAGTCCCAGTCAGAACACAAACGTACTAACTTTGTAGAATATATATCAAACAGATAAATTTTTAATGCTTAAAAAATAAGCTTTTTATTGTGAAAATACTGTACAGAGGGGTTACAGTTACATAAGCAAGGTAATGAGTACATTTCTTATCAAGCATTGTTGCCTCCTCCTTTGTTTTCCCCCAACCATCCCTTCCTCCCACCTCCTCAACTACACTCCTCCACTGACCGCCTAAATTGTAAAGTTTGTTTTTCAACATAGCATCTTGTACATCTCATCTTGTACATCTCATTGTTGCAATGGGTCCATCTGTATTCTTATTTAAACAATTTTTTTCTTTCCTTCCCCAAATTATACCAACATCAAATACAGTGAAAGCAGGGGTTATAACGTGGGGGAGGAACATACAAAGCAACAAAAGAAATCATCTTACAAATACATTAGAAACAATAGCAAAGAAGAAAAAAACCACTTGTGTCCCTATCTTGGGGCTCATTTAGCTTACCATCATCTTATCTGACCTTTTCTGCGTGTCCCAGACATATACTAGTTATTGCAAATAAGGGAAATCATGGGACCTATGTTTCTTTGGCCCTGGCTTACTTCACTTAATATAATTTTTTTCCAAAGACTTTGGAGTCAAAGCAGACACCATGAAAATGTTACAGAACGGAATAGGAGAAACTATAGGTCTCCTTGGCACAGGCCTAAATTTTCTTAATAGAGACCCAGAAACACAATAAATCAAAGAAAGGTTGTACAAATGGGATTGCATGAAGTTGCAGAGCTTCTGCATGGCAAAGGACATAGCTAGCGAGAGCAATAGAAAGCCCATGGATTGGGAGAAGATCTTCACTAGCCATACAACAGACAAGGGTCTCATATCTAAAATATACTTGGAATTCAAAAAATTAAACCCCCCACAAGGGCTGGGAAGGTGGCTCAGTGGTAGACAGCTTGCCTTGCATACCTGAGCCCCTGGGTTTGATTCCTCAGCACCACATAAGCAAAAAGAAAAAAGCCAGAAGTGGCGCTGTGGCTCAAGTGGTAGAGAACTAGCCTTGAGCTGAAGAACTGAGGGACAGCACCCAGGCCCAGAGTTCAGGCCCCACGACTGGACCCCCCTCACCCCCAAAAAACCCACAACAACTCCTCAAAGAAACAACTGCCTGATAAATAAGTGGGCTAAAGACTTAAAAGGAAACTTCTCTGAAAAGGCAATAAGAATGGCCAATAGACACATGAAGAAATGCTCAACCTTTCTAGTCATAAAAGAAATGCAAATCAAAACAACATTGAGATTCCACCTCATCCCAATTAGAATGGCTATAATCAAGAACTGTAATAACAACAGATGCTGGAGGGGATGTGGACAGAAGGGAATCCTACTGCATTGTTGGTGGCAGTATAAACTTGTTTAACCACTTTGGAAAGCAGTATGGAGGTTCCTCAAAAGACTCCACATAGAGCGCCCCTATGACCCAGCAATCCCACTTTTGGGCATTTACCAAAATGATCACAAACAAGACCATACTAAAGCTACCAGCACGACTATGTTTATCGCAGCCTTATTTACCATAGCTAAGATATGGAACCAACCCAGATGCCCCTCAGTAGATGAATGGATCAAGAAAATGTGGTATATATACACAATGGAATTCTATGCCTCCCTCAGAAAGAATGACATTGCCCCATTTGTTAGGAAATGCAAACAGATAAATTTTATGTTTAAATGTGAGTCTCATCTTCGAGAGAAATCATTACATATATGCAAATATTCCAAAATCTGGAAAAAAAATCCAAAGTACTTCCGGTTAAAGTATTTCAGATAAGGGAGACTCAATCTGTATTAAGTCATACACTATTAGGATGTCAGAGGCCCTCTACTGACAATAGTCACTTTGACATTGAGAAAATTTTCTAATAATATATCCCACTAGGAAAAAACATAGGCAAAGCAGGCAAGTCCAAAGAAGAAAAGGAAAAATCCACAGAGAGCTACCATAAACACCATTAGCATTCTGGTATATTTTCTTACACAGAATAATTTTACGATTTTTTATTACTAAAATAATTTCATTTGACATGCATATAATCCTATCCATAGAGAAACTGTATTTCTGTTTATCTATACTCATAGGTTTTATGGGGTTGCAAAAAGAAGAAGGAACCCAAGACATTGGACCTGTGAAGCTATGAGTGGAGATCTGCTCCTAGCCCTACGTTAAAGAGTTCAGTATAGCACCATGCACTAGTGTAGCATGTTATAACATGCATTGAACATACATTTTTTTCATGATCTTATATAAGATTTTCCTATTTTCCATGTATTTGTACGGCCTTTATTTTTATAATCTGTGTGTGTATGTATGTGTATGTGTGTGTGTGTGGTGGTCCTGGGGCTTGAACTCAGGGCCTGAGTACTGTCTCTGAGCTTTTGTGCTCAAGATTGGCACTCTCACTTGAACCACAGCTCCACTTCCAGCTTTTTGTGGTTAATGGGAGATAATAGTTTTATGGACTTTCCTGACTGGTCTGACTTCAAATTGTGATCCTTAGATCTTAGCCTTATAATTAGCTAGGATTATATGCATGAGCCATATTTTTATAATATTTTTTATAATCTTTGATACCATGTTATTTTATTGAGCTCACTAACTGTGAGAGGTGTAATCATTCCCTCAGATTTAAATTTAAATTAACTACTTAGATTTAAATTCCAACCCAAGAATGGTCAGGGTTGGTGTTCCCCTCTGGCCCCTTCAAATTCTTTTGAGCATTTTTATATCAATAAAAATGAGTCATTTTTTTAACATCTCTTTTTGGAAGACTAGTTGGCAGAATGTATTAAAATTTAAAATTATCTGCTTTTGGCCTTAAAGTTCCTTTTAGGAACCGATGTATTTATTTTTTAATGAGCCAGAATTTCAGGAATGGGACAGTTAGAACATATTAAGGATTTATTCATATTAGCACAAGCAAAGGAACAACAAAATCCCAGAGTAAAACAACGAAGACCTGGTGATGATATGACTGTCTTGGAATATGATACTAGCCACGATGGAGAATGAGCTGGAACTATACTTAGCTGGTCATAGAGATTTCCATTAGGTCAGCATGTGAGGTAAAATAAAATTAATGTGTTATACCATTCCATTTCTGGAATCGGACAAGAAAAATCAAACCAAAATGACCCCATTTCTCTGTAGATGATACACAAAGAAAGTATAGTTATATTTACATCCCAGTCATGTACTTTATTGCTTATATAACTGGATAACCAAAAAGATGATATTGCTTTTTTTGGTAGCAAAATACATTATCTACTGTGAGTACCAAAAAAAACCAAATCATTTGAAAAAAATGTGATCTAAGCCTGGTTCCAGTCTGATGGTTCATGCCTGTAATCTTAGCTACTCAGGAGGCTGAGATCTGAGAATTGTGGTTTGAAGTCAGCTGTGGCAGGAAAGTCCAAGAGACTCTTATCTCCACTCACCAGCAAAAAGCCAGAAGTGAATCTGAGACTCAAGTGGTAGAGCACCAGCCTTGAGCAAAAGACTCCTCAAAAAACAAAACCATGTGTTTCTAAAGACACCAATTTAGAACATAAAAGTTAAAGGAATGATGCTGTTCTTAATTAGGTGATGATTTTGATTTACATTTTAGTAGGACTTTAGAAGTATTATCTGTTCCCAGGGGCAAATCAAGTGGCAAGATAAAGAATGTATCATTCCAGGAATGATAGGGATGATAATAATTAATTTCTTAGTTCTTCCTGTATTCTATGTATTGGGCTTTCATTCAATTTGGTCTTTGCTGGTCTCTAGTGCCTGCTGACACATACTAGGCACACAATAAATATATGTCGCAAAACATATAATACAAGCCACAAGTTATTAAATAACCAAGAAAAGTTGTAAATCAATCCAGAGGAGAAAGACAGATTATCTACAAAGGGATGATAATCAGATTGAGAACAGACTTCTTAAAAATAACACCACAAGATGATGGAATCTCATTAAATGTGGAAAGGAAATAGAAAGCAAATGGATGACGACACCAAAAATAATTACTTCTACCAGTTGCTTAAAACAAAAATTGTGCATCCTCTGCATGAGTAATTTCTCCCTCAAAGCAGACATTCTAGATGAAAACACATTCAAGGTTATTGCCCATTATTTTAAGTGGGAAAAATTTAAATTCCTTACATACCAAATTCCAGATCATTAGTTTCCAAAAATGCAAATAAATGATAATAAGACACTGACATGTCAGCAATAATTTTTAATTGCTTACGTAAATACATTTGCATAAATAAGCATTTATTTATTTATTTAATTATTTGTCAGTCATGGGGCCTGAACTCTGGGCCTGGGCACTGTCTTTCAGCTCTTCAGCTCAAGGCAAGCACCCTACACTTGAGCCACAGCACCACTTCTGGCTTTTTCTGCTTATGTGGTGCTGAGGAATCGAACCCAGGGCCTCAGGCATGCAAGGCAAGTGCTCTACCACTGAGCCACCTTCCCAGCCCTGCAAGCATTTATTTGGAGCAAGTATATGAATGTTCTCTTTCCAACCACAGACATGGGAAGTGTACGCAGCACATTCTCAATGCTCTTGAAGGGCTCGGTAAAGTGGCTTCTGGCAAGTGCATTTGGAAAACAACAACAACAACCCCCTAACCTTAGATTCTTCTCCTCTCTTGTTTTGTTTAATGTATTGATAAAATTTAGAGATTACATTTTTTTTCTATAAATAGCCAGAAAAACCTCACATTCAGAAACATTTAAGTGAGATGAAATTTCCAGGATTACAAATAGAGAGAACCAATTATAGGGAACATTTCTTATGTTCCTATGTTAAGTTTCAAAATAAAAAAAAAGTTTTGCTGGGTGCTGGTGGTTCACACCTGTAATGCTAGCTACTTAGGAGGCTGAGATATGAGGTTTGTGGTTTGAGGTCAGCCTGGATGGGAAAGTTGATGAGACTCTTTTCTCCAATTGATGGCCAAAAAGGAGCTATGGCTCAAGTGGTAGAGTGCCAGCCTTGAGCTAAGGGACAGGGCTCATGCCCTGAGTTCAAATTCTAGTATTGGCCCCCAAATAATGTTTAATTGACATAATAATTATGGGATTTAGTGTGCATATACAATATGTAATGACCAAATCAGAGCAATTGGCACATCTACCATCTCAAATCCTTAACTGTTTCTATGTGCTTGGAATATTCAACATCCTTTCTATTAGCTATTTTGAAATGTGCAATTCATTGCTGCCAAGTATAGTTACTCTGGTATGCAATAGAATATAGAAATTAGTCCTTCTATCCAATTGTACCCCTGTACTCACAAACTGTCCTCTCTCCATGTCTCCTTACCCATGCCTTTCTAACCTCAGAACTATTATTCTTCATTCTACTTCTATAAGATAATTTTTGTCTTAAAGGCTCTAGACATAATTGCTCATAGCTGGTGCTTTACTACTTGAACGACACTTCTAGTCTATATTGTATTTTCTTTATCAATTGATGGACACGAAGATGATTCCACATATCTTGGCTGTTGTAAAGCCCATGTTTTATTTTAGAAAACCTACTAAAAATAAAAGTATACTTTGTTACTTCAAGCCAAGAGAACAAAAGAGATGAACAAAACAGATGGATCCTTATTTCCTAAATTCTTGGGGCTGGGAAGGTGGCTCAGTGGTAGAGCGCTTGCCTTGCATGCATGAGGCCCTGGGTTCGATTCCTCAGCACCACATAAGCAAAAAGAAAAAAGCCAGAAGCTAGCCTTGAGCTGAAGAGCTGAGGGACAGCGTCCAGGCCCAGAGTTCAGGCCCCATGACCAGACCCCTCCCTCCCAAAAAAAGAATTCCTTATTTCCTAAATTCTTATCCTCCTCATTCAATTTTCTTCTTGGAAACAAAATGTTAAACACATCAGAATTCCTAAAATGTATTTGTTACACTTCATTACTGTATAGTATATCTTCTTTCAGCTTTTCTTATTTATGTTGCCCAAGGTTATAATTGTTTCTGAAAACTGCAAAAATGTCTCAAAGCGGACACACCCACGTTTGCCAATACTAGTTGTATCACTTAGGGAGTATGTGCAGCTTGGTAACTGTTGGAATTCAAACCATTCCTATCAACACTTTCTGGGATGCCATCAGGATTAGGGAGGTGTTTGGCTGGGCTCTGATGCATCCGCACTTAAGCTTGCCCAGTGCTTGGTAGGCAGAATGGGCAGTTTCTATTCCATCCTCTGGGAAACCAGAGACAGGAAACACCTTTCAATGTCCTATTAACAAAGGACAAGACCACTTGGTGGAAATTAATATATTCCTTGTGACTAAAAATAGGTGTTAGCCAAGTTGTTCAGGCCTGCTTGCTTCTTTGAGAGGAAATGTTATCTAGACTTGGCTTTTATCATACTGCTATATTAAATCCAGCTTTACATTTTTGTGTGTGATATGCTGTAAGAGCATTGCCTCATACTAAGAGCATAATTCCAAATGGTTAACACTGAGACCGAGGCTGCAGGCCCCAAGCATCTGGATATTCACAAACACGGCTATTGGATGGAAAATGACGTCGGTGGGTGTGGAGTGGCTAGCTTTCCTTGACACTTTTGAATAACAGCCATCAACAACCCAAACACGCATCTGAGTGTTATTCTTTTCACCAAGAATGAGTTATTGTATAGAAAAAGGTGACTTAAAGGTTTGTTGTTGTTCTTCAACTTCTACATTAAACATTCTCATACTGTCCATTGGTGTGCTCTAGGTTCTGGCTTTAAAGGGGCAATCCAAGATGGCCCTGAGTCTGAGCTGTGGACCCTGCTGAGGTTACACCTCAGCCCTTGGCTTGGTCCAGCTCCTGAAAAGGCCAGTACCTGGGTAACTAATGCTGGGCACAGCTGAGAGCTCCCGATGGTGGCATAAACCTTAACCTCAATTCTGAGTTGAGCTGACTTTCTCCCACCACCAAAGAAAATGAGTCTTGAGCCTAGGAGGCCAATGGTCTCAGTGTATCTGGGACAGGGAGGGGCTTCTGAGGACATGGGAGTATCACTGGAGACAATATGTGACAACTTGACATGCAGGTCCTGTACCAGGGCTCCTGTTTGTTTCTAATTAATTCAATTTATAGAAGATGTGTACTCGCTCTCTGGTGCTGGAATCTTGCTAGTTTTTCAAGGCCGGGCTAAGATGTCACTTCTTTTGTGAAATTCCCTGGATTCCATTCTCCAATCTAAACTGCGGGAACTGCTATGACTCTTTCTTTCTACTTATGAGATCCAAAATTCTCTAGAAGCAGAAAGAGGTCACACCATTTGATTGCCTGTGAACCCTGACCTAACTGATCTCCAAACCCTTTATGCTGTTTACTTATCTCATTAGGTATGATGATTCATACATTTGTGCCTGGTGAATATATTCATGTGTTTGATGGCAGAGCACACCCAGCCTCGGATGTGGGTGTTATTGAATGTGTACCACGTTATCTCTTTAGAGTCTGAGAAATTCCTAAATTCAAGTGCTTCTGCATCTTTCTACTAAGGATAGAGGACCTGCACTTACCTCCACACTGTTTCATTTTGCCCCAAAGTTGTTCCTTTTTTTTTTTTTGGAACAACAAGCCTTAGCTTCCTCACCTCCAAAACAGGGAAGATGAAGGCTGTCCTGACATATAAATTGAAAATTGTTAACACTCTTCAGGCCTCATTGCTATCGCCCCTCTTATTGTACCTATTCTAGAGTGCCTTGGATATCAGGATTTTTTTTTCTTTTTGATGCGAGACCAGGACTTGAACTTGGTAACTTCATCACTGGCTAGTACTCTACCAATGGAGAAATGACTCCAACCCTCCCCTCCCTACCCTATTTTTTAAAATATATTTTTTTCTTTGGTTTTGAGTCTCTGGAAAGAAGGGCCCTTTTCATACCTGGTGGTTAATAAATGTGTGGGCATGAAGTCAAAAGGACAAAATCACCAGTAATTTTCTCAGCATCTTAGCCTGTAAGTCAGACTTCATGCTAAATTCTTCTGTAAGAAAACTCTAGAAAGTGACTAGAATGTACTTAAAACATTGTCTGGCCGGGTGCTGGTGGCTCATGCCTGTAATTCTAGCTATTCAGGAGGCTGAGATTTGAGGATTGCAGTTTGAAGCCAGCCCAGGCAGAAAAATCCTTGTGAGACTCTTATCTCTAATTAACCACTGAAAATCTGGAAGTGGTGCTGTGGCCCAAGTGGTAGAGTGCTCAACTTGAGCGTAAAGAGGCTTGAACGTAAAGAGGCTCAGGGACAGTGCCCATGCTGTGAGTTATAGCCCTACAACTGAAAAAAAAAGTTATTTTGGCTGAACATTGGGGGCTCATGACTGTAATCTGTCTTAGGTGCTGAAGAGGCTAACATCTGAAGATCATGGTTCAAAGCTAGACTGGGCTGGAAAGTCTATGATACTCATCAATGAACTACAAAAAAAAATCTGGAAATGGGGCTGTGGCTCAAATGGTAGAGTGCTAGCTATGAGTAAAAGAAGTTTAGGGACAGTGCCCAGGCTCTGAGTTCAAGCCCTGGGACTAGCATGCAGGTGCATGTGTGCATATGCACATGCGTACACACAGACACACAGACACACACACACACACATGTTTCCTGGACCTCATTTACCACAAGCAGAAGCTAGGTGCATAATACATGGAAATGGCCATTTTTGGGGGGTGGTACTCTGGAAGACCCTTCAGAGTATAGCACAACAGAGTGGAATTCTCAGGGCTGGTGAGAAAATCAGAAATGAAAAGATTCATTCAGAGCACAATATTGTCCTTAAAATTGAGACTTGACCAGTACAGTCTTCATTCCATCAGTCTTTGCCTCAAATATAACTTGTGTCAAAGAAAAATACCTCAGAGACACAGATTGACTCTGAAAAAATTCCAAGGTAATTTTTTAAAAGTAGAATCTGTTTTAATTGTATTACCATTATTGAGATGCTTGATATCAAGATGACATATTTCTTTTTTCTGTTTTGTTGGTCATGGACTTGAACTCTGGGCCTGGGTGCTGTCCCTCAGTTTTTCAGCTCAAGGCTAGTGCTCTATCACTGAGCAACAGCACCGCTTCCAGTTTTCTGGTAGTTTATGTGAGATAACAGTCTCACAGACTTTGCTGCCCAGGCTGGCTTTGAACCATGATCCTCAGATCTCAGCCTCCTCAGTAGCTAGGATTACAGGTGTGAGCCACTGGCGCCCAGCTCAAGATGACACATTAATTTTTTTTAAAATTTTTATTTTTATTTTTTTGTGAAATACTGTACAGAGGGGTTACAATTACATGGGCAAGATAATGAGTACATTTCTTATCAAGCATTGCAGCCTCCTCCTTTGTTTACCCTTCACATCCCTTCCCAGCCTACCCCCCCCCCCCACCAAGGTTGTAAAGTTCATTTTCGACATGACAACTTGTACTTCTCATAGTTGCATCGGGTCCACCTGTATCCTTAAACGACTTGTTTTTCCCCATCAAGATGACACATTTCTTAATCCTGAGTAGTCTAGAATAAATATTGGATATCTGTGACTCTACTAAAATAGTTTTCTTATATATGACTAGTAAACAAATATCAATAGTGCCTTTTTCCAATATAAAAGCATGGTAGAGCCATATTTGAGTTGAAAGGATTTCACACAGGAAATCACCTTCTACTTGAATATCATTGATGTGGAGGATCCTCAACTCCAAAAATAAAATTTTCTCCAACAATTCCACTTATTAGAAAAAATTTCTGCATCATTCTGCTAGCTACTCAGGAGTTCTGAGGATCAGGGTTTGAAGCCAGTCTAAACAGAAAAGTCCACGAGGCTCTCATCTTTTATTAACTACCAAAAAGCCAGAAGTGGAGGTACAAATCTAATGGTGGAAAGCCAGCCTTGAGTGAAAAAGCTAAAGGACAGTGCCCCGGCACTAAGTTTAAGCCCAAGCACCAGCAGAAAGAAAAAGAAAGAAAAGAAAGAAAAAAGAGAGGGAGAGAGAAAGAGAGAGAGAGAGAGAAAGAAAGAAAGAAAGAGGGAGGGAGGGAGGGAGGGAAGGAAGGAGAAAACAAAGAAAAAGATTTGTGAGATTGTTCTGAAATCGTTTTCCTTGTAGCTGCCATTCCCTAGAATACCTTCTGAGAAACAGGTGTGTTTTTCATCCTATGATGACTGATTGTAGTAGGAATGTGTTTGGCTGCAATGAACAAAGACTTGGCTACAGTGGTAAACAAATACGAGTTTGCTTTTCTTACAAAACAAAATACCTGCAGGAAGACGGACCACCTGGTACAGGTGTCAAGTCTACAGGTATTTTTGGTCTTTCCGTACGGCTGTTCTCAAGGCCCCAGCTTCTGTGCTCTTGTTTGTCAACTCTCAGATGAGAGTTGGCTGTTGTAGCCTCAAGAAGCCAGAGGAGAAGGAATTAGTGTGGGAACAGCATACCAACTAACACATTCTTCTAAGATCAGTAGATCTTTTCCTGAAGTCTGACTTTTCCTTAGCCAGAATTGGAAGCAGCCATGAGACATGAGATCACTCAGGTTGGTTTAAGGCCCATTGTAATTCTGTGTCTGAGACTTGGGTAGAGACCTTTTTCCTGAGATCAATGTCTTTGTGGTGACCTCAACACATCTGCCTGATTGGAAGGAAGAATGGGTGCAGGGAGGAGCGTGAGGATGTGGGAGTGAGCCAAGGAGACAGAATCGATCACAACTACACGTTGAAGCTTCCAACACTGCTCTCAAATCTTCCTGGAACTTTTTCTCTTCTGTACGTGTTGAAGTACATTCGATGTCATTATCCAGTTTTCCTTCTACCATTTTACTTGGCCTCCTGGGCATGGCTTTAGTCCGTGTTTGGAATTCAGCCCAGTCTTCTGAGGTGCCAGGCACTGAGGCAGAGCAGTGGGACTGCAGTCCGTGGTCACACTGCATTTTCTGTCTAGGATGTTGGCTTTAGTGGCACTTACGTTGCAGTCTGGCTGCCACTGAGTTTGTGATCCATTCTTCAGCTTCACAGGATCTGTCTACCTTTCATAATTTTTTTAAAGAAACTCTAAATGAAACTTGTGATGTTCTGATTTGGGAAACCAGTGTCTTAAAATACAGTAAGAATTTCGTTCAGTTAATCTTAAACAGCTGCTCACTAATGAAATATGTTTAGAGCACTAAGACATGAATTTAATAAAGAGCATTTGAAAACTTTCTGTAAAATCCATAGGTAGCATTGATATATTTATTACTGCATATGGATTTAGAAGAAAACCTGTCACCTCTTTAAGTTTCTTCTCCCTCTTCCTAAAACACTTTCTCCTGGCCTATTATTGTGTGCTACCATTAGGCCACACCAAATCAATTTGATTTATGCTCTAAGAGCATGGAAATAGAAAGTAAGGTACAATGACTTTAGTATGTTCAATAAGAGGTGGAATGGAAAGGTAATACTTTTGGAAATACACTTTTCCATGAAATTCTATGAAGGATGGAATTCTGATACTTGGGGTGCTCTTTGGTCCAAAGCATTTTTATCTGATATAGGGTTAGTATGTCTTGAAAAGCTGGTGTTAATGATTACACTGCAACACTCAGATTTGATTTCATAATATCAGCATGTATCCAGTTATCTCCAGGGTTGTCATTATGTAGTGATTATCACCATAAATAATTTCAATTAACTTTATATATACGTGAATTGATATAGATGAATTTAGTTAAATAGATGACATGTAGACATGATAGACAGGGTGGATATAATATACAAGTTTGTGTCTAGAATGGGATTATAAATCACAGTTACTTATTGCAAAATGGTTTTTATATCTGCGACTATTACCCTTAGCATAGTAAGTGGATGAGCTTTAAGGTCTGTGAATAATATCTTCTAGATGTTACAATTTCTTCACAGTCTGTAAGCTATTACTCTCATTGAGACCATAAAAAGCCACTGAAATGGCGACAAGATTATTTATTTTGTAAAGCTTGTGAATAGCTCTATGAGTGACCTGTAAAAAAGTTGGTTTCCAAACCGACATACAAAATTGGAAGGCTCATGTGTTTGTAGACTTTTAAAAGTACACTGTCGTCCATGGAATGTGAATTTGATGACATTTGGTGAATTCTGCCAAGGCCTGAAATGAGTACATAAAATAAGTATTTAAAGAAAAAAACAAATAATACACATACAATAATTATGGCCATGTAAAATACAGATGTAACACCAAAACCCAGAAGAAATTATAGAGATGTAATTAAGAATTTAATTTTAATAGGCATTTTATGTATCATTCAAAATAGTGGTTCATTTCTAACTCTGGCTAATTGAGAAGAATGGCTAATTCCAACCTTTAAAAGCAATTACAAAGCCAGGCGCTGGTGGCTCACACCTGTAATCCTAGCTACTCAGGAGGCTGAAATCTAAGGATGGTAGTTCAAAGTCAGCCTAGGCAGGAAAGTCTGTGAAACTCTTATCTCCAATTAACCATCAGAAAACCAGAAGTGGCACTGTGGCTCAAAGGGGTAAAGCACTAACCTTGAGCCAGAAGCGCTCAGGGACAGCACTCAGGCCCTGAGTTCAAGCCCCATGTCCAACAACAAAGTAAATGCAAGTATAGATAAATTGGGAAAAAGGATTGAAAATGACCAAGACACAAGACCTTCCCTTTTTAATGTATGTTAATTGTTTAAAGGGTCCCACTGTGGCATTTCATGCATATGTCTGTCTGTCTGTCTGTCTGTCTGTCTATCTATCTATCTATCTATCTATCTATCTATCTATCTATCTATCTATCTATCTATCTATCTATCTATCTATCTATCTATCTATCTGTCTACCTATCTGTCTGTCTGTCTGTCTGTCTGTCTGTCTGTCTAGTATTTTAATCAGATTGAACCCTCACTTTCACTTTCCCCATCCTTTATCCTTATTATTATTTGATGGGCTTCTGCAAATTACATTTTTACAGGTACAATGCATTCAGTGTTGTCACTCTCCAACATTCTCTTTTCTTCCCCCTCTAATCTCCTTAAACAGTCTCATAAACATTTTATATATATATACATATATATGTTTGCATGCATGTATATTACATATATAATATACAGGTACACACATGTACACATATAACCATGCATGTTATATACATTATACATGTATGTACGTATACACATATAATCCTGTATATGTTTACCTATGTGTTTATCTTTTAGATCTAGGAACCACAGAGAGAAAACATGCAACTCTTGTCCTGAACATGTTTGACTTTTGCTTAACATCACGTTCTCTAGTTCCATCCATTTTTCTGCAAATTCCATTCTTTATGGCTAAATAATATTCTGTGTGTGTGTGTGTGTGTGTGTGTGTGTGTGTGTATCACATTTTCTTCATCCATTTATCAGTTTAAAGGCACCTGGGCTGTTTGCACACTTTGGTTCTAGTGAATAGTGCTGCACTGAATACAAATAAGCAAGTGCCTCTATTGTATCCTGACTTCTAAACTGAATTTCTTTTTTCAGTGCAAGGATTTGAATTTGGGAGCTCTTACCTACTAGATAAATGTTCAAACACTGAGCTACACTTCTAGCCCAAATGTTGACATTTTTATATGATGTAATTTTATTATTAATTGCATTCAGTAAAGCTAAATATTTCACTTAACTATTTATAGCAAGACTTTCATTTTTAAAATTTATGTTTAAATTATCTTTGAGTAGTTGTACAAAGAGGTTTCAATTTAACATATCTATTTACTATAACAAGAACTTCTTCCAGGGCCATACAACAAGCATTTGAACCTCCCATTTTAATATACAAGTAATTTTGAAAGAGAACCAGAAATAACTCTGTTTTTCTTTTCTTGTTTCTCTTCATCCATTCTATCTAGATGCAGCATCCCGATGGTACCCTTGCAAGGATAGCATGTGGGTTTTCAGCAGTAAACTAACTGGAGTGGGGCCTGGGCAGCTTAAGTGACTGGCTACTTCTGATCTTTGGTGGTACTGGTGCCATGACCTCTGCAGGTTACATTCAGGACCATGGCACAAGCTGCAGCCTATGATATAGACAAAGCCCACAGGCCACAGAGCTACACCATCTGATGAAAATGAAGCCAATTTTAGCTTAGGTATGTGTTGGGGGGCAAAATATATGGCAGAAATAGAGCCTGAGGAGTCCCTGCTCTGCTATAGTCATCTTGGTACTTATAGCCTGTGCAGCTACACAAGCATGGCTTCATTTTGGTTGCTTAATATTTTAATAAATAATATTTTAATAAATCCTTTGGGAAGCAAGGAGATTAAAAATTAAGTGCATAATTAACAAAATATCATTTGGCACATTTCCAGTTTTGTCTTCGTTTTATTCCGGTCCTGGGACTTGTACTCAGGGCCTTGTGCTTTCCCTTATCCTTTTTTTTTCCTCTCTCAAGGCTAGCATTCTACCACTTGAGTCATAGCTCCACTTTCAGCTTTATGGTGGTGAATTGTAAATAAGAGTCTCATGAACTTTCCTGCCAAAGCTGACTTTGAACTATGATCCTCAGATCCCAGCCTCCCGAGTAGCTAGGATTACGTATGAGCTTCCAGCACCTGACTTACCTTTCTGTTTCTTCAGAATGCTGTTGACAGGAGTAAAATTGACATCATGTATTACTTGACATTCAATAATAACATTCCAAACCAACAATATTTAACATCAACATAGGAATCAGTTGTATAGTGAGTCGACACTTTCTTTTTTTTGACACATCAAGATGTGTTGCCAGGTTCTGAGGCTCATGCCCATGAGTGAATGCGACCTACTCTGGAAAAACAGTGCCTTTGTCCATGTAATTAAGGATTTTGAGATGGGAGGCCAATGATCTACCATTAAGGTACATCCCTGCACATCCTAAAGATAATGGGTCTGTATGGGCAGGTTCTTATTTTCCTGTGAGCAAAATTTCTCATGTTGCATAAATGTATGTTTTTTTTCTAAATTCGTTCTACCCCTTTAATTCTAAATTTTCTTTGCGTATAGGGGGAAAATGAACCTTGACAAATTATTTTCATTTGCAGGAAAAGATCTTTGCACACAAATAAATGATACCAACGTTACATCACTGTCCTCAGATGGTCGAAAGAGATAATTTCTGTAACGTCTGGATTTGTTTTATCCATGAATCCAATTCATGGAGGCTCCCTGTGACAGCGGGGTCATCTGACATCATGGCAAATGCTTTTCAAAATCAGGTAAGAAGGCCAACATTTGAAGACACAATTATTACTATGCAGAGCACTAGAAAAAATCTATTAGTATATGTATTTCTGGTAGTGATGGCGGGGGGAGAGTTGCTGAACAACACAGTGACATTTCAGGGATCTCACTGCCTTATCTGAAGCAGTGTAATTCAGATGGCCAACAGAGAAATTATGAATGACATGTTCACCTAGAGGAAGGCTCCAGGAAACGATGGTCCTGACAGTTCCACCTAGGCCAGTTATAGCACACAGCAATGCCAGTAATGGCAATGAGAGAACCTCTATGAACCTCTTCCTTCCTCCCTCCCTTTCAGTCTCCCTACCTCCTTCCTTTTCTCTTTCCCTCCATCTTTTCTTTCCTCCCTCCCTCCTTCCCTTTCTGTCTCCCTTCTTCCCTTCCTTTCTCTTTCCACCTCTTCCTTCCTACCTCTCTCCTTCTCTCTCTCCCTATCTTCTTCCCTCCTTCTTTTCCTCCCTCTCTCCTTCCCACTCTCTTCCCCCTCTCTTCCCCCCTTCCTCCCTCCTTCCCTCCTCCTATCCTTCTGTCATTATTTGATTACATGAATTTTCAAAATTACAAAAGGATGGAAGAGTCTAATGAACCCTTACATCTCTATCATCTAGCTTCCGTACAAATATTTATATCTTGTCCATTTTATTCCATTTGTTTCCCTCCAATCTTCTATTTGTGCTGAGGTGGCTTAAAATAAATCTCAGATTCATTTTCTCCCATACATACTACATTATTCTAAATGATTTCTTTCTACTAGTAAAACACATACATGTTTCTTATGGAAAGTTTAGAAACGCTTTATGAAAGGAAAATTAAAGTTGCTCATACTCTTATAATATGAATCACTGCTAATTTTTATGTCTTCCTCTCTAGATATTTGAATTGTGATTATGTACATAATCTTTAAATTAGACGTAAGTCATGCCCATCTATTTATCCATCTATTAATCAGTAAAAAGCCTTTTTATAACAACTAACCAAGCAAAATTCAAACTCCCTTCAGTAGATTTTTTTCTTTCCTTTTTTTCTTTTCTTTTTTTTTCTTTTTTCCTTTTTGCTGGTCCTGGAGCTTAAACAGTCTGGGCGTTGTCCTCTACCACTTGAGTCACAGCTTCATTTCAGCTTTTTGGTGGTTACTTAGAAGTAAGAGTCTCATCAGAAATAAGAGTCTCACAAACTTTCCTGCATGGGCTGGCTTCAAACCTCAATCCTCAGATCTCAGCCTTCCGAGTAAGTCGGATTATAGGCATGAGCCACCCTGTGTGCAACTTAAAGTAGAATGTTTTGGGGTTATATAAAGAAGGGATCAGCAACAAGACTGATCCCTTGATCCAGATCAAACCCAGCTTGATCTGAGGTCCTGCTGAGATTATCCTGCTGATAATCTCTAGTGTCTCCTGGCTTCATGCTCAGGCTGGCTTCCCTCTTGGTGAGGACTAGGGATACAGGCTTTCATGCACATCTTCATGGGAGAAAGTCATCCTTGCTGATAGTTTTTGGACAATGGTCCTGAGCTCTGATAAATGAGAGCCCTGAGATTGCCCTGCTTGAACAATCAGCTAGGGAAGGGAGGATGTACTCAACAATATTTCTGCAGACACTGAGGGGGCAGGGAGGAGAAAGGGAAGTTGGAGACGCAGCCTTAATGGTGTTATTCTGTGTCTTCCTATTTTTTTTCTGACCATTTATGAATCAATCTGTTCATGTCCTCCCTCTCCCATTCAGACTAAACATACAAATCCCTCTGGGGATTAAATTCCTGGGCACTGGGAGGAGAGGGAAGGCTGCTCTCGCTTCCTGTTTCTGTGGAATACTTTTGCTCAATTCCACAAGTTGAGTTGATTCTGAGTGTGGTATTTATCCCTTCCTTTATTCCAAGAGAAACAACACATGGAAAACTTTCACGTGTCTGGTAGACCCTACTAAACATTTAGGGAATATGATGAGTAGGGAAAAGTTACATGGTAAAATTACAAAATTTGCAACAGAATGGGTAGTCTTGTAATATTCAGGTTCTCAACTGAGAGTGACTGAACCACCAAGGGATCATTTGGGAACGACTGCAGACATGTTTGGCTATCATAAGATAGTTGGTTGTCACAAAGCTTCTGTCATCTAAGCCGATAGAGACCAAGGAACTGTTGCACATCCTCTGAGGTAGAGCCAGTCATCCACTCTGTTGGTGGTGTCCCATCCCAAACGTCACTGTGTCTTGGTGAGAACCCAGCTTGAAGAGAGAGAGAAAATTCTTAGGCCACACCTAGTTGTGTTTTCCAATCCCCTGTGATTACTTGCAATATTCTCTCTTCCTTGCTCTTTCTCATTCAAAATTCCAACTTGGTCCTAACATAGAACCATTCCCTTAGCTTTTCACTCAGCAGTAGATTATACTTTCAGGCTCACACCTCAACCCCAAGAGATTTAATGAAGTCTCTTCATGAATACCAACACTCTCTGATAGAAATGCTATTGTCATTTCTAAAAGATAATAATCCTTTTCAGCTTCTTATACACACACACACACACACACACATCATCATCATCATCATTATCATCGAGTTATACCTGGGATATTACAGTAGGTAGTCTTTTTCTATATGCCCTTTTTAACTTAATAGATGTTCATGAATATTTTCTAATTAGTTACTTACTATGATGCTGTCTGCCAAATATTTCTATTTCTCCCTGCTTCTAGGCATATAATAGGATTCTACTTCCTGACACGCTTACAATGGGTTGGAGCCTATGCCTAGTTTTAGTGAATGAGTTAAACATGGCAGCAGCACGTAACTTCCAGGCTAGATGTTTCAGCTGCTGATCTGACACTTTTCAGAACTCCGTGTTTCCTTATGGGCAGGGGCAGTGTTTGAGCTGGAGCTTTTCCCAGCAAACTAGGCATTATCTGAGGAGCCATGGTGCAAAGAGTGATGTACATATGGAAAAAAACCCAATAGCCCTTTAAAGACTGCCTTAAACCATTGAAACTTGGGGATGTTTGTTACTGTACTATAATCTAGCTTGTCCTGACCAATACCTATGATACATGTTCATCATTTTTTCTCAGCGGCTTAATGCTTATCATTAGGTGTGGGTGATTATATCTATAATCTAGAGGGTTCACCATGGTTGGTCTACACCAATAATCACTATCCTACTAGTCTTTCCAGTAATGAATTAATAGGTGGGTGCATAACCCTTTTCTAATATGTAATGGGAGATCTTCTGGGTCTCCCAACTCTGGGGAGGAAGGAAATCATCCTTACAAGTCCTCAAACATGGCTGTATTTGGATGTGGTACTTAAGAGTGTTATAACCACCTCAAAAACAGTGAAGGAAAACCCTAAGAGGGCAGCTATGACCCCAGGTGATAATATAAAGTGATGGAAAGCACCTAATTCCTGGTGACTTTATTAAGGATCAACCAATCCTGGCCTATTTCCTAATAACAATCATTCTACAGTCAGTTTCAGTCACATTTCATGTTACATGAAATCTTAAGTGATATGTCTAGTTGATTTCTGTATTAATTATAATTTTAAAGCATAATATAATATAATTATAAAACAATAAAATGCATACAATATAATATATAATGTATACAATATATAATATATCATATGCAGTATATAGTATATCATAATATATACCATATATTATATGATATTATATATATCACATAATACCATATATATAATATAGTATATAGTATATGATATAACACATAATACATATTATGGTATATTATATATATTATGGTTATGCTCTATAATAGAAAATAAGATAATTAGGACATGATATTATATAAAATAACATAGATGTAATATAATATATAATTATAATTATAGAGCATGATTATAGTGATAAATATTTAACTACTCTCCTATTACTTAACCTTGAGATAATTTTCTGTTTTTAGCCACTATAATAATAAAAAGGGTCTCTTTCTGAAAATAGTAGCAAGCAGAAGTTGTACAATGTTTTCAACTTCTAAGAAAAGGCCTGTCTCCCTCTGAACCAAATCTTAATTCTGCCTCTACTCATTCATCCTCTAATTCATGTTCCTTGAGTGCTCACCATGCTGGAGGCTAGGGTTCTCATGTAGTTCCAAAGACATTGTGTTCCTTTGATTTGGCAAATCCAACCCATGGTTATTCAATTATGTAGATGAGAAACTAAGTCCTACCCATCTTTTCTTGGGGTGAAAATAATAAATGCTAGATTGAAAGGCTGCTTTGAACAGAATACAAAACAAACGTGTTTTCACACACAAAGTTATGGCTCAGGACTTACTTAGAGAAACGCAAAAGCTTCCATGCATGCATTTCATGCCCTAGTCTTTACTGTTTATTGGAAGTATCATCTAGGAAAGTTTGGGAATGTGTATTAATCAGTTTTAAGTTCCTGTATTAAAATATCTGAGGAAATAAGCTTTAAAAGAGGAGAGGTTGATTTTGGCTCACCGTTTTGGAAGTTTCAGCCTGTAGTTGATTAACTGTGTTGCTTTGGGCCTCCAATGAGAAAGTACATCAGTGTGGGAGCACATGGTACAGGTGATCCATTCACCTCATAGCAAGGAAACAATGAGAGAGAGAGAAGAGGGCTGGGGTCCCATGTGTCCGTCAAGAGTACACTCCCAGGGCCTGGAAGACCTGCTACTAGGTGGGCTCTGCCTCTCACTGGTTTTCAGCATCTCTCAAGGGTACCAAGCTGAGGACTAAGTCTGTACTGCATGGACCTTCAGGGGCATTCCAGATCCAAACCAATGCAGGACAAACCCAAAAAGAGTAGTGCACTTTTCATGAGCATGTGGGTTTAGAGGGAAAATATTAAAAAAAATAAGAATGGCTTTTGAGAGGAGTGAGGTTTGGGGCTTGCTTTTTGTGTCTGTTTGGAGGGATCACCCGAAGGAATTACTGGTAGGAAAGCAGCTGCTGTGTCAGCGGCAGGTGATGACGTGGCATGGAGAATGGCACATCTGTTGATGCTACACAAGTCTGCTTTTTTTTTTTTTAAAGCACTGTGGACCCTGTTTACTCTGTTTTCACTTCTAGACCTTTAGACTCTCCTTAAGCTTCATCTATAAGGCTCCTCTTGGAAACTTCTCTGTGTACACCAATGCCCACTACTAGATTGTGGGTAGCCTTGAATCCAGGCCATATGAAAAAACATTTTTCTCTTTTTTTCATTTTTTAAAAATTAATTTACTTTATTGTAATACCATTCTGCCTTTTGTAAGTTATGTGCTATTGGACAAGTCATTACACCTCTCTGAGTCCCAATATCCTCTGTGCACAAATATAGTGACACTAATGAAATTACTCTGTAGTTTTAGAAATTTATATAAAACAGCATGACCTGAGGCTGGGAAGGTGCCTCAGTGGTAGAGTACTTGCCTTGCATGCATGAGGCCCTGGGTTCAATTTCTAAGCATCACGTAAGCAGAAAAAGCCACTGTGGCTCAAGTGGTAGAGCGCTAGCCTTGAGCTGAAGAGCTGAAGGACAGTGCCCAGGCCCAGAGTTCAGGCCCCACAACTGACAAAACAAAACAAAACAAAAAACAGCATGACTTACTAGGAGATATACTAGTTAAAATTTTTGTTTTCTGAGGTCAGTCAAGAGAAAAGTACTTTGAACATTGAATTTCTAGACACTTATTGTAAAAAAAGATCATATTTATTCAATAATTCATAATTTAAAATGAAAGTATCGCACACATATGTGTAGTTACACATGCACACCACACACACTCACAGAATGCTGCACATTGTTCCTACTCAATGGGAGGCAGACATGTTGCACATTCTTTCTTTATACGCAGTGAAATCTATCAGCGTTCCCCTTCAGGGTTTGTTTCCTTGTGATTCTTCTCAGAAAACCTTTCCCCTTGAAGGTTGTATAAACTGTCACCATATTTTATTTTTGCCACTTGAGGGTTTTTTAAAAAAAGATTATTATTAGCGTACCTGGAATTAATTTTGATATAGTGTGAGATAGATGTATCAGTATATCACATTATAAAACAGATAGCCTTGCAAATGACACTTGCCACCATGTATTCACTTAACCTTTCATCATTGATTTGAGTTGCAAATTTTTCCATATTTTAAATAGTACATATATTTGTGAATGTCTCTGGGTGTGTTAATTATTCCACTAAGTTGTCTGTCCATTGAAGGTTTTAATATCTAGTAAGTGAGTGTCTCAGCCACTCTTTTCAAAGGCCAATTGGAAATCTGACTTGCTTATTGTCTCTAGAGATTTTTAGAATCTTATTTTCATGTTCCAGATACTTATGAAGATGCAGACAAATCTCCACACGTCAACAATGTTTAAATCCTGGGTGACAGATCACATAATTCCAGAATCAGAAAGTAAGGTCTCTAAATTCTAAGGAAATTAAGACCTTTACAAAAGTTCCAAAATATTTTACCTGAGAGATTCCCTTTTTTTTCTCTAACTACCACAGTTACTTCATTGTTGCAATTAGTTTTCATTTTATGTTTCTAAATACTTATTTCTGCACAGAATATGAGCTGATTTTAAGACAGGGACTATATGTTAGCTAACTTTATACCTCTGTACAAGGACTAGGCTATAGTAAATGTTTAAAAAATGTACATTAATTAATAGTATTTCAAAATCCTTTTATTATGAAATTCATTGGTGTACCTTTCCTGTGTCTCCACTGGAGTGAAAAGTTCTGGAACACTTCCAGCTCACCCAGCCTGGCTAGTTGCTCTTCCATGTTGCCTAATGAAGATTCATACTTACATGTCTCCACATCAAATCTTTACAGACCTTTGCTAATGAATTATCTTTTCAATTCCTTTCCTTTGATTTTTTTTAGCATATTAGAATATCTAGTATCTCTGAAATAAAACACTGGGACTGAGTACTCTTGCCAGATGTGTGAGTTCTCTGAGAGCTTGGTAAGTAAGTAGGCAGTGAGCTGATAAGGCTGATCCTATTCAGTTTTATCCTGGACTGCTCTTGTCATCTTCTTTTCTTTTATCAGGAAGAAGAAGAAGAAGAAGAAGGGGGAGGAGGAGGAAGAAGAAGAGGAAGAGGAAGGGAGGAGGAGAAGCAGAGGAGGAGAAGTAAGAGGAGGAGGAGGAAGAAGAAGAGGCCTTTTCTACTCATAATTGGCATACAATAAATGTTGTATTCTTCACCTATGTGTCCTTTAGCCTGCTTCCTTCTCCCAATGACAGCACTTGAAAAACAAGGGCCCTTGTAGCCTGCTAATATTTTCAAAAGAAACTAGGATGGTCACTGTGAGGATATAAAGAGTTCAAAGAAAAAATTGGTTCCACCAACTCTGCTCCCAGATGCAAATGGAGATTAACCTATGTCTAGGCAGCATGTATGACCTTCTTTTTCTTAGAGGTAAGGAAATGGGACCTTTATTATGACTTCTAAATCTATATGCTCTGGTGTTCAAGAAGTAGTTGAGAGTTGATGCCTTTGGGGAAGAGATCAGGAATAATACATCAGCTTTGGAAGTGAATATTTCTAGGATTTGCTTTAAACATCATTGGCTTCTGCCCTTTAAGAGTTTTTGACTATCTTACAATACGTAAAATAATGAGCGTAAAGTTTTCTCCTGAACCGCAGGGTGAACTGGTCGAACTGGTCATGGAAGGTCCTCTTGTTCCATACAGTTGTTGGGACACAGCAGAACAGTGAACCCCCATGTAGGTGCGAACTTCTCCTTTATGTGCAGTTGAAACCCTGGGATTGCTTTTAAAGAAGGAAAGAAAAGGAAACACAGTGGTTAAGTTTTCTCTTTATGGTTAGATTTTCCCACAGTGATTTTACTGGACTGAAAGCAGAACTTAAAAGGATTTCTAGAACCCAGTGTCTCACTCACAGCCTGGAGACTGGACGCAGTTCTTTGGGCTTCGTGGGCTCAGGCTTACAGACACTTCAATTAGGACTCAGCCAACAGCCCTGTGGGAAATCTCTGCTCACTTCTGCTCATTCCTCTCCTTGACAGAAGGATGTCAGAATGCTCTTCCTCCTGCATAGATGGAGGCAGGAGGCCAGGCCCAAATTCAACCTGATTATCTGTGCAGAGAGAACAAGGATTCTAGGCCCACCGTTTTATCCAGTGCATTTTTCTGCTTTGCTGGTTTTTCCTAGCTGTTGTTGTTGTTTGTAGAAAGCTGTGGGAGGGAATCTTCTCTCAAGCTCTGTGGCCTGCCTTTTCTCTTGAAGGAAAGGAGCAGGTACACATTGATTTCTTCTCTAGCCATAGAAGGACAAATACAGAGGGTTTAGGTGGCTTAGAGGATGACCTTGAGAGTAAAGGCACTGCCTTTAGGTCTGTGTCTTAGTCCTTGAGCCTCAAATCTTAGGAGGGCTAACCTCCAAATCTGAAGAAGAGTGCTGACTGAAACAGGGGGAGGTCTCCTTTAACAGAACCCACAGCTGTGTGGAGGAGGAAGAGGAGGAAAAGGACCCTGTGCTGGTTGGAGAAGATTAGTAATGAAAGGGTGACAGCTGTGGCCAAATCTTCCTTTCTATTATTCAGGAATAGATAATAGTTGAACATCATGTAGCAAATGCAGGTGTTTTGCCTTCTACAGTCCTACTGGTAGCTTAGGAATAAACATCAAAGAGTTTTTGTTAGTTCTCGCTTGGGCTTATTCTTTATGGATGACAAAAGTAGCTCTTTTCCTCAGTACCCACTGTGTGTGGGTCTCAGATAGTACCTTGTTTCAATCCTAGAAAGTGTACAAACCACCCAACAGTCTGATGTAGGCAATTATAATATCATTCATGTTCCTCTTCATTGCATTTCTTTTTTTGGAATTATTTATAGTTGTCATTTGGAATCACTTACAGTTGGAATCATTTTATAGATAAAATGCAAATAACATTAACTTTGCTCTCTATATCATTTTTGAGTAAACATCTGCAAGAAGTTTCCAGAACTCTCTTCATTTTATAAATTGGAAACTCTGTGTTCATTGAACAATAACTTCCCATTCTACCCAGCTCCTTCTCATTTCTTAATTTTTTTCCATAAAAAACTAAGACTCTAAAAGATGAAGGGACAAAGCCTGAGTTGTATCACATATGTAGAAAGCTGGATATAACTGCTTATTGGTGATGCTATTAAGTTTCGGTTGAAAAGAAAGAAAAAGTGATGCTCTATACACTTGCTAGTTGTTTACTGTCTCTTAGAGTCAAAGCATTAAATCATAGCACCATGCTCAGGTCATAGCTATTTGTAGGCGCTGCCATCTGCTTTAGCTTATCAATTATCTTTTCATCTTCCATTCTCATTTCTTTCTTTCCTAGAGTAATCACACTACTTTGATTGGGTCTTTGTGGCCAAGAATACACACATCCTACAAAAGATGTAGCACCATTTTATATAGGTGTGTGTGTGTGTGTGTGTGTGTGTGTGTGTGTGTGCGTGTGTGTGTGCAGTTATTCACGTAACATTGAGGTGCTCATTCATTGTTTCTTTTAACATAATGATCTGAAGTTCTCCCAACATTGCTTTGTATCCGGGTAGTTCATGGTTTCCAACTATTACATTGTTCACCATCATCCATGCTCCTCTAATGGTAAAAGCTGACTTGCATATAGCTTTTGGCTGTATGAATAATGTGGTACTGGCCATCCATGGGCTTGTGAGTTTCTTGGGGGCAATAGCTCATCATTGTACTTTCAGTGGCAAGTCAAAGCATGAAATGAGAGCTAGACAGCTGGAGATGGTGTAATATTTATTTTAGATGCAGCCAACAGGAAGGAGAGGGCAGTCGCCATGAAAGGGATTGGGCTACAAAGAGAGCCATTAACATGAATGTAAATCACAGTAGCTTCAGGGACAGTTTAATAACAATCTGACCTTTTATTGGGTGAGTGGGAGATGTACCAGCTTTCTCCTTGCAGACTCTTCTGGGTCTATTGCAGAGAGAGATTCTATCTGTATGGCTATGGAGATTACGGAGGGCAGAGGGCTGTTCTGGGAGTAATGGCCATAAATCCAATTAGTAACTCACTTTCTCTTTTGCTCCAGGCTCCATTTCCCCCCTCCCCAAATGTGTAGAAGATAGGGCATGTTAACCACACTCTGGAACCCAGGAAGTCCCAAGGGCTCCATGATATTGTGCCACCCAAGACAGACAGATTTCTTGCATGGAAAAATGGCATCCATGGAACTCATGAAAGTGGAAATTTCCATGTAAGAGATGGTAGAGTTGGGAATTTGCTGCACTTTCTTCTATATATTTGCAATTGCTTTAAGTAAAAAAAAAAGTGTTCTTGTCTTACTTGTACAATAAGGAAAAGGAAAAAAAAAACTTTAGGGAATCTCTAGAGAATTTTAATGAGATTAGAACTTATAGAATCTGTCCTTTTTATGGTAGAAAAAGGCCTGCTGGGCACCAGGAAGGTTGCAGACTCCACTCAGATGGCTGAATCACATGGCTGGAAGAGATTGGAGTTTGTCTCCCTGGATTCTTCTGTGTCAGCCTTCAAATCCACTGGTCACATGAGCCGATGTGTCCAGTCAGCAGAGCTATGCAGGAGCTAAGAGTCCCAGATGCTGAATTTACAATGTATTGTGGACTCGACTTATAATTAATAATTGGATAATGATGAATTATATATATATTACTATCAAAAGGATTATGAATGTTGCTACCATAAAAAAGACAACTTTTTGCTGGATATGGGTGGCTCATTGCTGTAACCCTCACTACTTGGGAGGCTGAGATCTGAGGATTGTGGTTCGAAGTCAGCTCAGGCAGGAAAGTCCACCAGACTTTTCGATTAAGCACCCCAAAAAGTGAAAAGGGGAGCTGTGGCATAAGTTGTAGAAGGCTAGCCTTGTGCAAAAAGCTTAGGGACAAGGCTCAGGCCCCGAGTTCAAGCCCCAGGACTAGCATACACATACAAAAAAAATGACAAATATCTGAAGTGATGCATATGCCAATTACTATGATTTGTCTTTATTCCTTGTGTACAAATACTGAGACATCATCTAGTAGCCCATAAATGTGTATAATTATGATGTGAATTAAAAAAATAAACCAGTTCTCTAGTGACTAACTTTTATGATTCAAAGTAAATAATCAAGGTGGTTGGGATAAAGAGTAAATCTTCACCAGCCTCATCTTGATTTAATTGAAGAAGTACTGGATATTTTTTCTTTGTCCAAAACAGGGACCTGAACTTGGTATCTGACATTTGCTTTCGCTCACCGGTTGGTGAGTTTCCAACACCAATATGGCTGGATTTTAAATTCCATGTATAACTGCTGGATTTTACAAAGATACATGTTAGAACAGTTTCCTTAGAAGATGGAAGTGGTCCTGAAGGGCTCCTTCTCATTATGTCAATGCTTATGACAAGGAATTTTTAAAGGTTGCTAATTTGTGTTATATAAATTATTTTTTTATTTTTATTGTAAGAATACCTTACAGAGGAGTTACAATTACATGGGCAAGATAACAGTACATTTCTTATCAAGCATTGTTGCCTCCTCTTTGTCCACTATTAATCTTATCATATCTTTTTGATTGCCTTCAGCTGAAGGCTAGTGCTCTACCGCTCGACTTCTGGCTTTTTCTGCTTATGTGGTGCTGAGGAATCAAACCCAGGGCCTTATGCATGCAAGGCAAGCACTCTACCACTGAGCCACCTTCCCAGCCCATAAATTATTATCACAATAGAAATACAGACAACATGATTACACCACACTCTTTTAGGAACTTACTTTTTAAAACATACAAATATTATAGACTTGAGTGGAGCCTTGTCATTTGCTAATTATGTTGAGCAGATGATCTTCCTTATTCTATAAATTCCTTATGTCTATAAATTAGGAATAATATTATCTAATTTGTAAATTATTGTAGGGATTAAGTAGTGAACCTTTTCATATTATGTCCGGTGTGTTATAAACCCTCAGTATGGATGTTTGTTATTATTTTAGTAAGTACATATTCATGATTTTTTTCCTTGGGCTACTCCAGGAACCTATGATATACTGGTAAGTATATGAATACCTTGCTTTTTCTCAAAACCAGAAGGAGACAAGGATTTGTATGCAGTGCTTATTTGGAAGCTTCAGAGATACAGTGAGGAAGTGAGCCAGGGAAGAGAGGAAGGCCAATAAATGTGTCTCTGGGGCAAGTAGCTGCACAGGTTCTAAGGGAATATTTTGAGTATACTTCAAAAAACCTGGGGCCCAAACTATATTTATTCGATATCTGCTACAACTACATAGATGAAATCTCCATGTAGACTGTAAGTATACATGTCACTTTCTCATTTATAGGGCATTTTTTGCTATTCTAAGATGACAGGATATTCTGTTTGGCTGAGTAGAAGAGCTACAGCACTCTGCTTGTCCATTTCCTTCTTTATTCAATGATACATGATAGGATTTGTGTTGTAAAATGCTTTGGCACACTAAACACATCTATGAGATTACGTTTAAATTCATCTATCCTTCCATTTGAAGTTGCGGTAGGTTATCTCTTAGATACTGGCTCTCAAAATTTAAGTGAAGGAGCTTCTGGGAATCATGATACTCTTTACAGAGAATGCCACATTCATTGCTAAACATCACAGGATTCTGATGTGCTTAATTCCAAGCAAAACAGAAAAATAATCATATTATGAAGTTATTAGCATAGGGATGCAAACATAATGCACATACCAATTACATGTGATTGGTACTTTATGAGTTCTTATGAATGTTTGTTGACTATGTCACCATCAATTTGATATTCTGCTGGCATTCACTAGCAGATAAACAGCAGTAAATACAACAAGCATAAGAAAAATATGTGAAGAGAAACACTGGACATATAAATGTTATCTACTTCTACATTAATCTGAGCTAAAAAGAATTCCTTATTCCTTTTTAGGAGTAAAACACCTTTTCCTAATTTATAAAGCACTGACATTTGAAAATCTATTTAAAATGTTACTTAAATCACTATAATGCCAATTTGGGACAGTATTCAGTAATCGGAATAAAAATATCTCTATGATTCTAGCTGCAAGTTTCCAAGAATGACCGATCACATAGATATTACAAAAATCCAGACAAGTAGGTGGACAATTGTCTTCTCTTGGGTCACACCAAACTGTGTGTGTGTTTATGTGTAGGTGCATCTGTGTGTCTATGTGTGTGTAATCTCCATATCTACATCTGCAATCTATCTTACTGATGAGAATGTGTAACTCAGTTGTAGTTCTCTCTAAAGGTCTTATTTTTAAAAATACAACAAAACATGTTTTCTACTGCCTTCTGTTATTACTCGCCAGACATTGTCTTCATTCAGAAATCCTTTGACTCGAGAGTTAACTCCAGGGGAAGCTGCAGAGAGAAGATACAGTGTAGAATTTGGGGAGGTGGGGAGGGAAGGGGAAAAACAAAGGAGGGGGTAACAATGCTCAATAGGCAATGTACTTATTACCTTACTCATGTAACTGTAACCCCTCTGTACAGTATCTTTACAAAAAAAATTTAAAAAATCCTTTGACTCGAGAGCTCCAGAGGAAGCTGTGGGGAAAGGGTACAGTGTAGAACTTGCTCAGGAGACAGAGAAGAATCTATAGAAATCATGTTCTTCTGAAACTGGAGTTTGGCCTTTCAGCTTATTGATTCACATTCTCCTAAATTCAGTATGTCCTTATCCAAATTGGGAAATATGCAGACTGCTCCGTTTCTTCTCCTCGCCAAACCAGACAAAATAAATTTAAATATGACTTACGTTAGAAAGAAAAACTAAGACCAGGTAAATTTAACAAAGTTTATGTGAGCAAGAAAGAGCTCTAGGACAGTACAGCATTTCAGACCAAAGATGGCTCCGAATGCCCAACTTACCACATGTGTGGGTTGTATTTATATTATGTGTTGGTCAGCTTTCCGTTACTGTGATGAAATGCCTGAGAAATCACCTCAAAAAGAGGGTAAGTTTATTTTGCCTCACAGTTTCACTCCATGATCAGGTGACTGACTCCATTGCTTTTGAAGGAAAAGATCTTGTTAGGGAGCATATGGTGGATCACAGCTGCTGGGAAGCAGAAGGGAGTGGTGGAAAGGAGAAGAAGAAGGGGGGAAGGAGAAGGAGAGAGGCAGGAGAAGAAGAGGAGGAGCATCACTTTCCTGATATCCTCTTCAATATATTAAGGCAGGAAGATGATGAGTTTGAGGCAGCCTAAACTACAAAACAAAGCCCAAACTGTGAAGTTTCCTGGCCCATGTTTCTTCCCACTACACTAGTTTGCTTCTTAGAGCAAAGCAGAAAGAGCATTTTAAAAGATATTTAGATTCATTTCTCAAGTTGGTCTGTATCCATCATGAGTATAAAAACTCAGAGAAAAGGAAATGACATACAAAAGCAACCTGTTTGGCTAGAGTTGGCATTTGCCTTATATGATCATGTTTTAGCAGCTATCAACCTCTGATTGACTGGAGGCTCAGCTGCGCTCACTGGCTGAGATTTAGTTGCTTGACTGGAAAGGTACAACTCTTAGTTTGTGTGGCAATTTTTTATAGTTGAAGCTAGTTCAGTTCACTATGTAAGGTGGCCACATTGGGCCAAACTTTATCAAACAGGTTCAGAGACTTGTGTAGAATTATTTCAACTTAATAATTTTATGTGTGTGCTGGTCCTGGAATTTGAACTCAGGGCCTAGGTGCTATCTTTGAGCTTTTCCTTCTCTCCCTCCTTCCCTCCCTTCCTCTCTTTCTCCTTCCTTTCCTTCTCTTTCTTTCTTTTCTTATTTTTCTCAGGGCTTACACTCTACTATTTGAGCCACAGCTTCACTTCTGGCTTTTTTGAAGGTTAATTGGAGGTAAGAGTTTCACAGACGTTCCTGCCTGGGCTGGCTTTGAACCACAGTCCTCAGATCTCAGATTATTGAGTAGCTAGGATTACAGGTGTGAGCCACAGGTGCTGGGCCTCAGTTTAACAATTTTTGATAGTGTTCTTTCTTATCTAATTGGTGGTCTAGTGGAGAAAATAAATTGGACAAGGAAAGCATGTTCATTTCTGTATCGGTCCATTTGGACTATTAACACAAAAATATCATATACAACAGAAATACATAAGCATCAGAAAGTTAATTCTTGAGTCTGGGAGGCCATGAAGTCCAATATGGTGGTACCCATGGTACCTGGCAAGAGCCACACTCTACTTTATGGATGGTGCCTTCTTCGTGTGTCCTGAGCAGAAACAATGGATCTCTTCAGGGGCTCTTTTTTTGTGTGTATGCTGGTACTTGGGCTTGAACTTTGAGAACTCACCCTCTCATTTGGCTTTCTTACTCAAGTGTGATATTCTACCAGTTGAGCCACATTTCCATTGCTGGCTTTTTGATGATTAATTAGAGATATCTCTGCCTGGGCTGGCTTGAAACCTTGATCCTCAGATCTCAGTCTCCTGAGTAGCTAGAATTATAGATGTGAACACCCGATGCCTAACCAGGATCTCTTTAAAGGGACACTTCTGAGGCCCTACCTCCTAAAACCATCATACCTAGTGTTTCAATATATGAATTTGGCAGACAAAGGCATTTGACCTGCAGCACTTTAGTTCTACTGTTAATTACTCATCTCTTTCATACTTGGCATATTGGTATGGTCAGTGCTAGACTCCATGAAAGTCTTTATTGGAGCAGGTCTCCATCGTTCAGGCTGTTTCAAGTTTACTAGTGTCACATCTACAACCACAAGAATAGCTATATTCTGCATTTGGCTGTTCCTACCATCTTCAAAACAACTTGGCTAGGTGGAATTTGAGTGTTATTACCCTCACGTAGACAAGACTATTAGGACACAGGAGGTGAAGTCCAAGGTCACAGAACTAATCAGTAATGGCTGAGTCAAACCCAGAAATCAGCTTTCCGGGCCTATGGTTCCTCCCACTAGACCAATTTGCCTCTTAAGAGCCATGCAGAAACAGCATTGGAGAAGGTATTTACATTCATTTCTAAAGTTGATCTGGCTCAGTCACAAGTATAAAACACCCACCTGATTTGTAATCAGAGCCTAGAGTATCACCCAGACCTGAGCTGATGATTTGATTACCAGCTGCTGAAACACTTCAAGGCGAAGACGTGGAATTCCTGGAGGAAATGACTGCAGGCAGCCCTCAAGTGAGGAAATTAAATGACTAACTTCCATGTTTCCTGGTTTTTGTCCATCTTAATTAACAATTTATTTTGGAAAAGGAAAAGCTGAATAACTCACTAATAGTTAACACATAAAACAGAATTCGTTTATAGAAAAAAATTCTAATGTCTGCTTTTATTTAAAGTAAAGAACAACAGCTTTCTGGATAATTTTGTCCTTAGTAACCATATTTATAAAATTGTTCTTAAAAAAACAAACAAAAGTAAGTACAGCATATGTATGCTGGAAATATCAGTTTCCTTCTCTTAGCTCCCAAAGGTACACTTAAGAAAAATGTGTTGATTATGAACAGGGCTAATATTTTTGTGGTAATGTTATTACTGAACATCTATAGTAATTGGAGTTTTGAGACTGGCAGAGCCATTCCAGTCATAATCAATTATTGATTGCTGTGTCATATTAAATATAACATAGGATGGAACTAATTGAATGTTGTTACTGCTTTTTCTTTCTGTCTGTCATGGGGATTGAACCTAGGGTCTGAGTGCTGTCTCTGAGCTCTTTTGCTCAAGGATAATGCTCTACTACTTTGAGCCATAGTTCCACTTCCAGTTTTTAGTGGCTAATTGGAGATAAGAGTTTCCTGGGGACTTTTCTTCCTGGGCTGGCTTCAAACCATGATCCTTAGATCTCTGTCTCCTAAGTAGCTAGGATTATAGGTGTGAGCCATTGGTGCCTGATTAGTTGCTACTACTTTGGATACATACTTTATGTGGTTCTTACTTTGCTTTCATTCATGTATTTACTTTGTATGTATACTAGTCATTTTCTAAGTAAAATAAAACCCTTGCTCCTCTGGAAGTTACTGTCTAGTAATTGAGGCAGAGTAAAATGCCAGGTAACGAAGAAAAGTAGAGTGATCTGTAAATAATCGTTTTTCATAGAGTGCTCAGGAAATCAGGGAAGTCTGAATTAATTGCTTTGTAGAAATGTAGTGACTTCAGTTGTTCTAATTCATCATGGACAAGTATCATTGTGCTATAGACCTGTGGTCCTTTCCTGGATTCTATACATGCTCAGGATCAACTTTATAAATCAAGGATAATGAAGAACCATCTCAAGAAATAACATCTTTTAGGAATGAGGCAAAACCAAGACTCTCATGGCAGGGCTACCTGCACCGCCAAGCAAACGTGTGCTAGTAATTTAAAGGTACCAATACTTTTGCTGAGAGTAAATGAAGGTAGACTGGTTGAACAATACAATATAACAAACATCCCTACATATGGGTACAATTGTTCTCATCTTAATGGGTAGGGAAATTGGGAAATCCCACATGTTAAATATTTTCCCTGTGGCCCAGAACTAATAACACCATAGTTGGAGTCTGATGTCACTTCTGCCTGATCCCACACTTCTGGAAGAATGTAGATAATCTAACTTTACCTCCTCATTTTATGTATAAGCAGAGACAGCTCAAGTAACCTGCTCAGGGCACAGCCAATGAGGTGGCTGCAGAGGCTGGGACTAGAGCCTGGTCAGGAAGTCTTTCCTGGCACTGAGCTGTCACCGAATAGGAAGTGTTTAAGTTGTTTAGTTCTATAATTCCCTTCATTTCCAAAGAAATACACAGGTCAGTTAAATACCTACTTGAGTGAACCCTGACTTCTATCTTATACCATAATGAACAAATGACTCATATCTCTAATCCTAGCTACTCAGGAAGCAGAGATCTGGTGGATCAAGGTTTGAGACCCTATCTCTAAAATAACCAGCAAAAAGTAGGTCTGGAGTTAGGTGCTGGTAGTAGACATCTATAATCTTAACTACTCAGGAGCTTGAGATCTGAGGATCATGGTTTGAAGCCAATTGAAGCAGCAAAGTCTGTGAGACTCTTATCTCCAATTGAACTCCCCAAAACATTCAGAAGTGGAGCAGTGGCTCAAGTTGTAAAGTGCTAGCCTTGAGCAAAAAATGATGCTCAGGGACAGTGCCCAGACCCTCAGTTCAAGCTCCAGGACTGGCACCCCAAAAAGCAGAGCTGGAGACATTGCTCAAAAGGTAGAGCACCAGGTAAGCAAGCACCCTGAGGATGCATGTGAGGCCCTGAGTTCAAACCCTCAGGCTACCAAAGAAGGAAGGAAGGAAGGAAGGAAGGAAGGAAGGAAGGAAGGAAGGAAGGAAGGAAGGAAGGAAGGGAAAAATCAATTCTAGGTAGAATATTGATTTAACTAAGTAAGGAAATATAACAAAGCTTATAGGAGAAAACAGTGTCATGGCTTAGAGCAGGAAAAGAAGTGCTGGAAACAATGAAAGACTAAAATTACTAAACTGAAATGAAGAATTTTTGTTTCATTAAGCAGTACCATGAAAGTTAGAGAACAGAAGACACCTACACCAACATTCCCACAAAGGGGTTCTATCTTTTCAGCATGTATTCATTCTGGCAAATCAGTAGCTAAAACAACCTGATCCAATAGAAAAACAGATGAAAATCATAAACTGATGCCTCACCAAAGAGGATAAAGATATGGAAGGATACTCACCATTATTAGCTATTATGAAAATACAAATTCAACCCATCATTTGATACTATTACACACTCCCAAGAGTGATTAAAATGAAGCAAGAGCAAATATTGGTTTTCATGTAGTTTAATCCATGCCAAGTGTGAACTCCAGGCATTTTTGGTGAAGGTAATAACTGTGGCCCTTTGGCCACAGTTTTGGCCCTTTGGATCTGGCAATGGGGCAGCGATTGCTGTGTTATGAACTACATCAAAACTTAGTGACTTGAAAACAAAAAAAAAACCCAACAATTTCTTACTTCCTTCAAGCCTAAGAGTCAGGCAAGCCACTCTTCTGGTCTGATTTAGGCTCAGTTAACTTCAGCTGTCTTGGTCACACTTGTGGATAGCTGGCAGGATGGCTAGGAGCTGGTTAGTAAACTGATTTCATCCAAGATGTTCTGCTTTCCTGCATGGATCTCTCATCCTTCAGTTGGCTAGCCTGATGTATCCTCAAAGATAAGCGAAAGAGAATTCAAACCCTAGCGAGTACTTGTATGAGCTCTGCACACATCAGATTTCTACTGTCTCATTGGCGAGAGCCAGGCACATGATCAGGTGCAGCATCCGTGTGGGAAGACATTACGGTGACACAAATACAGAGAAACATAAAAAACTGAGCCAGTATTTACTCAAACTGTTCAGACATGTGTGTACTCTATTGCTCAGCCATTTCACTCTTAAATACCCAACAGAAAGGTATGTGACTGTCCACCAAAAGAAATACACATCTATTCATAACAGTCCTAAACTGAAAACAACCCAAATATCCAGCTAAAGTAGTAAGGGTTAACAAAGTTCTATATTCCTATGGTGGAATATTACATAGCTGTGAGGATGAATTAGTTATAGCAGGATGCAGATGGACAGATAGACAAGTAGAAAGACAGATAAAAGTCAGGATGAAAGCTGGAGGCTCACACCTGTAATCTTAGCTATTCAAGAGGCTGAGATTGAAGATCATGGTTCAAAGCTAGCCCAGGAGGAGAGTCCATAACACTCTCATCTCTAATTAATCACCAAGAAAAAAGAAAGACAGAAGTGGAGCTATAGCCTTAAGCCAAAAAAGCTCAAGGACAGTGCCCCTACTCTTGAGTTCAAGCCCCAGGACCAGCACACCCACACCCACACAAGATCAAGATGAGCAAACAGTAAAACAAATCTACAGTATTAGGAATGAGGCTACCAGCTCTTCCTACAGGCAGATAGTGACAAGAAAGAGCTAGAAGGGGCTTTCTGGGCCATGGCATGTGCTGTCTTTTGGGCTGAGTTTTTGAAACAATTCATTAAGATGCATACTTACATTGTACACAATTTTCTCTGTACATGTTCACAACAATGAAATTTCTATTAAAATCGTTGACGGATATGAATACATTTTGTGAGAAATTTGTTTGTCTTTAAATTTGGGTTCTATTTTCCTATTGTGAAACCCAGATCACTTTAGTGGTTTCTATTGCTTCCTCTGTAAAGGTGGCTGCATTTCAAATTAACCCGCTAGTCATTACTTTGGCCATCACCAAGTTCACTTCAACTACACGGAGCACAGTGAATTCGGAGCCCAGTTGGAGATGAGCCCTCCTAGTTGCTTTGCAGACCTGGGTGTGCACCTGAATCATCAGGGAACCACCTGCTTCGAACTCTAGACTCTGATTCACTACATCTGGGGCAGAGCCTGGCACACAACCAGCAAGAAATCTCTGATTACATTTTGATTAAAAGCTACCAGTCACTAATGATTGAGCAAAGAACCCTGTGCATTAAACAGAAAAACTAAAGGACTGTAATAGAATTATAAAGAAGATGTTATTAGAGGGAGTGGCAGTAAGTTCCTATAAAGGGGGGATTGAGTTTGACCTTGGAACAACTAGGGGAAATCTATAAATTTGTTCAATAAAAACACATTTAGCTCCTCCTCCTGCTGAGCCCTGCATGCTGTTATCAGTGCTGGAACTATAGTAGCAAACAATGCACCAAGACTTAGCTTCTATGGAGGCACAGAATCCTATGCACAAGGAAGTACCAGGAAATGTACTAGGAAATGTGGATCAGAACCAACTTGTGGAAGCAGATTTGCATCTGGCAGTATTTGTGTGGTCTAAAGTAGCATGGTTCTCTCCCCCTGCCCCACATTGTTCTTCTGGTTTCATAACCTACCCATTTCCACCAGTCTTTCCCACTGTGAATCTCCTGTTACACTGAGTATCTTTTGCATCTCCATTTACCTCTGTTGTCTCTGTTTTCCTTCCTGTGCTTCCATCACATCTTTCTTGCCTTTAAAAACATCCCAAGCTAGTCACTGGTGGCTCACGCCTATAATTCTAGCTAATCAGGAGGCTGAGATCTGAGGATTTTGGTTCAAAGCCAACCTGGGTAGAAAAGTCTGTGAGACTCTTATCTCCAGCTGTAGCTCAAGTGGTAGAAGGCTAACCTTGAGCAAAAAAGCTCCAGGACAGTGCCTAGGCCCTGAGTTCAAGCTCAGTACCAACACACACACACACACACACACACACACACACACACAAATCTCAAGTAACCTGGCAAAGCTAAGGAGGATTAGAAAATGATAGCCAATGGCCTCTCTAGTCTAATTCAGTGACATAGAACCTTTTTGTGAACATCTTACAGTGGATTGATCAATTCATCAAGACTTGCACAAACTCTTTTCTAATATACTATCTCTAGTCACTCCAGGAGATTTTAGATGTAAGATGGCAGATACCCCTATGTAACTTCTGTTCTCAAATGTTAGAATTTAGATGATAACTCTCAAATGTATTCTGCTGTGTGTTGGGGGGGGGGTCTTGAGCTCAGGGCCTGGGTACTGTTCCTGAGCCTCTTTGTGCTCAAGGCTAGTGCTCTATCACTTGAGCCACAGCGCCACTTCTGGTTTTTGAGTGGTTAATTGGAGATAAGAGCCTTCATGGGGACTTTTCTGCCTGGGCTGGCTTCAAACTGTGATCCTTAGATCTCAGCCTCCTGTGTAACTAAGATTACAAGCGTGAGTCACCAGCACCAGGTTCTCAAGCTTATTCTGGTAGCAACTTCTCTAGTCAATTCTTTGTTAGAAAAGGATTTGTTGACGTAGTATCAATTAAGTAGATATCATCTGAAAAGGCCATCAGCTTACAACAATAATAAGGATACCTTCATTAGCACAGATGTTTCATAAACATCAGTAACAATGTACTTGATACTTTTCCAAGGTGGGATGGAAAACAAAATAGTTCTTTATACTCAGTCTTCCACTCAAGTTTCCCTTCACACAACAGAAAGATTCCTTTCCATTTTTTTTTTTACAGTTTTACTGTGGTATGAGACTAGATCTCATGTTTTATGTCAATGACACTATGAGGATACAACTAGCCAAGTATAATAAAGGACATTCTATAGGAAAATAGCTTAGGTTCTTCCATAAATAAATATTTACACACACACACACAATTTAATAGATTTTGAAGAACACAGTGGAGTATTGCTATCTGTAGAAAAAATGTTGTACAGTGGGTCTTTATAACTCATGCATGGTGCACAACTGAAATTTCCTATTCACCAATGAGTGACTCTCCATTTTCTTCCCAACACCTCAGCAAATGCCATTCTAGACTCCTTTAGGAGTTTGACTATTTTAGGTACTTTGATAAGGGATATCATGCAGTATTTGTCTTTCTCTGATTTGTTTATTTCAAATCATGAGTTTCTTCCTGATTTACCATGCCATACATTAGATTTCCTATACTAATTTATATCCTGCATTTTCTTGATCCCTTTATTTGATGATAGTTATTTAGGTCATTACTTTACCTTGGCTATTCTAAATGATGCTGTAGTAAACGAAGAACTTTTTGTATCTCACCAAGACCCCAATTTCAAGCAGTAGTAGTCAGATGGATGGACGGCCTGGCATTCAATTCTCAGTGTTATGAAGAGCCTTCAGACTGTTTCCAATAGTGGCTGTACCATTTTGCATTTTCATCAGTAGTCTACAAGAGTTCCAGTTTCTCCACATCACCACCAATCCTCACTCTCTTCTGTTTTGTTTTAATTAACAGCATCATTACAGGTAGAAGGGGATAATCATATTGTGGAGAGATACTTCTCAGTTATCAGGGATAAATTTCCTTAACATGTAATTTCCACTTATGAATCCATCACATTAACATTTTGATATATTTATAAATATAAAGAAACAAAAACAAAAGGAAACCAGGAGTTTCTAAATCCTGTCCAACCAAGATTTGAATCCTTGCTCTGATCTTTGGTAGCTTGCATTTTTGGGAATGTCATGCAGTCTCCCACTACCTCAGCTACTCGTTCTGAAAACTGATACATAATGGGAAAGAATCTTAGTGTTTTTCCCTTAGGGTGTTTCAGAGGAAGCAAATAGCTGGCAATGGAAAGTTAGTTTTTAGAATATAGCTAGTTTGACAGAATAAACAAATCACGATTTGTTTCCTTGAGTGGCATTGGGGCCCAACGAACACCTCTATTAGGTGAAATGTGATGGACAGCTTTTGAGCCCATTGGACCACCTTAAGACCCCCAAGTGGAATGAGCACACTGCATATGCATAAGCAGAAGGCCATCTATCCACTGTGTAACACTGTCTTCCTAGTTAAAATCTGATGCTAATCAGGCCCTTAATCGTGTTAAGGAGGATGGAAGAAATGTTCAATGACACCATGAGGTTACAGCCAGCCAAGCATAATAAAGGACATACAATAAGGAGATAGCTCAGTTTTTTTCCCCTAAACAAATGGCATTAAATATAAAAAGGAGAGCAGGAGAATGCCCTTAAAAGGAACATTAACTTCATGTGACATGTGGACGTATGTAAGCATTGACTCACACAATCCAGCCATAAAATAGACATTTCTTGGAATGACTAGAGAAAATTAAAGACTAAGAGTAAGAGGATGTGAGAATGTTTGGAATTTTACTAGGTGCAATAATGACATTGAGATGTGAATAAAAAAGAAAGGAATTCTACCAAATTATGAGGAGACACATTGTCTGGAAGGAAGTTGCTTTAAAATACTCCAACAAAAAAATGTGTGTGTGAGAGAGAGAGAGAGAGAGAGAGAGAGAGAGAGAAAGAGAGAGAGGAGAGAGAGAGGAAGAGAGAGAGGGAGAGAGAAAGAGGGAGGGAGAAAAAGCAAGAGAAAGGTGTTAGAGAAAGAAAGGGAGGTATGTGTATGAGTGAGTTAGAGAGAAAGCTAGAACGTGAATAAGCTATACAGATTGGAGTCATGGTTCAAATGGAAGAACACAAGCCAAGCAAGTAAAGCCAAGTAAGTTAAAGATATAATTGCTGCATGCTAAATAAAAGGTGTTCATCACAGTACTATCGAAAATTTTACGCATTAATAGATAGTTAGGTCAGGGCAAGCAGATATTGTAAGTCAAATTTGTGTTAACTTCTTTTATACAAATTCAAAAATCAAATAAACATTTGAAACCAAATTTCAAACATTCATCGTCAGTTTCTCATATGTACAGTGCCAAGGGCAACGCATCACTGTCTTCTGCCATTAGGCATGGTTCAAGAGGCCTGGGGGCTTTACAGTCGATGTTTCACGCTCTGAAAAGCAAATGAATTGGTGTTTTTCAAACTTTTGCTTAAGATCTCTATTGAGACATAAATTTTGTGGGAGGTCAAGACTGGCGTTTTTAAAAAACTGAAACAGAATAGATAAATCAGAATTTTTGAACTATTGTTCTTTGTCTCCCACAAAAGCCAATTACTTACATAAGGTTTGGGTTTTTTTTATACCCGACATCAGTGTTTGCCACTTCTGCATGTATACAGGAATCACCTGGGGTCTTGTTAATAAACAGATTCGGACTCGGGTTTGGATTGAAGTCTTAGATTCTGCATTTCCCCAAATCTTTCATGCTATGGATATTGCAAGACTGAGGATCACATTCTGAGTTCCTTAGAGTTCACATATGTGAATGGTTATCTATCTATCGTCTATCTGCCACAAATTATCCTAAGGATGTGATAAACACAAAGGATTTCCAAATCAAAGGGAATATATCTTTCCTGATCTGTGATTTCTATAAATTACTTGCTCCTTTATGAGCCATAAATAAACCTTCATTTAAAATTATGAATGATATATCAAATCAGCATATGAAAACAATCAGCTGCATTGTACTGTGACTGAGAAAAGCCATTGTTGGTCCTTTCTACAACTACTTAAAGATAATAAACAAAAAAAATTGTTGGATCATTTAGTTGAGAATAAAGCTGAATGAAGAAAGTGAGATCTAGAGCAGCCTTTGAGGTAGGCTGGACTTCCTGACAATTTGTAATGCTCTGTGCTGGTTGGAAGCCTGGACTATAGAGTCTGGGCTACGCCAATCCCTCCACATAATGGTGAAGAGACAGTCCCCGCCTCTAGGGTGCTTACTTACAGTGTGGCGGTGGGACATGGAGCAAGCTAAATGCTTAGAAAACTGGCAGCAAGGCCAAGTACAAGTGGGAGTGGTGAGAGGGAAAACTGGTTCTGCCTGGAAGGAAGGTATCATGGGCCATGAAGCTAGGCTTTTAAACTGGAGACTTCACAGTTGAATAGAAGTGTGTCAGCTATTCGAGAGGCAGCCCAGGCAGCAATCTGCAAAGTGGCAACCACTTGACATGGTTACGCCATTCTCTCCTGTCTCTAGCCATTTGTTTCGGAGGCCATAACCTAAGAACAGTTGCCCCATCCTTGGTGTAAGCTATGAGAGGGCCTGTGAGATGCCACTGTTATCTTCCCTCCAAGGATGTCTGCCCCCTGCCCCCTGTTCTGGCAGTGGTCACTGGGTGATGACTAATGTGCTCCTGTGCACGGTGCCGTAGGCCATATGGCGGCCTTTGCCCTCCTACTTTTTCCTAACAGCCTTCACAGCCCTCTACCCAGGCCCTGCCTTCCACACACCCCACCCTCTATGTTGCAAAAGGCTTCCTCCTTCAAAATTCCCCAGTCTTCTCTGTGCGATCTTCCTTTGTTCCACAGAAGGGGAATCTCAAAAGGCGACCCTCTCTGCCCTGGATCCCTAAACCCCATATCCTCTGCTTCTCACCATCCCATCATCCCCTTCTTGAATGTTCCAACTCTCTCATCCACAGAATCCTCTGCTCCGCTTTCACAGGACAATCTCCATCCAGCCGAGGAACTGTCCTGATGTCTGGGTTTTGTTTTTTTGTTTTTGTTTTTTGGCTTCTTGAGAGAATGTCTTTCTTTACCTTCCTCCCTTCCTTCCTCCTTCCCTTCCTTCCTTCCTTCCTTCCTTCCTTCCTTCCTTCCTTCCTTCCTTCCTTGCTTGCTTCCTTCCTTCAATTTCCATTCAAGGAATCAAATCTAAGGCCTCACAAAGGTAGACAATTGCTCTCTCCCTGGATCACATCCTAGTCTGGCAGTGTCTTACTCAGTGGTCCATCCTCCATCCATAGTCTCCCCTACTTTTCCTTGCCTCCAATGTGCAGGAATGCCAATCAAGGAGGAAAGACGGACTCTGCCACTCATCTTGAGCATACTGATGCCATTCCCACAGCTCCCTCTGGCCTTTTGCTCACTGGATCCCAGCTAGGGTTGTTCACCCCACATGGGCCTCAAGGAGCTATTGTGTCCTCTCCAAGATCTGGTCTAGACATGGTAAAACCAAACTTACCATAACTCTCCAATACATTGAACATCATGCCGAAGTTCGTAAACACTACAGGACTGCAGATTGGACTAAGGAAAATTGAAGGAGAACTAGAAGGGTGGCTGGAGTGGCAAGGCACCAGCTATGAGTGAAAATAATCAAGGAAATAACCTGAAACCAAATTACCCTCTCAGCTTTCTATTCATTACTCCAGTGGGCTCTGTGAGACTTGCTTCTTATGGAACATATGCTATTTTCTGGACATTTTTAAAGATTGAAAATCAGAGGTAAGAAGGTACTAGTTTTAACACTGGCTACCTTATTCATTTTTTTTCCTACTAGCATATAAAGAGCCTCCATCACTTCCCAAAGCCCTTGCTTGGGTGATAAAGGGTTACTGTCATCAGCAGAATGTGAATTTTTACTAATTGGAGACAGACCAAGGTATGCTGTCTTTGTCATAACCTTTCCTTCTAAAGTTTGAGTCTATTTTACTTCGGAGTTCAGAGTTCAACTTCTGCTGTTAAATCTCAACATAAAGTTACTATTATTACTTTAAATATTAGACTGTAAGAGCCTCCTGTCATGTAATACGTGCCTCTTGTTTGTAGGTCAGGTTGCATCTTACCTAGCTATCCTATTTATTTTTAAATTCCAATTGTTCTAAATCCCTCCTCCCCTCTTCACCCCCTGCCACCTTTGAAATGAGATCAGTTTGTGTTCTGATAGAAGGAACTTGGGGTAAGTTCTCAGAAGCTCTAACCATGCAATAATAGATGAGTTAAATCAGTCTATGTGTTGTCATTCCGTAAAACCCTTTACAGATAGAGCTATTTTGAAGCCATTAAAAAAAAAACGCTATTCATCTCCAACTTGCCATCTGCTTGTGCTTCTGGTTTTGTCCATGGCATTCTTGAAGAGATTAGTCTCTGTGGCCAACTTCCCTCTAGCTCTCCTGTGACACTGAAAAAGACTCTTATGGGAAGCAGGCAATTTATTTTAGCGGAAGGACCACATGGCTAACTATACATAGTAATTATACTAAGCAAATGTATCAACTTCTGCCACAAGAGGCAGGAGTTCCCTTTTTGGTCATTAATAATGAACACTCTTCAGTAAGTAAGAAAACATTTACCAAACAAAATGGTTTAATACTGATGATTCCTGCCCCCTCCCCGCCCCGACACCCCCCATCCCCAGCCACCAAACTGGGACAGCCGAGAAACTGTGTGCCCACCAAGACAAGAGTGAAGTCAGAACATGGGAGGTGCCCTCGCTGGAGCTTGCTTACCTGTCTTGGAAGCATCTAGCCAGCAGAAGACGTGACCCACTGGCTCTTTGGGCAGAACTGTCTAGTCCACAAAGAAGTGGCCTGGTCTTTTCTATATTGAAATTCCATTGCTTCCTTTCCTGGCAGCTGCATAATTGGGAATGCCGCGAAATAAAAATGAGGAGGAAGTAAATTAAAGCCGGGAAGTGTCAAGTTGATCTACTGCCCCGTTAGGCGGTAGAGCACTGGGCACGTTCAGTTTCTCCCTGAGCCCCTCTTACCACATCAGCCACCATTTCAAACCTGGTTCATTGCACCCTTGCAACTCCATGAACTCTCTGGAGGCTCTTATTTGCTCAGATGCTGAGTCTATAACTTGGTCTGCAGTTACTTAGAGTACTCTTTTGCAGCTGTTTTAATGAACAAAATCCCCGCAAAGGTGCTGACATTTTAATGCGTCCTATTGATACTCTCTGTTTAGAGACAACAGGCGTTGCACTATGTTCAAAGCCACCACAAAGCTCTGCGATCGTAGCCACTTTTCTCGCACTTGAGGTGTAATTAGAACAGACACAGCACGCGTTCACTTCAATGCGCCTCCATATTGAAGACAGCTCACCATTTGCCTAATTAATGGCCAACATCCTTATGGGGTAGGTGTGCATTTTCCCCTTCAGATGGATGACGTCAGGTGGTGAAATGCTTAAATCCAAAGCCTCTGTGCAGAGACTGTGCTTCTGATGAGTTCTGCGAAGGGGGGATGGTGAAATACTAGCTGTAAAATAAAACCATTAATAATAGTGTGATGAAGCCTGTGGCTTGTCAGCTGGCTCAGGATGTAATATAGCGCTGGTGTTTTACCAAACTCTATTAAAAGTTTGGTCTATTCCATCATACTTGTGTGAGTTCAACACATGTATACATCCTTTCCAATAAATCACAAGGCTTGGATACCAAGGGCCAACTTTGGCAACTACATGCTTTTTTTTTTTTAAGCTTCTGAGCACTTTAGAAACATTATTAAGCTTTAAAAATTTTAGTCATAAAACATGCATTTATTGAGGGGCAATTTCTGTGTAAAGCACTGAGCTGGGTGCTCAGTCTCTTTCCCTCTTGGCCTTACTGTCCAATGGGAAATAAAATGATGAAATCACTGTGGTGACTAATATAAAGGTAAATACACAGGGGAAGCCGATCCAATAGTAGGTAGTAAGAACAACTGAACCCATATTGATGATATCTAAGTTGATGGCTAAAGATCTAGTCAAAGTCCTTCAGGGGAAGGAATGAAACTTTAGATACTAGGGCTTCTATTTTGAAATTGCAAAGGAGAGAATAAATATGGGACATTGAGATGATCAAGATGCTCAATTGGTTTTAGCCAACTATATTATCTATCTTGTGGCGAAAGCCAACCTGTGAGATAAGAGTCTCTTAGACTTTTCTGCCTGGGCTGGCTTTAAAGTGAGATCCTTAGATCTCAGCCCCTGAATAGGTAGGATTACAGGTGTGAGCCACCGGTGTCTGGCTAAAGAAACAAGTATTGAGGGAAACAGAGGGAAGAGGAAGACTCTCCATGCAAAACTTCAATGTACTATGAAAGGATATGAAATATCTACAGTAAGATATCTATCTAAGATAGATTTAGATCTTTCTTGATTTAGAATGAAACATTATTATTTTTTTTGCATTGCTGGGGATGGAAACTAGAGAACCTTACTAGGAAAGTAGGAAAGCACTATACTTCTTGAGCTATGCTCCCAGCTCCAGAGTGAAAAATTCCTTCTAATAGTATTTTACTTTCTCATTGATGCATAATCACACAAACCCTGAGATTGTTGTTATTAAAATACAATATAGCTGGCATGCCATAGGCTCACTTCTGTAATCCTAGCTACTCAGGAGATTGAGATCTAAGGATCGTGGGTCAAAGCCATCCTGGGCATTATAAGGTATATTAAATAAGTAGGTTTCATTAGGTAGCCGATGAAGAGAACACCATGCGCTGTTCAGGCAGGAAAAGAAGTTTATTTACCAAACTGCTGCCCCCACTATGCATGGTGGACGGGCTTGGCTGAAAAGGAAAGGGGGGGGGACCCACCCCTGGGCCAGGACTTATCTAGGCCCGGAACAGGAAGAAGTGTGGCCACACTGGTTCTGGATGTGATCTTAGGGTCTGGGACCTTCCTAAGGTCAGATGGGAGGCGTGTGACCAGAGGTGGCCCAGGATATGACCTAGCAGGAGGGGAATGTGACTGCTTCCAGGTCTGCCAGTTACCTAGGTAACAGATACTGGGCCGAAACTTAGCCAAGAGGTTGGGAAGTGTCCCTGTGCAGACCTTACAGGCATGACATACTTAACTCCAATTAACCACCAAAAAGCTGGAAGTGAAGCTATGGCTCAAGTGATAGAGTGCTAGACTTTAGTGAAAAAGCATATGGACAGTACCCAGGCACTGAGTTCAAGCCCCAGTACCAGCACACAAAAAAAGGACAATACTGTTTGCTTACTATACTCATGTAAAAGTCATTATGAAAAATGTTTTAGACAATAACAAAAATAAGTAATACACCTGGGAGATGTATACAATATATATATATATATATATATATATATATATATATATATAAATTGATCAATGAGTAATATCCAGACTACTCTTCAAATCAATAAAAATATGATCAAGCTAATAGAAAAACAGATGTAGGGTTTATGTAACAAGACAGGCATCTCTAAAAGAGGGAAATCAAATGTCTACTGAGCACATGAAATTGTAATCAATCTCACTTAAACGCAGTAAAAGCCAGGTATGGTGGAACATGTCTATAACCTTAGCGCTTTGGAAGCTAAGGCAGGAGAACCTTGAGTTCAAGATCCTATCTGAAGCGGTAAGAATCAAGCATCCAAACAACCAAACAACAGCAAGAAACTATGACATGAGCAGGGTGCTTCTGGAAAGATGAAATAGAAGCACTTTCCCCTGTTCCTTCCATTAAATACAGCTAAAACTTTCTGGATGTTGCATATGTGAGAACATGAAGACCTGGAGGAGGGGCATAAGACGGACTACATTGACAAGCACCAGTGCTGTGAGCTGCCTCATTGTTGCTGGTTTCCTTTTTGTGAATCTAGGGTTTGAAGTCAAGGCATCACACTTGCTAGGCAGGCGCTCTACTACTTGAGCCATTCTGCCAACCCAGTGTTTTCATTGGTTATTTTTGAGATAAGGTCTTGCATTATGCCTTGTCAGCTTGGACTGTGATCCTCCTGTCTGTGCTTCCCTGTATCACTGGGATGACCAGTATAAACCGCTGTGTCCAGCTATTGGTAGGGATGAAGTCTTGCAAACAATTGTTTTGTTCAGGCTGGCCTTGAACTGTCTCTCTACCTATCAATTCTCTCAAGTAGCCAGCATTACAGGATTGAGCCACTATTCTCAGCAGAAACTCCTGTTTGCTTATTTAATCCCAGATGGAGTGTTAAGAAGAAGTAGGAGCCAAAAAATGTCAAGAAGACAGAAAACTCTTAGGCGATAGCTGATATGCCTCAGCCAGACACCACCAAAAACATCTGTCACCCACCTTCAGCTCTGCCAGCAAAGCCCCAAAGCAGAGCTTAAATGTCTACTCTTGACAATCTTCATTTAGAACTCTTCCTCACCCCCTAATCTCTTCCCAAGGTAGGGTGGCATCAGAGAAGCCAAGAGCACAATGTGGACATCACCCGTAGCTGGCAGTAACCATTCATCCTTGTTCTCCTCATCAGGGCTTCTTGGGGAGTTTAATCTCCCATGTAAGAATTCATAATTAAGATAAATATATAAAGGACACTCAAATCTCAACTGTACAACACCAAATAATCCAACTAGAAAACAGGCAAAAGACATGAAAAGACACAATGACAGTGGGTTTATAGATGACAGAGAAATGTAAGCATTGTTCAATGTCACTAGCCTTAGGAAAATTAGGACAAAGAAACAATATTACTACACGCTAATTAGACCAGCTAAAATAAAACAGTGAGACCATCAAAGAGTGGTAGGCCGAGATGAAACTGAAATCTCCAGACACCACTGGAGGACATGTAAAATGGTACAAACAGTTTGGAAGATTAGTGTGACAGTTTCTTAAAACAACAAACATATACCTTACTGTATGATCCAAAAAGCACACCCCTGCCATTTATCCAAGAGAACTGAAAACTTACATAATAAGGCCAATAGAAGCTTTATTAGTTATATCCCCAAATTGGAAACAATCAAGATGTCCTACGACAGGTGAATAATTAAACAAGTGACTGTAATCCTTATCATGGAAAGATATGCAATAATAAATACAACACTTGGATGGACCTCAAGAGCATTATGATGGGTGAAAAGAGCCAATATCAAAAGATCACACACTATGAGTGTATCCAAATGACACAATTAATAACATAGGCATCAATGGCTCATGCCTATAATCCTAATTACTTAGGAGGCTGAGATTGGGAAGATTGTGGATCTTGGGAGGAGACTGAACCACTCAAGGCCAGGCCTGGTAGAAAAGTTCATAAGACCTCTTCTCAACAGAGCTGGATGTGGCAATGCTAGCTAAAAGAGAAGTCATAGGTGAATCAGACTTGGCTTAATAAGCAGCAAAGGGCAGAGTGGGAGGCACATCTCAGGATCAAGAGTATCTGCCCAGCAAGCATAAAGACCAGAGTTAAATCCTAGTACTACAAGAAATATTAAAAAGACATTGTAGAGATGAAGAAGTGATGAGTACAACTGAGCCTTCATAGCCTCAAGTTTCATACCCTTGGATTCCACTAAGTACAGATTGAATTTTGTTTAAACAGCCTCTGTCCTGAATATGTAAAGATTTCTTTCTTGTCATAATTCCTTAAGTAATATAGTGTAACAATTCACTCTGTGTTTACATTGTATTGTGTAGTATAAGTACCACAGAGGTGATTTAAAGACTATAAGAGAATGTTTGTAGGTTATAGGTAAATGCTTCCCTATTGTATATAGTACATTTAAGCACCCTGGATCTTGGCATCTGTGGAGGGATTCTGGAACCAGTCTTGATAGGGGTGACAGATGGTGGGGGAATATGTGTAGCAAGAAAGGGGTAGGAGAAAGGAGGTCTTTGTGGTAATCAGATAGCTCTCCATCTCAATTATGGCTATGATGACACCAGTCGACACATGTGAGAAAAAGACATAGAACTGTACTTACTTTACACAAATGTTGATTTTCTGATTCTCCCATTGCACTGTGTTTGTACAGTGTAAGATGTAAGCATTGGGAAGAACTGGTGGAGAGGACCTGAGACCTCTCTTGCAGCTTCCTGTGAATCAATACTCAAAAAGCAAAGCAAAATGAAATGCTAGAATATGATTTTATCCAGCAAATTTCAAGTATATCCTTTCCTCTCTCTCTCCTTCCACATACATATACACACATGCACACATAGGCACAGATGTATACATGGACACACTCATGCACACACATGTATATAGTATTTAGTGCCGACACCTCACTATATTGTCAAAGTTGACCTCCATCTACTGGGCTTAAACAATCCTCTTGGAAGCTTAGCTGGGATTACAGGTGTATATGGCCACCCTGGCCTGGGTATAATTTTGAAAGCAATATTTTTAGACACTTAAAGTATGCATTATCCATAGGATATAAGCTGAAAAAAGATAATAGCAATATTTTCACTTCTTGAGTACCTGCTCTTTACCAGGTCAGTGCTCTATGTGTATTACACATCCCAAATCTCAGCACAATCCTCTATGTTGGTATTCCTTCCATTGTACATGGAAAAACTGAAGATAGAAGTGAGGACAGAGAGGTTAAGCAATCATTTGGCTGGAGCACAGGGCCTGGCCTTCTATCCAGATGAGGGCCTGCAAATCTCAAGCTTTTAGTCTTACTGTCTTTAGTCCATCTAGATGGTCTGACAAGCATCAACACTGGCAAACTTCCACTTAGCCAGCTGTGGAAATTCCCATGATTCCCTGCCAATGAGACAGGCTGACTGAGAGTTCAGAAGCTAGACTGCTTTCCTCAGGAGGGAAAAGGGGAATGCGACATCTACCATTCCCTAGGGTGGTCAAAGCTTGATAAAGGCTCTTCTAAAGGAGAATGGAGAACCAATACACTTGACAGGGGCCAAAGTCTAAAACCAGGGAAGGGTGATGAAGGAATAGTCTTGAGATTGTATCCAGGTCTTTGGCCTAATAACCACAATGACAACCACAGCTGTAGCAGCTGCAGCAGCAGAAGCAAAAACACCACTAATGTTTCCACACCATCTATATGTGCTGGGCAGTTATAGAAGCTTAGTTCACTCTCCATGATGCCTTCTTAGCACCGAAAGTAATGAAACACAACAATAATATCATATGTAGTACAGTAGGATCAGAACAAGAATTTGATATTCAACTGGTGGCATATATATGTTTTTTAAGTTGACTACCTTCGCCTCTTTCTGTCTGTCTTTCTGTCTTCATGTCTTTCTGTCTTACAGCTGGCCCCCCACCCGCACCCCAGCCCATGTCTGGCGGTGGGGTAGGGAGGGAGAGGGAATGCGGGAATGCCACAGCTCTACTTCTAGTTTTTGATGGTTAATTAGAGATTAGAGTCTTACATACTTTCCTGCCCAAGCTATCTTTGAACCACAATCCATAGATCTCATCTTCTAAGTTGCTAGGTTTATAGGCATGAGCCACTGGTGTCTGACTGGCCAAGTTCACTTCTAAAGACATTTCTGTGTCACCTGCAGGCCAGGGGCCAAAGTATGCCCCCGGGTTTCTGAAGTATGGCAGTAGTGATAGGCTCTGCCTGAGAGTGGCTGTGTTAAGGCTTCCTTTGGGCAGGTGATCAAGCAGTTGCGATATTAATATTTATTGCCCCGTTTTCTATTTGTGGCCCGGATGGCAATTCTGAGTGACCTTTACCTGGGCAGGGGTCACCCTGTGGCTACGTGTAGTGCCTCTATCTCTGAGCAGCAGAAACTGGTCAGTGTAATGGTACACTGCTTATCTGTGGCATTTATGATTCAGCTCCACACAAGTGCTGACTATTAGCAAAGTGCCCCTTGCCCTGAAGAAATAATTCTTTGAAAAGAGAAGACTGAGTAAAAAGTATTCCTTCAGTCTCACTCATCTTCCTAGAAGAATAAAATGTGTTTTCTCTCCTCTGAGAAATAAGAATTCTGTTGTCAAATAGTTGGCCCAAGTCTAGCCCCATTTCCTCTTTGGGGGTATGAAGTAGTCTGTGTTTTCTCCACTTATCAAATGAGAGGCTTGGTGAGTGTCTTGCCTTCCCTTACACAATAGAAGGTCAGCTCTGGAAGGTCTTTGACCCCCAAACACCAGACCTGTTTAGTTCAAGTTTTGAGAATGATTGAGCAATAATCTAGTTGACTAAGGTAACATTTCAGACAAGCTAGTACAGGTCATTGGGAGCAGAAGTCCATCAGAACCACATTCCTCTGAATTCTCATTCTCCAGGGACCCTTGCAGAAGAGCACCTCCTCCTGGGTCTTCAGGTCACCCAGAATCTCAAGGAAAGGGGCAAGCGTTTGAAAATGAAAGACAACTGGAAGATGCACTTTAATGTATGAGCCAGGAAAGAAAATGCTCATAATGTAATGAAATCAAAATCTCTTTGATGACAGCAGGGCATTTTTTAAAGGGAGAATGCTGATTTGAGGAATTTTGCTCTGAGGTTTAAATGTTCAAATCTAGATTGAACACTTTGGTGTGTAGTTTGGAGATTAAGCATGCGGGCTTTGGAGCCAGACTGTCTGGGTTCAAATCCTGGCTTCTTGGTGAGACATTGGCAAGTTGCCTTAAGCTTTCTCAATTCCCCATTTCCTCCCTGGTAAGTGAAAATGTGGCAATAAGACCTTAAGGTATTTGGGGAATTAAATGATATAATTTATGTGAAGTAGGAAAGTATTAAACACATGGAAAATGTTCATTAATTATAGATATTATTATTAAACACCATCCTTGGTTTTCCTTGTTCTAATAAATTTTTTTCTAGGAACATGAAGTTCTTTACTTTTCAAGTTTTTGTCAAAATCTCAATTCTATTCAGAATGTATTCTGAATATTCTCTCTCTCTCTCTCTCCTTTGTTTCTTTGTCTTTTGAAACAGGGTCTTGCTATGTATCCAGATTGGACACAAACTCATAATCCTCTTGTCTCAACCTCCCAAGAACTAGGCCAACTGCTGGGATTACAGGCATGTACCACCACTCTCAATTTCAAAATACAATTGTCTGCACTTGTAAGGACTATATTAAGATCGTAGAGCTCATAAATCAGAGTTCTGGTGATAATATACCTCTATTCTGTATACCTCTCTTAATTTATTACGAATCACCTTTAGAACCAAAAAACCCTCAGTTTATCCACCATTAGCAGTAGATACTATCAGTTGTTTATCTAACATGCATCCTCCAGTTTCTACACCCATTCTTAGTGAAGTCTCTTATCACTTTCCAAGTGTACTTGAGGAAAAATAAATCTGGATGGTTGAAGCTGACTGTGGTAATCCCAATTACTGGTTTAGAAATAGACAGGTAAGCTGGGTGTTCATGGCTCATGTCTATAATCCTAGGAACTCGGGTGAGTGAGATCTGAGAATCACAGTTCAGACTCAGCAGAGGCAGATGTACTCTTGAGACTCTTATGTACATTTAATTAGCAAAATGCTAGAAGTGGAGGCATGGCTCAAGTGAGAGAGCACCAGCCACGAGTAAAAGAGACAAGTGAGAGGGTGAAGCCCTGAGTTCAAGTCCCAGTACAGGTGGAAAAAATAGACATGAAACATGCTGGGAAATCAAAATTGTTGGTATGAGTTGCCGCCACCGCCCTCCTCCTCCTCCTCCTGCTGCTCTTCCTCCTCCTCCTCCTCCTCTTCCTCCTCGTCCTCATCCTCGTCCTCTTCCTGCTCCTCTTCCTCCTTTTCCTCCTCCTCCTTCTGGCCTAGGCACTGGTTCCTGAACTTTTGTGCTCAAGGCTATTGCTCTACCACTTTGAGCCACAGTTCCACTTCCACTTTTTATTTTATTTTTTATTTTTTGCAGTTAGCTGGAAATATGAGTCTCATAGACTTTCCTGCTAAAGTTGGTTTTGAACCAAAATCTTCAGATCTCAGTCCCATGAATAGCTAGGATTATAGGCATGAGTCACTGATGCCCGGCTTACTTTCTTTACTTAGAAGAAATGTATCTATGACATTTAACCATGTCCACAGTACTTTTGCTTTTTGTTTGTTTTTCCAAACTGGGTCTCTTGTGTTTTTCTCTAGTCTGACTAAGTCTGGGATCTTCCTACCTCTACCTCCTGAATAACTTTTACTACAGATGTGCACTACCACATCTAGACTGGCCTTGACAATTTTAAGAAGCACTAAACAAGTATTTTGTAGGATGCCCTTCTATTAAGGTTTGTTGAATATCTTTGTCATGATTAGACTGTATTTCTGGGTGACCAAGCACAGAGGTAAAGATATAATTTTATCCCATCATATCCAGAGTTCATATCCACTTTCATTAATTGGTTATCTTTCTCCCCCATTGTTAGAATGCTAATGTACATGAACACAGGAACATTGTTCTCTCAGCTTTGTTCCCAGAACCTAGAATAGCATCCAGCATATAGGAAGCTGGCTGAGATAATGATAATGAAAAAATAACCAATGGCTGCCTACTGTTTCTGCATGTGAAATGAAATATGGGTCAAGAAGGTTCGTTGAGCATAGGTCAAAGGCACTAAAGCCCTCTCAAATAATCTGGCATCTCCGTGAGATAAATCTAAACCCTCATGCAAATAAATAATTAACCCAAGGCCAACGGCACATTCAAAATCATTAATGAAAATTGATTTTCCTTCTTTGCAGAGCTGCATCTTTGTGCCGTACCACAATAACATCTTCAGAGTCAGCCAGATTCATTGTGTTTTAATTCATGTCTAGCCAGGGTCTTCTTTTTCCTGAATGGTGCTAGCCTCTACGGTATCTCTCACTGTCTCTCTCTGTCTCTGTCTCTCAAGAAATATTTGGCTTAACTGGGGTAGATAGGAGAAGGGTGTGGGTGACTTGGTGTATGTAACCTTTGGAAGGTAGCATTACCTCCTGGCTGCCCAAATGGTTGGGTAGCACTCCCTTGTGATAAGACGCTGGGCTGGCCTGGGAGGGATGCGAGGAAGGAATTATGAAGCCCCTGTGGCTGGTGGAGAGCTCTGCCAACGGACTTTGTGGAGAGGGGAGCAGCAGGAGGAGTCTGTTAGCAGCTGGCTAAATGCCTTTCCAGGAACATGGTGGAAATTGATTAAATATATATGCAATCACCATAAGCTGATGGAGGAAACCTGGGGGAATGTCTCCAGCCATTAGAACACCGAACACCAGTGGGAGCTCCCTCATGATTGTGAAAGAAGTTCATTTTCTGGCTTGTACTCTTCAAGAACAGAGCCCCCGTCCCCCCCCCCAAGGAAGAACTATTTGTATTCCATTCAGACTTCACTTAACCTTTCCTTTTGGAGGCCCCAGTAAGCAGAGGCACATTTGTCAAGGCTTCAGGATGAATGAGGAAAGCTTGTGTGCATTAAACTTGCAGATATTCAGAAGGGCTTACTGGAAAGGGAGCCCTACACTGGGAGTAAGAAGACATCCACTCTAGCTGGCCAGGCAGTGGGGGTCTTAGCTATTATCACCTCCAGTGAGCCAATTTCCTGACTGTGTGTAACCTCCCAATCAATTTATTTGAACATGGCTGTCCCTGGGTGGTTAGCTGCATTGTGCATTGCTTGTTAGGGTATTTACTTTTCCTAGCAGTCTTCAGGGTAGGTGACTGGCAGGTCAAATGCCACAACGTTATAGAAGAAAAGAAACTAGCACATTGCATTCCTTTAAGTGATGTGATTACAGCACGTTTTGTGTTTCCTTGACTCAAAGATGTCACGGTGGAGAGAGCCATGGATTTCATCCATAGCATTTTTTAAGGGAAAGAAAACAATCCAAAGACACATTTTCATTTCAGAGAAGTAACATGTGGGAAGCTTTTCAACATGGAGCTGAAGAAATCTGAGACATGCAGCATCATGTGAGTGCTCATAGACGTGGAGAATTCCCCAACGACCTCATCTACAGAGCCCATTTGTCTCACTGGTCACCAGTGCCTGCCTGGTGGACACTGGCTGTCATGCTTAGCCCTCCCGCTTTCCCAGGACTCCTCAACTTGAGCTGGTTCTGGAGACAGCCTGGAAGTGCAGCCTCCTTCCGCTCCAGCTATTCTGCCTGCTTGGACTGGATGACAGTAGTGGTGTGCTAACTCTTCCATTCCAGAACTTTCCTTCACAGTCTCCCTAGAAGGACAGGCACTCCATTCTGCCATCACTGATGACTAACTGCCTTTCTACTTCCCAGCTGTCATAGTTCTCACTCCCCAGGGAACTCTCCCAGGTCTTCTCGGCCTATTATGGCCTTGGTTCCCTTCATTCTTTATACCATACCCTGTGTTCCTTTCTCATTGTTTCCCAGATAAGTGCTTCCTCTAGCAAAATGGAGGAAACGTTCTGGGTTTTTTTATGCTCAGCACAGCATTTTAACATGCCACCACAACACACAGACAACCAATATTGCTGTAGCACTGTCATTTAGTAAGTCCTCCCTGTGTGCCAGGGTTTTTTTTTTGCATGCTTATAAGCTCATAATTTGCTACAACAATCTGCTGAAGAAGATACTATTATTATCCTCTTTTACAATTGAAGAATATGAGGCATGGTGATTTGAGCCATTGGCCCATGTTGATACAGCTAGATGGATAAGGAATCAAGCCAGGGGTCGATGGCTTATGCCTGTAATCTTAGCTACTCAGGAGGCTGAGATCTGAGGATCAAGGTTCAAAGCCAGCCCAGGCTGGAAACTCCATGAGACTCTTATCTACAATTAACCACCAGAAAACTAGAAGTGGCGCTGCGGCTCAAGGGGTAGAGCACTAGCCTTGAGTGGAAGAGCTCAGGGACAGCGCCCAAGGCCAGAGTTCAAGCCCCACGACTGACAAAAAAAAAAAAAAAGTCAAGGCTACCCCAGGTCCACCCAGCTGCAAGGCCTGGCTCACAAACAGAGCTCAGTGCAGCCTTTCCCAGTGGCTAGTGTCCCCAGGGTGTTGTAGCTAGAGCTGCTGTGAATGGGCTCCTTGGTTTGATGGAGGAATGAAGAAGAGAATTTGAGTACATGTCCTAAGATCCTAGGCTATATAAGCGGGGGTTCAGCTGTACTTCCCATCTTTGGTAACTCAGGAGAAGAAGGCTGGGAAGACTTTAGGATGTGTCCTGTCATCACCTCTAAGAACATGAAGTACAATGCATAATCAGATCCAACATGGTGGCCAATCGTTTCCTTTATCTCCTTGGTTCTGACAACCTTTACTGCCACTTACTGGCTCTCTTGGCTATGCTTGTTCCTTGCAGCCCCAATTGTGGCCACTTGTGTCTGCTTCACACCCCAGTAAGACCCTCCAGCCTTTGGTCTGTCCCTCTTCTCCCATATATAGCTCTGTCTGTACTCTTTCCAACCCAGCTTTACCCAAATTACAGTCTCTGCTTACTTCTGCAGCCACCTTTCTTTGCCACCTGTGTAGCCTTTGAGTTAGCTCTTCTCAGTGTTTTTTTTTAAAGGGTTTGATTGATTGATTTATATATTTATTTATTTTGGTGCCATGAGGATGCTGCTAAGCCTGAGCAACACTTATAGTCTGTGGTAGCATTGAGAGAGTATTTATTCACCTGGAGATGAAAACTTCAATTTTTATTTTGAGACCATTATAAGTTTTCTTCTCAAAACCTTCAAAAACTCTCAGGCCTGTGCTTTCAGAAGTCTCCAGTTTTCTCACCTAAGAAAACTCTCTTATTACAAATTGAGCCTGCATGGTCAAGCTTACTATTGAGGAAGAAAGGGACGGCTAAGTTGTTTGATGTTTGTTCCTGGCTTTTTAGCCCTCAGGTGCATTCAACTGGTAGGGCTGGTAGATATCAAATTTGTGTCTTTATGGGTCTGAGATATAAGCAGCCATACAAGGGATAAAGTAAGTCTCTCTGTGTGCTTCTTCCTTCAAAGAACTGGCTAGGATGACCCTATGTGTCGCTTTTGGCCATGTTGGACTTCCCTGGGCTTTCCAGGTTCTTGGCTAAGTCCGCAGGAACTGAACTCAGGTTTGTTTGGCTGTTTGGGTGACTTCTACTCCTGGAAGCAACTTAAGTTTATCAGTAGGTTTAGCCTTTGCACTTTGAGAAACGAACTATTATCTCTCCCATAGTTTAGAACAACAAAACAAATTCCAGGGCAGGAAAACGTGCAGTGAATGCAGAGAGAGAACTGAGAGAGAACTCAGCATTGCTCCACACAAGGCCTGGGGCACACACCACCTAGGCACTACAGGGCACAGGGGAGGTGTCACCCAAATCCTCTCTTGCTCTTTTTGGTGTTACTTTCAAGACAGAAGCTTTTGTGGAGGCAGGCTGGTAGGATAGAGAAAATACATTACATTTCTAGTTAATAATGTAAGTTCAGTTGCTTTCTGAAATGGCTTGGAGAAGGGACACTTAGACCTAGGGAAACCACACCTTCCTTGTAGTGGAGGCTCCTCTCCTCTCCACTGTAATCACAACAGTGACTTATAAGAATCACCAGGCCATTGCCGATCCTTGCTAGAGTGGCTGAAAAAGGACCCCACATAGAGGTCGCATGCACCCAAGGGAACTGAGACCAGAGTTTTGATGAGGTACTCTAAGCCCAGGCACTACCATCAGCAGAGAAGCAGGGTTTCTGTGAAAGGCAGAGTTAAAGTATGTAGTTACAGAAAGTATATAATGATCAAAAAGGAAAACAACAACAATAACAAAAAAACTCAACTTGGCAATTTTTTTGCTTAAATATCTAGAAGCAATAGAAAAGTAGTAACATCACCACTGAAGAAATAGCTGAGTTACTAGAGTACTGTTAACAGGGAAATAAGAGACACAGGTGAAGATGTGGAAGAACTCAATAATTTGCTATCATTTATCAAGCAATTAGAGAGTTTTAATGCAACTCTCCACATTTGATTACCTCAAGCCTGTCTGCCTGCCTTTCTTTCTCTTTCTTTCTTTCTTTCCTTCTTCTTTCTTTCTTTCCTTCTTTCTTTCTCTTGTCCTTCCTTCCTTCCTTCCTTCCTTCCTTCCTTCCTTCCTTCCTCCTTCCTTCTTGCTTTCTTCCTTTCTCTCTTCCTTTCTCTCTATCTTTCTTTCCAGTTCTGGGACTTGACTAGGTACTGTCCCTGCTTTTGTGCTTACCACTTGAGACACAGCTTCACTTTCAACTATTTGATGATTAATTGGAGATAAGAGTCTCATGAACTTTCCAGCTTGGGCTGGTTTTGAGCCATGATCATCAGATCTCAGCCTCCTGAATACCTAAGATTGCAGGTGTAAGCCATTGGCACCTGGCTAGTTTAAGTATTTTTGTTAAACTTTTCATCAGTGTAAATTAATTGTGCAAAGTAGAAGGTTTTGTTAGGATATTTCCATACATGCAAATAACAAACGATCATATTCACACCCTCTATTACTCTATCTTATCCTCCTATTCCCCTTTTCTTCTTCCATGTCTTGATAGTCCTTTTTATATTTTTTTACTTTTATATCTTTTTTTTAAACCTCCTAAGTGCTACATACCCGAGCAAACATGCTGCCTTCCCTCTTCTGAATCATCTTTATCTAGTTCCACCTATTTTCCTGCCAACAACAGAAGTTTGTTCTTTTTCATAACTGAGTAATACCTGTGTTCCTTGAGGATCTCATAAGACCCACAGGGGTGGAGTCAATTTCAGAACTGGCCATTAGTTCCTCTTCAAGAGCTGAGAGTTAAGGATAGAAGTGAATTAATTCCACCAGTGAATTTCAAGAGATTTAAAAAGATCTATTTGGTTTTTGTTTGCTTTCCACTAAGGTCTAAGTCCTTGGCCGTTATCTGAAGTGGGTACCCAACCTCCAGAATGTTGGCTGGAAAGTGGCAGCATTGATTTCCCTCAGGAAGTGACACTGGGCAACCACTAGCTGCTGAATAGTGCATTTCTGCCTGCAAAGCACGGCATTTTACTGGGAGAGTCACATTTCTTGGTGTAATTCAAGCCATTGTAATTCCTAGGTAAGGGAGAGTATGAGGGTGTTCGTGTGCTTGACATTAGTACTCCCAGAGGAAACAGGCCAGTCCTCAGAGATGAGTTAGTCACAATGTGAATTTATGGAGCAAATGAGGGCTGAAAGATACTGGGAAGAGTTACTCATGTACCGTAACAGATGCTCACTGCATCAGGCTGTCCACCTCCTTCATACCCACATTACTCCTTGCTCTAATGAAGTTAATGGAAATTAATACATATGTATTAGGGAATGGAGAAGCCCTTAGGGACATGAACTAAATATCAGTCCAGTACTTCTCTAGGTACTTGGGGGAGCCCTGAGTAATTGTTGAAAGATAAATGACATATAGGCTTGTCAATATCTTGCCAATTAGCTGAATGTATTCCTGAAGAGAACATCACTGAGAAAAACTGCTAGCATCTATGCAGTTCAAACGTGGCTTTCATAAAAATAGGCAATGGAAACAATCTTTTCTTTTTTGATTTTTCCTTTGTGTTGGTCTTGGTGCTTGAACTCAGGACCCGGGTGCTGTCCCTGAACTTTTTGCTCAAGGATAGTACTCTACCACTTGAAACACAGCTCCACTTTCAGTTTTTTTTGGTGATTAATTGTAGATAAGAGTCTCATGGCTTTACCTGTTTACACTAGCTTTGAACCATTATCCTCCTAAGTAGCTAGGATTACAGGCACAAGTGACTGGCATTCAGTTACGTCTTTTGTAACCTACACGCAACATAGTTCAAAATGATGTCCTCAGGAATGGCCATCATTGAGAAGAAAAACCAGCCATGCCACCACCAGTGCTTGAGAAAGAATATCTTCAAAATCTGTGATGTAGTTGTTCAAGTTGCTCATTTTCTATCCTGCCTGTTCAAGAACAGAGTATTTCAGCTGAACTCTCTTTCATGCTCTCTCTCTTTATTCCTATCAGTGCTATCTGTAGCCCATGCTATTAATTATTTATACAATGTCCATCTTGTGAAATATAGATCATGTATTATGAGCATTTGTGTGTCCTTCTCTGTGGCTCATATCATAGAACCCTATCAACCCCACTGTATAAACAACCTCCCTCATTTGTAGTCCTGTATTATTGTCCTGATGAATTGATCTTTTTCAGAGCCTGTGTGCATATGAGAGCAATGGTTTATCACTGTGTAGATATATACACACACTCAATAGTCATGGGTGTTAAAATAAATATTGTGATTTCGTGGAGAGAATGGCCCCACTGAATAACCAGCAGCATCAGATGGTCCTTATCTGTCCTGCAGATAGGAATGTGCTGCTTGTAGTTTGCTTGTCTCATTGTTTGGGGGTGCTTCCCCTTCTCTAATCCAGGAAAGGGTTCTGGTCTTCATCAGATCAAAACCTTACACAGGGTTCTAAGTCTGTGTGTAGGATAAATCTTAAAGCATTCTGTCAATTTAGTCCATTGGTTTTGTATGACTAAAGGTTTATTAGCATCAGTTGATGTGACTTTATTCCATTATTGACCACTTAGTGGCATATCTTGAGCACCCATATGAAATACAAAACATTTTTTTAATGTAAGAATGTTTGATTGGATCAAAAGAAATACATCCCAATAACTTTATTGATGATAAAATCCACACATACAAACATTCATCCCTTTAAAGTATACTGTTTAGTGATTTTTAGTGTATTCAGATTTAGTGCATTTGGATAAGCACCACCACAATTAAATTTAAAACATTTCATCACCTGTAGGGAAAATCTTGTACCAATTAACAATTACTTCCCATTGCCCCCTCATTAACCCCTTTCCCTGTCCTCAGCCAATCACTTGTCTTCTGCCTGCCTATAAGGATTTGTTTAATTTGACACTTGATGCAAATAGAACAATATGTAGCAAATGGTTTGATTGGCTTACTGACCACTAATATTGGGCCTAAGGATTCCAAGGTTCATCCATGTTGCATACATCAGCCCTTAATTCATTTTATTGCTGAATAAGCAATAAGCATATAATTGTTAGAAGCATTTAACAATTTATTTGATCAATTCATCAATTGATGGACAAAATTTTGGTTGTGTCCATGTTTTGCCTATTAGCAAAAATGTTGCTTTGGACAGTTGTTTACAAGCTTTGGTGCAAAATATATATATTATATATTATTTATCTTGGATATATATTTAGGGATGACATTGCTAGGTCATTTGGGAACTCAAGTTTTAAAGTTTTGAGGAACTCCAAGACTCTTTTTTTTTTTTTTGGGTCCGGTCGTGGGGCCTGAACTCTGGGTCTGGGCACTGTCCCTCAGCTCTTCAGCTCAAGGCTAGCACTCTACCACTTGAGCCACAGTGCCACTTCCGGCTTTTTTCTTTTTGCTTATGTGGTGCTGAGGAATCGAACCCAAGGCCTCATGGATGCAAGGCAAGCACTCTACCACTGAGCCACCTTCCCAGCCCAACTCCAAGACTCTTATCCTAATTGACAGGGCTATTTTTTTTTAGTACAATTAACAGTATACGCTTGTTGCAATGATTCCAATTCTCATCAAGATTTGTTTTACCTTTGCTTCTTGTAACTATCCTATTGGATGTGAAGTATTGTCTCAGTGTGATTGTGATTTGCCTTTCCTTTATTATAATACCATCAAGCACATTTTTATATGTTTACTGGACATCTTTGAAGAAACATCTACTAGGATCCATTGCTCTTTTTTTTTTTTTTGCCACAGCACCACTTCCGGCTTTTTTCTTTTTGCTTATGTGGTCTGAGGAATGGAACCCAGGGCTTCATGCATGCTAGGCAAGCGCTCTACCACTGAACCACCTTCCCAGCTCATTGCTCATTTTTAAACTGAGGTCATTTTTATTTTTTATTAGGGAATTGCAAGATTTCCCCTCATAGATGCAAGATTTTTTTTTAATCAAACCTATGATTTGCAAAGGATTTTCTCTCATTATGTGGGTTAAAATTTTCAGTTTCTTCACAATCTCTATCAAATCCAAAGTTTTAAATATGATGAAATCAAATTTATGAAGGTTTATTGTTTGTTTTTGTCACTTCCACATTTGATATCATATATGAAAAGGTTGTACCTAACCTCAGGTCATCAAGGTTACCTCTATAAAATGGAAAGACTTGGAAAAAATTATATTAAGTTAAGTAAGCCAGGCCCAAAGAAACAAAGGCCCCATGGTTTCCCTTATTTGCAATAGCTAGTATATGTCTGGGACAAGCAGAAAAGGTCAAAAGCTATGTACACATGACCAGATGAGATGATGGTAAGCGAAATGAACCCCAAGATAGGGACACAGTGGTTTTTTCTTCCTTGCTATTGTTTCTAATGTATTTATAATGTACCATGTGATTATTTTTGTTTCTTTCTGTTTCCCCCCATGGTATAACTCCTGTTTTCACTGTGTTTGATGTTGGTGCTCTGCATCTTGTATATAGACTTTTCTAATTTGGGGAGGGGAAGGGAAAAAACAAAATGCTTAAATAGGGATACAGGTTGACTCATTGTAACAATGAGATGCACAAGACACTATATTGAAAAGGGAACTTTACAATTTAGACAGGGGGGGTGTAGTTGTGGAGCTAGGAGGGAAGGGATGGTAGGGGAAAAACAAAGGAGGAGGTAACAATGCTTGATAGGAAATGTACTCATTACCTTGCTCATGTAACTGTAACCATGTACAGTATTTTTACAATAAAAATGTATAAAAAGATTACCCCTATATTAAAGCCTTCTGCTCCTTGTTGATTTTCTTCCAATTTTTCAGATACTGAAAATGAAGTATATATGTCTCTAACACTTACATTTTTTAGGTTTCAATGTTCTGTTTCATATAGGCATGCAAAGTACATCAGTCATGTTCACTCTCATTTACCCTTTCCATTTTCCCTCTTACTGGTGCCCAATCCCCAACAGAGCCTGTTTTACTTCTCTGTTATTCCTGTGTGTGTGTGTGTGTGTGTGTGTGTTGTTTGTATTGAGGGTTTTCAATCTAATGTCTTGCACATGCTTATGTTCTAATCAGAATAACTTCTTCTATTACTCTTTCTTCCCCCATATTCACTATTCCTTATAGTTCAACAGCTTTCAATGTGATTTCTTATACCATTTTCATACATAGACACAATAAACTTTAATATCATTCACCTTTCCTCAATATCTTTGCCTCTCTCTGCTCACATTTGTTTCCTTAAACAGATATATATATATATATATATATATATATATATATATGACAACTCAGTCTATTTCTCCATAAAATTCTGTTAGATTTTGCTTTCTGTGTTTGTGGGCTCTGTTATTGGGAATCCCTTATCCTCAATAACAGATATATGATATATACATATCCCTGTGTGTGTGTGTGTATATATATATATATCCTGTATGTATGTATGTATACATGTATACATACATATACATAGTTATAGCTAGAGCTTCTTAAAGAATTGGTCTTTTTTATCATTATAAAATGCTCTTTGACTCCAATCACAATTTTTATTTTACAGTCTGTTTTGTGATATTCAAAGGGCCACTCCAACTTTTTTTTATGATTACTGTTTGCATGATGTATCTCTTTCCATTCTCGGTATATAAAAGACTCTTAAAATAACAGTAAGAAATAGCAAACATGTTTACCAGTTTTTATAACTCCTGTGATGCAACAGATATGTGTATATATTTGAAGAAATAACATGAGCTAGATTGTCCATAGAAGTACTACTTGTAATAGCCTCAAATGGAAAACAGCACAAAAGCCTATCAGTAAGAGAACATATAAGCAATTTGCCATATATTTATACAATGGAAATTTGAAATGAGAGTAAATTATATACAACTAAATATAATAGTATTGCTAAGCTTGACAAATATAATATTGAATTAAAGAAGATGAACATAAAAGAGTGTGCATGTGTGAGTCCATAGAGATGTCATGAAAACAGATAAAAGCAGTCTGCACTTTCGAAAGTCAAGGCAGTGGTTACCCTTTGTGGTAGATAGTGGAAGGAAGCATGAAGGGATATTTTGGGTATTTCTTTATCAAAATCCTGGTTATACATGAGTGTTTCCTTTGTGAAAGTTAACTGATATGTGTATTTATATACACACACACATATATATATATGTTAGTCTTCCATTAAAAATTTATACAGAACTATGACTGGAATAAAATATGTAATGTTCATATACTGAAACCTGATGAAGATGGAAAAAATGACCAACCTCACTCATGACCACAGACACAAAACACTTAGATAAAACATTAGCAAATCTAATCTACCATTATATTAAAATAATAATGCTCTAGGAAACCATGAATGATTCAATATTAAGAAATATAAAAATATCATTGATTACATCAATAGGTCAAGAGAGACAAACTTCATGCTCATATTAATAAATGTCAAAAGGGATTTAACAAAATTCAATATCCATTTCTGATAAAAGTTAAACAAATTACACACAGAATATTCCTCCAACATGGTTTAAAAAAATGATCTCAAACCAGTAGCTTACATCATACTTAAGAGCAAAACCAAAGAGAAATGTTTTCCAAATGTGTTTTGTCAAGGAACATGATTTAAATCATAATGTATTGAAAAAGTACCAGCAGGAGTTCATGACATCTAAATAACATGATGTTAAGATGGAACTTTTCCTGTTGACTCAGTTTCACTGGAGGCTCCCAAATCTGAGAGCTAACATTGAGTTGCATGTCTTGAGATATCTGAACTTGAACTGAGTTGTCGAATATCTCCACACGTTGGACCCCTTGGGTAGTATTAGCTTATGCATATGCAGAACAGGCTAAGAGACTATAAAACCCTCTTCCAGAAACAACTCTCTAGACTGTGAAGAGAAGGCAAAGAATTTACTGCACTCAGAGAGGCAGTGTTAGCTATTGTTCAGAATAGCTAGTAGGCCATGTATTACCTCTATAGAGGAAAGGATGGAATCTTTAAGAGCATCATTTGAAATCTTGACATTATCTTCAGAAGGAGAGAAACAGAAACTGACTCCTAAAAAGATTAAAGGCCAGAGTTGGGAGCTGGTGGCTCACACCTGTAATCCTAGCTACTCAGGAGGCTGACATCTGAGGATCATGGTTCAAAGCCAGCCCGGGCAGGAAAGTCCGTGAGACTCTTATCTCCAATAAACCACCAGAAGTGGTGCTGTGGCTCTAGTGCTAGAGCTCTTGCCTTGAGCTGAAGAGCTGAGGTATAGCACCCAGGCCTAGAGTTTAAGCCCCACGACTGACACA
>NW_012267241.1:19903694-19959515 GCF_000151885.1 Dipodomys ordii | reverse complement strand
TGCCTAGCAAGTAGGAGGCCCTGAATTCAAACTCTAGTACTTACACACACACATACACACACACACACACACACACACACACACACACACACCAAAGATGATTTATAGGCATGTTCAAAACCTTAATGCAAATTGAAGTCCACAATTATGTTTGGAAAAAAGAAATTTTAATAAACAATAAGCATAAAATATATCAAAATGAATTAAGGCACATTTTAATTTGCTTGTTGTGCTATCCAATATGACCTAAGTGATGATGGTGGTGTTTTTAGCTCACAGGCAGTAAGTATATAGGAAGACTAATGTTGCTAAATTGTGTCTTCCCAACCAATACAGAATTACTCTCCTATGTTTTTTTTCATTGCACTATGACGTGAAAATTCCATTTTTCACTGGCATCATTAGTGCAGAGGATGACTCAGAGCAAGATTACCTTCCAAAATCCTGTACAATTTGTAATGATGTCCAAGAGAGATATTGAAAGATTTTCTGTCACATAACACACTTAGTATCATGAGTACATCTATGTACAGTGAAGAAAATCCGAAGGACAAATAATTTGCATTGTACACTTTACCTAATATTTATTTGTCCAGGTTCAGTACTATTTCTACTTAGATTGTTTTCATCTGTGCTTTTAGAAACTTCAGGGTGAGTAGATAACCTTGTCTTTGATGTACTTTGACTTGGCTTGTCTAATGAAGATGGTTTGAGACTGTAAGAGTGCTTTTCACTGATAAGTAGGTTCTCTCTTGATTCTTCTTGAACTCCATTGTTTAAAAAGAAAAGCAGGTAATGTTTATGCATCATTGAGTGTCAGAGACCACACTAAATGTTTGACAGATATGATTTACTTTAGTGTATGAAGTTCTACTTTATGGTAGACACCATTATTAACTGAATAAGGAAGCAAGAAAGCATAAGAAAATAGCTCTTCCAGCCAAACCATTTGCTGCATATGTTTTATCATGCAAACAACAATGAGACAAAACATTTAATCAGCAGTTAAACAATAGTAAAAATACCCTTGGGTAACATGGATCTGTGATTGTTAAATAGATAACAATTCGATGATCATTGAGGCCTCTGTGTCAAATATGAAGATGGACCACAAGTATAAAGATAGATCACATGTACCTTTCTAGTGTTCTTCAATATCCACAGCCTTTTCTGAACAGATCAAAGCATAATTGCACATTGTATTTACACATAAAGCGAATTAACATACATCATTTTATTGGTATAAATTATGTTCGAGTGATAATCATGACATCTCAGATTGTCCACTTAAAATTTCCTCTTGGATATCTCCAAGTACTTGAAACTCAGCCTATCTTAAGCCACGTTTGGATCTTCCTCAGAGTCTGGCTTTTCCAGTGTTCCCTCACACAGTAAATGACCCAGATTTCTGTGTGGTTTAGGAGGTAGAAGAAGCTCCCTGGTAGTCTCAGACATCACCATCTATCACGCCTGGATGTTTGGTCCATCAGTGCTCATGTCACTTTCCTCCCAGCATCTTACAAATGTCTGAGCTGCCACCATGTCTTTCCCGGACCATTTCTACAGCCTCATCAGTGTCTTGTCACGTCTTCTTGTGGCACCTCTGGTTTTTCTCTATCCTCTATCTAAACAAAGTCTTCTTAAAAGCAAATCTCACCATGTGAACCCTGTTTAAGAGCTTTCAATGGCTTCCTATCATTCCTAAGCTAAAAGCCCACTTCCCTGAATTTCCTATCAAAGCCTGTATGGTTAGACTTTCCTTAACCAAATTCAAGTTGCAGCATACTTCTTCTACTGTCTCTCGTCCAGCTGAGGATCACTTTTGTCACAGCCTTGTACTGTTTCCTATCGCACTTTGCACACAACTGTTTTCTCTCTTTGCCATCTGATAATTTGTCGGGGACCAATGAATATCTTCATTTAAAAAAAAAGCACGACACAGACTTTACACATTTCACAAAGATAAAGTCAAAATGAATCATACACTTAAATGCAAAACAAAAAAAAACTGTAAAACTCCTAGAAGATAACATAAAGGAAAATCTAGATGACTTTGAAGATGACTTTAAGATACAGTTCCAAAGGTATTATCCATGAAAGAAATATTTGATGAACTTGAAGCCATTAAAATGAAAAACTCCTGCCCTATGAAAGACACTGTCAATAAAATGAGAATAAAAGCCACAGACTGGTAGAAAACATCTTTAAAATGCAGACCTGGTAAAAGTCTGTTATCTAAAATAAGAACTCTTAAAGTGGGTGTGGGGCACTCACACCTGTAATTTTAACTACTCAGGAGGCTGAGATCTGAGGATTGTACTTTGAAGCCAGCCCAGGCAAGAAAGTTGGTGAGATTCTTTAAAAAAAAACAGATATATCTTTTATTTCATATTTTACAAAATAAAACCTCATTGTACTCCGTCTGTGAGATTCTTTTTTTTAAATTTAATTTAATTTAATTTTATTTGTGAGATTCTTATCTCCAATTGACCACCAGAAAAATGGAAGTGGTACTGTGGTTAAAAGTGATAGAGTGTTAGCTAGCTGGGAGAGACCTGATTCATACCTCACACCTGTCAAAAACAAAAAAGCAAAAACAAACAAAAAGAACCAAAAAAACCTCTTAAAACTCAACAAGAAAAAAAACATTAAAAATGGGCACAAACATCTTGATGACAAAGATAGATGTACATAAAAATATGAAAAGATATACCATATCATACTACATTAGTGAAATGCAAACTGAAACAACAAGGAGTCATCACAGTAAATCTATCAAGATGGTGAAAATCTAACATACTGGCAACATCAAATGATACCCAGGATGTGGGTTCATTGCTGGTGGAAATAAAAACTAACAACAGCCCCTTTGGAAGTTAGAACCGAGTGCATATTTATTGTGTAATCCCAAATCCCATTCCTTGGTATTTACCTAAATGAGTTGAAAAACCTATATTCGCATAAAATCCTGCACACAAATATTTATAGCTGCTTTAATCATTCATAATTGCCAACACTTGGAAGCAATCACTTTCATTAAATAGGTAAATGGATAAACATTGTGGGTATATCACAAAATGGAATATTAGTTCTAAAAATGAGAAGACATTACGGTAACTTCAGTGCATGTTAGGTGAAAGGAATCCGTTTAAACAGCCTGCATATTGTGTACTGCAATACATGACAGTCTGAAAGACAGACTAAGGAGACAAACTAAAAAGACAGTTATGAGGGAAGGGAGTGAGAGGCCAGTGAAACAGAGCATTTCAGGCAGTGAAACCACGCTGCACGATACTATGATGACAGATCGCTTTTGTTACATGTTTGCCAAAGTCTATGAAATGAAGGACACCTAGAGTGAGCCCTACATGTGTCAACGATGGACTTTGAGTAATAGTGATACATTAGTATAGCTTTATTGATTGTAAATATGTCCCAGTCTAGAGGGGAATCTGGATAGTTGGGGAGGCTGTGTGTGAGATATGGGAACTCTGTACTTTCTGCTTGGTTTTGCTGTAAACTCCTATTGTCTAAAACATAAAGAATATTTTAAGTAATAGTCTCAATATAAAATATATGCGTATATATGCATTTAAAATGTAAATATATGTGTACACATAAAAAGATATGTATTTATATGTTAAACTATATGTGTACATATATACATATGTAATATATACACATATGACATGCATACTATATCACACACAACATATCATGTACAATATATCATGTTCTATATAATATATTATGATTTGTATTACATATTATATATCATATCATATATGTATATTTTAGATACCCATTTGTATAGCAAAATTAGCTGTCCAAGAAGGTATTTCATTTTGACATTTCTGCACATGTTTACAATGTATTCTAATTAATTGCACATTACTCTCCCTTATCCCCCTCCATAACAGAATTTAAACCAGTTTCATTGCTTTATTTTCAAATCCTCTCTTTTGACAATATCATCTTACTTAGTCCATCTCCCTCTTGCTAGTCCCCTCCCCAAAAAGGCTTTCTCTTCCCCTTCTCTTCAACCTCCTATTGATCAACAGATTTCATTAAAGTTCTTTATGTTGTTTTTACGTCAAGAGAATGAGAAGAAAAGTAACAGATTGGTGGATACTGGTAATGTACCTCAAAATTATTTGCCCTCCATCATTTCCCCCCTTCTCCTTCCCATAATAACATAAGTTAAACTTATGTTATTGTTTATATAATGTATATACTTATGTATACAGGTATGTATATGCATGTTCATAAAAGTATGTTTTTTTCATTCAGTCTTCTTACTAGCTGATAGGTGCCAGTGACTCTTGATGAGATGTCGTTTTAATTTAGATGTAGTAGCCCAGTGCTCAAGTCTGAAAAGAGCTTCATCTCCCCAGCACTATTACCATGTATATATAAACAATCTTTTCTGAGTCCTTTCCCCATCTGCTTGTAACATGGAATCAAGAGAAACAATGACAACATTTTTTAAATATTATAAAAGTTAATATAATCATAATACCCTCTTATGTTTTGATGTTTTTGCATAGATAAAAAATGTGCTAAGCTAAAACAGATGGCCATAGAGGTCATTGTTTTTGTCTTATTTTGGCTTTGTGTTAAAAACTAATTTGAATGAATAATCCATTACTTTGATATTTCACATTTCCATGCATTCATTAAAAGAATTATGTCTACCAGTTGAAAAAAATGCTTAAACAGTTCACAGATGCCATTATAGTAATTGTCCCCCAAATTTTGTTTTCCTATTACCCTGTTTCCCATAGCACTCTGTAATTTCCTAAAATTTATATAAAATGAAAAATAATTATAAACTCATATGCTCTAATATCAGACTGACCAATATCATCATTTTAGTTCTTAAACTAGGGGCTGTGTGATCTTTGGAAAAAAATGTATTTTTTAAGCTTTCTGAGGCTTAATCTATAAAGTAGTGGTAAAAAAAATTATTTCCTGACAATACAGAATAAATGAGAGACATTCGTGAAAGGCCTAGAGAATAGACAGACAGACAGACAAGTAGAAAGATAGATTGATAGACAGATGGAAGGTAGAGAGATGAGAGATAGAGAGATAGATAGATAGATAGATAGATAGATAGATAGATAGATAGATAGATAGATAGATGCTAGGTAAAGTATATGGAGTAATACAATGTTTAACTTAGTACTAATAAAAGTAGGTTGAAATTTCATTTGAGAAGGGCTTTGGAAAAGTCATTCCAAAGTTAACCTAAAAGAATCAGGATGCTGACAATTAGGAAGAACTCAAAGCATAATAATAGAATGCTATTATGGAATCGAGTTCATAAAGCATACATACAGGGGCTGGGAAGGTGGGCTCAGTGGTAGAGTGCTTGCCTTGCATGCATGAGGCCCTCAGCACCATATAAGCAGAAAAAGCTGGAAGTGGCGCTGTGGTGATAGAGCACTAACCTTGAGTTGAAGAGCTGAGGACCAGTGCCCAGACCCAGAGTTCAAGCCCCATGACCAACAAAAAAAAAGCACACATACATAGTTGTACATATTTAGTGTATAATAAAGCTGGCATCATAAATCACTGGGAAAGAATAGCTTGCTCAATAAATTTTGTTGGGATATTGGCTAACCATTTGGCAAGACAGAAATTTAATCTCTTCCTCAAACATATACCAAAATAAATTCCAGATGAGTTTATATTTAAATGTAAAAAAGTGAATGATAGAAAAGTCTGGAAGAAAACAGGAATGGAAAGGCCATCATAGACATTGTTTTATATACTAAAACAATGACAACACAAAAATAAACATCTTTGTAAGCCATTGCAACCAAACATCTCAATAATAATTGCAACTTTAAGGGTAGGGAAAGGGTAAATACCTTTCAAACTATACAAAGAAATGTTATAAATACTATAGTAGACAAATAGCCCAATAGCAAAGTATGTGAAGCATGCGAGCAAGAATAAAATTACAAATGGAAACTAAGGCAACATCAATAGATTGATTCTTCTCAATGACAGAGATGAGGAAAAGGAGAAAATGGACTTCATCCAGGACCTGGAAAACAGTCATCTCAAAACAGAGGTAGGAACTTTCTGCCAGGCGGAGGGAACTTTGTGAGCAAAGGTAACCATGCTTGGTCTGTTGCAACTTAAAAATGTATGGAAAGGGTGGCTATATGGAAGGACAAGAAAAAGAAAGTTGTCTTGTTCTATTTAATGTTATAACAACCTATCTGAGATCTGAATACAATATATGATATTTTCATTTTTTTATTTTTGGCAATCAGAGCCTGACACTCACTAAGCATATGCTCTATCACCTGAGTTACACTCTAGCTCCCTTTTTAGCTTTAGCTATTTTTTCTGATAGAGTGTCACTTTTGTCTTAGACCAGCCTCAGATTGAGAGCCTCCTACCAATGTCTCCTGTATAGCTGGGACCATGGGTGTTGGCCAGCAATCCTAGTTTGTTGGTTGAGTTGGAATCTCACTGATATCTTGTTCAAGGTGATCTGGGTGTGATCTTCCCAATACTTACTTCCTGAGTAACTGGGATTACAGGAGTGAACCACCATGCCTGGTCTATGAAAGGTTTATTTACTCATAGTCCTAGAAAGGAGGTACAACTCATCCTCAAAGTAACCAGTCTGTACCTTGAGAGTAAGAACTCAGCCTCTAGAGAAAATGATTAATATTCAAAACCTCTGAAAGTCTGCAACACGTCAACAGTGTTATGCGGACGACCTAACCTCAACAAGAATTTTGGTAAGGACAAACCATATTCCAAACAGTAGCAAAAGTAATGTTCAGTGGTACATTAATTTCTTGAGGTAACTTACTGGTTTTCAAGGCATGGCCAGAAAAAACAAACAAAAAATCCCCGACACCGTAATTATAATGAAAAAAATACCATAACAAATCAATCAAAATATGCAATTTCCTAGGAAATTTCCACCATGAGAGAGTTGTCAGATTTGCTTTTGTAGAGTTGTCATTAAAAGGAGAAAAATCTCCTGTTTTGAAGGAATTACTTTGAGCCCAAAGGCAATGAGTAGACTAGACAACCCATGAGTTATGTTGGTTTTAACTTTGGGGAACTGGATTCCAGGACTAAAATGGAAAATGGGAAAATGGAAAATTTTCAAGCTGCACTTTGCTGGATTATTTTATTGTATGATAGTATTTAGAAGCTATTGAAGAGCTTAAAGAAGGAATAAACACCATCACAAAGCATGCATGAAATCCTTTAAAGGTTCTGTTTGACATTATCATCCTAGAATATCACTTTATATCTGAAGTTATTAATAAGAAAACCAGCAACTTTTAAAACTTTTCTGAAGGTGAGAAGTATGGGGTAGGGAAGAAAAATGAGAAAGAAGGAAATAAATGGGAATAGCCACAGGGAGACTCTGTTTCAGATTGGCATCGTGAGACCCGGCAGGAAATTCTTGGACAGAGGTATCATCATACTAGATATTCCAGAGCTTGAGATGTAGCCAGGTTTGTCTGTGTGGCCACTGAATCCTGGGTAGCTATGGTCCCCATCAATTTCCTTTCCAGGAGCAAATTTTTATTGCTTCTCTCCAAAATGGTTTACAAATAACTTAAGCTCTTAGTTTTTCATGTCACTACAAGAGGAACTCATTTTCCTACAAGAATTATTCCCCAGTTCCTCAACGCTGGGTTATTTACACTCTATTCCTAATACCAGTTGCAATGCAATTCTATCACATGGTGGACATTTAATCTGATGTTTGAAAAGGCATTCTCTCATTTCCATAAGAATCTGTCTCTTATAGGAATACTAACTTGTCTTTGTGGATGGTTTAAAGAAAATTGATCCTACACTTAGAAATAATTGCTAGCCTGATAATGTACCAAGATTTTTGGTAGCTGCTTGCCTTCATGACCAAGCTCAAGGTTTATAATGAAAACCTTGTTTCCAGATCCAGCCTGGTTCTTGAAAGGACAAGCTCAAGTCTGGTCTTGCAGAAAAGTTCTTCTCATGTTCTTCCATGGCTTCCACATAACTACCATCAAGATGAAAAACCCATCTCACTCCTGTGTGGTGTTTTAATTACCTGACAAGAATATTGGGGTGTTCACTGATTCCCCCAAAGTAGAGGAATACTTCTTTCCTAGGCGGTTCTCAAACCCTGCAGTCTGATGAATTGGTGGAACAGTTTTTACAACTCTGGCCATCTGGTACTGATTTACTCTCTTCATCTCAAACCCTTCCAAATTATTATTTCAATTGGGGAGGGAGATCAGCGATACCACAGAGTGACACATATTCCCAGGAAAGCCTGGCAGGCAGCCCTCTGCGACTAGAGACGGTAGCGGCCGCCACCTGTCTCTCTCAGAGGGACAACATGCACCAAGGTTTCCTTTCTGGAATCTACCTAGATAAAGGCGGGATTGTTCTTGTTTTCTTCTTATGTGTGTTGGGTTTGGAAATCTGATCCTCCAGTTTTCCCAGTGGCCCGGGTATGAGGGGTTATGGACTTTTCTTGCCACCTATTCTGTGAGAGGATTCTAAGTGTACTAACACCATGAATAGCCAAGTCTCCTTGGGTCACTGAGAACACCAGGTGCTGGTAACACGGGGCTGGAAGGAAGAGCAGAGTTCCAGAGGATGGCCAACGGGAAGGGGTGAGTGGTTTTCAAAGCAAATGGGTTTACTGTAACTTCCATGACGATTGCTGCCTTCAAATGCTAGTCAGGAAGGAGAACCAAGGATGCTTCGTATGCAGTCATTCCTTTGAGATTTCCAATAAAGACACCCACACAGTGCCCCGAAGTTGCTGGGGTGCTGCTGACTGTTAGGTGGGTAACATCTGAGGCAGCGAGGAGCAGACTCTAATGGTGCTGCAACCTAGGGGACAGGAAGATAGCATGTTTGGTTGGTACACCCAGAAGGACTCTGGGAATTGAAGAAAACATTGGTTTAAGGTGGGGGCTATGGAGAGGTTGTGGGGAGGCCTTTGAACTTATGATCGAGGACCATGCTGTAGTTCCCACTCTGCCTCCCACTGGCCAGCTCTGTCCATGTTCTGAGCTAGTCGCCTAGTGAGGGAATTGGTGCTGCCAAGCCTCCTCCTCCTACTATTGAGTCACTGGCCCTAACCGAGGGTCTCAGGCAAGGGTGTGGCCCTAATAGTGTTACGAAAGAGTTTCTGCTTATAGAATGGGCAAAAATGTATGAAAATTATGTTCTGAAAGGGGAAATATTGATCAAGATGCATCGTTCTTATAAAGTGGTTTGCTGAATGGGAACTCCTCTAGTAATAGCTACAGATAATAATAATAATATGCTTAAAAATTCTCTTCAGTTGTATCAAGGTTCAGACTTACATCTTTCTTTCAGTATCTGAATATATATGGAGCCCTTTTCCCCATCTCAGGGCCTGTGCTCATCTAGATGACTCCTACCTCTACCCCCCAAGGCTGTTTTCCAAAAGCTGAGCCTGGTTAATTTATCCTGAAGACTTTTACTCAAAGCCACTCCCTTCAATTAGCATTGGTGCCCACCGAGTGTCACCAGAGCACCCAGCCCTCTGCCTGAAAGCATTTATCACACTTAGAATCCCACTTATTTAATTTCATTATTTTTACTTCTCCACTAGACAGGCTCCAGGATGACAGTAGACGTTTTCTGTCTCATTCAGTATAATTTATTTCAAATGCCGACACCTGTGACAACCATTTATTAAGCATGTAATAAACATTTGTTATAGATTAAGCCAGAGGGAGCAATAATCACTTTTCCTGAGTACCTGCGTATTTCACGCCAAGTGAAGGCTTTGATTTATCCACTCTCTTACAAGAGAAAGAGCCACTGCGGTAAGAAATTTGGATTAATAACATCATTTGAAGTTTTAGTTTGTGTAGCAGTTAGCTCCAACTGTGTGCTCTACCACAAAAGCTCCTTATAATGCTTTCCAGAAGGCCAGGAATTTTCAAACACAGAGGATTAAGTCTGATGGATTGTAAGCTACTCCCAAAGTTAGTTAAAGCTTTATGCACCTTCTTTGGTCACAGTGTTGAATTCATTCTCAGTTGACTTCAAAAAAATGTATTTTCTTCTTTAGAATAACCAGTAACTGATGACATAGGTTTGGGATAATTGGATGACATATTACATGGGAAGTAAATATAAAAAAAAAAGCAACATGGCTAACTGAAATGTTTTCTATAGACAATATTAGCAACTATGAGGTTCTATCTGCACTGTAAAAGCAGTAAACATACTCTTTTGATTAATAAAGCAACACAGATCACAAATACCAAAGGTTTAGGATAACCAGCAAGGCTGGCTGGTCACTCTAGTGTAGACTGTGAGCTGGGAGTCGTTACCTTTGGGTTTTAATCCCACACTGCCTGTAGGTGAGTCCTATTCTGAGGAAGTATAGGGCATCTTATTCCTTCCTCATCTGTAAAATGAGTTAGTCAGGGGATGTTTCCTATCAGCTCTGAAATGAGTGAGGGGCAATTAAGAGTCTTTGAATAAAGATGAAAGAACAGCAATGGTTATAGTGGGGACAATCTTTGTATCCGCACACTGCAACACCAAAGAGTGGGGCCTCCGTGTTGGGAGGGGGTACCATAAATGTGCAGGATATTCCACAGACATTTGCTCCTCATAGCTTGCTCCTCATAACATAACTCAATGAGTGAAGGGGTGTTCTTGTGATACCCATTGCATACACATGAGGACAGGAAGAAAAAGAGAGTCAGTAAAAGCATTGATGGGAGGTCTCTCACACCATGTGGATCTACTCTCTTGGCAGGTGTCTCCAGATTAAGATGAAAACAAGTGGGGTCTTCAGAGAGACTAGCAGAAGCCCCATGGGCTACAGGTTCCTTTCATGTCAGCTGAAGCTGCACTGAAGTCCTGCACTGTATCTGAATGAGAAGACCCTGGGCTCCAGCCCTTGTGGGCTAAGGTTGAATATCCCCTCCCTGAGCCTTGCAAATGATCAGGTACTGAAGAAAATTTAAGCAAACAGCTTTTTCATACAGAGCTTGACCTCATTCTGTCCCTGGAGCTGTGGCCCAAAACACGTGCATTCTGAGCAGAACCCCAGAATCCATGAGGTGGGAGGCGAAGTCCCCATGAACATGCAAGAGGAAAGGCACAAAGGTTAGTCCCCTGGCAGGGAGAAGATAAGGCTGGCGGGTGGAGAAGGAGAAAGGTGGAGTCAGCCAAAGGCAATAAACAGTCCTTTCAGGAGTGACTCAGAGCAACACTGGGGAAGAGAAAGAAATGAGCCTGTTAAGAAATGAGAAGGGAAGGAAATGACTGCTTTAAGAATGTCTGGGGCACTGAACTATGAAAGGGGACAAAAAGGCCCTTAGCAAGAGAACTAGAAAGGCCCCGTATAAAGAGCTGGAGGCCAGACTAACTGGGCTGAGGTGGAATCGTAGTGTTTTGATTTGCATTTCCTTTATGGCCAGAGATTTGGGGCATTTATTTATGTGTCTATTGGCCAATTTTACTTCTTCTGAGAAGTATCTCTTTCAGGTCATATCTTATTTATTATTTGGGTTGTTATTTCTTTGAGGATTTAATTTGTTGACCTCGAATTGTATTCTGGATATTTAGACCTTTGACTGCTCTCTCTCTCTCTCTCTCTCTCTCTCTCTCTCTATATATATATATATATATATATAGCTGGTAAAATTTTTCTTCCATTCTGTGAGCTTTCTATTCAGCTTGTTAGTTATGCAGAAACTTTTAAGTTTTATGTAATCCCACTTATCAGTTCTTTCTTTGATTTGTTGTGTTTCTGGACAACAACAAATACTGGCAAAGATGTGCCATAAAAGAAACACTAATACATTATTGGTGGAAATGTAGCTTGTTCAACCACTCTGGAAAGCAGTATGGAAGTTCCTCAAAAAATGAAACATAGGGGCTGGGAAGATGGCTCAGTGGGAGAGTGCTTGCCTTGCATTCCTGAGGCCCTAGGTTCGATTCCTCAGCACCACATAAACAGAAAAAAAAAAACGGAAGTGGTGCTGTGACTCAAGTGGTAGAGTGCTAGCCTTGAGCTGAAGAGCTGAGGAATAGTGCCCAGGCCCAGAGTTCAGGCCCCATGACCGACCAAAAAATGAAACATAGAGTTTCCCTATGACCAGAAATCCCATCTCTGGGCATGTATCCAATAGAACACAAACAGGGTTACAGTAAAGCCATCAGTACAACCATGTTCATTGCAGCAGTATTCACTGTAGCCAAGATATAGAATCAGTCCAAATGCCTCTCAGTGGATGAATGTATCAAAAAAAATGTGGTACATACACACAATGGAATTTTACTCATCTATCAGAAAGAATGATTGTATACAATTGGTAAGAATATGGAAAGACTTGGAAAAAAGTTATATTAAGGGAAGTAACTAGACCCAGAGAAACAAAGGTTGCATGTTTTCCCTCATTTATGGTAGCTAGAACGTACTATAAGTAAACAAACTGAGTGGTATATGAGTGGTTACAAAAATTAACTGAAAGTCAGGTGTCAGTGGCTCACTCCTATAATCCTAGCTACTAAGGAGGCTGAGATCTGAGGATTGCAGTTCAAAGTCAGCCCAGGCAGGAAAAGTCTGTGAGACTCTTATTTCCAAAAAAAAAAAAAAAACCACTAGAAAACCAGAAGTGGTGCTGTGGCTCAAGTTGTAGAGCGCTCGCCTTGAGCTGAAGACCATAGAGACAGCCCCCAAACCCAGAGTTCAAGCCCCATGACCAAACAATAAAAATAAATAAATAACTGAAGTACCACGGAGAGCTCAAATAGTATAACCTTTTAGAAAGACTGGCCAAAAGGAAATAGGTATATCCAAGGGAGAAAAGGGCAGAGGGAAATGAATGTGGGGATGGGGGAGAATGTAGTCAAGAATTAATAGTATATACCACAAAATTAAGAAAAGTAAGAGAAGAGGTGGGTGGAGCAGAGTGGGTGAGAACGTTGAAGGGATGATGCTGTTCAAGATCACTGTATTCATAAGTTGCTTTGTTATATGACATCTCCATTCCACAATTCCTTAAAGATAAAAGTAAAGGTCTGGGGGCTGAAGCTACCAGACAGCCCTTAGGGCTGATGTTAAGGGAGGACAGGTTGGAAAGTAAAGTAGTCAGGGGCCTGCCTATGGACCATCCACCAAGCTGGCTATCTACAAATTCAATGCCATACCTATCAATATTCCAACCTCATTCTTCAAGGAAATAGAAGAGGCAATCAAAAATTCATATGGAACAATAAAAGACCCTGAATAGCCAAAACGATCCTCAACAGAAAAGAACAGTGCTGGAGGAATATCAATACCAAATTTCAAACTCTACTACGAAGCCAGAGTAATCAAAACAGCTTGGTACTGGCACAAGAACAGACCTCAGGACCAATGGAATAGAATTGAAAACCCAGAAATGAACCCACAGACCTATAGCCATCTAATCTTCGATAAGGGAGCTAAAAAAATAGAATGGAAGAAAGACAGCCTCTTCAGTAAATGGTGCTGGCAAAATTGATTAATCACTTGTAGAAAACTAAAGCTAGGTCCTTATATATCACCCTGCACCAGAATCAACTCCAAATGGATCAAAGACCTCGGAGTCAAAGCAGATACTCTGAAAATATTACAGGACAGAATAGGACAAACCCTAGGTCTACTTGGCACAGGCCAAAATTTTCTTAATAGAGACCCAGAAACACAACAAATCAACGAAAGGCTGGACAAATGGGATTGCATAAAGTTGCAGAGCTTCTGCATGGCAAAGGACATAGCTAGTAAGAAACCCCATGGACTAGAAGATCTTCACTAGCCATACAATGGACAAGGGTCTCATATCTAAAATATACCTGGACTCAAAAAGTTAAATTCCCCAAAAACAAATTTTCAAAGAAACAACTGCCTATTAAATAAGTGGAAAGACTTAAAGAGAAACTTCTCTGAAGAGGAAATAAGAATGGCCAATAGATACATGAAGATATGCTCAACCTCTCTAGCCATAAAAGAAATGCAAATCAAAACAACATTGAGATTCCACCTCACCCCAGTTAGAATGGCTATAGTCAAGAACTCTAATAACAACAGATGCTGGAGGGGATGTGTAGCGAAGGGAACCTTACTACATTGTTGATGGGAGTGTAAGATTGTTCAACCACTTTGGAAAGCAGTATGGAGGTTCCTCAAAAGACTCCACATAGAGCTCCCCTATGACCCAGCAATCCCACTTTTGGGCATTTACCCAAATGATCACAAACAAGACCACACTAAAGCTACCAGCACAACTATGTTTATTGCAGCATTATTTACCATAGCTAAGATATGGAACCAACCCAGACGTCCCTCAGTAGATGAATGGATCAAGAAAATATGGTATATATACACAATGGAATTCTGTGCCTCCATCAAAAAGAATGACATTGCCCCATTTGTTAGGAAATGGAAAGACTTGGAAAAAATTATATTAAGTGAAGTAAGCCAGGCCCAAAGAAACATAGGTCCCATGGTTTCCCTTATTTGAAGTAACTAGTATATGTCTGAGTCAAACAGAAAAGGTCAGATAAGTTGATTTTAGGGGAATGAACCCCAAGTATTCAAATTTTTTTTCTTTATTCTTTCATGCAATTGTTTCTTTCTTTCTTTTTTTTTTTTTGCCGGTCGTGGGGCTTGAACTCTGGGCCTGGGTGCTGTCCCTCAGCTCTTCAGTTCAAGGTGAGCGCTCTACCACTTGAGCTACAGTGCCACTTCCGGTTTTCTGGTGGTTTATTGGAGATAGGAGTCTCACAGTCTGTCCTGCCCGGGCTGGCTTTGAACCGAGATCCTCAGATCTCAGCCTCCTGAGTAGCTAGGATTACAGGCGTGAGCCACCAGCGCCCGGCCCATGCAATTGTTTCTAACATATTTATAAGGTGACTTCTATGTTGCTTGGTATGTCCCTCCCCCACGGTATAACCCCTGCTTTCACTGTATTTAATGTTGGTATAATTTGTGGAGGGAAAGGGCAAAAACAAATTGTTTAACTAGGGATACAGGTGGACCCATTGCAACCATAAGATGTACAAGTTGTTATCTTGAAAAACGAACTTCACAACTTTGGTGGGGGGGAGGGGAGGATTGGGTAGGAGGAGGTTGGGGGAGTATGAGAAGGGATGGAAAGAGGAAACAAAGAAGAGACAACAATGCTTGATAAGAAATGTACTTGCTATCCTGCCCATGTAATTGAAACTCCTCTGTATGGTATTCTCACAGCATAAATAAATAAATAAATAAATAAATAACTGGTGGCCAGAATACAAGCCTTGATCTGAGCCCTTATACTACTTTGTAACCTCAGGCTACTCTCCTGGCATCTACCTGGATGTTTGCTCACCTGGATCATGCTGCTAAAGACTGCCTTCCTGTACAGGCTCCTGTTGGGATTGAGTCAGTGCACAGGCATGCTCAAGCAGTGGAAAATATTTGAAGATACAAGTTCACTATTTCTTCCCCATAAAATCCCTGAAATCCAAAAATAGAGTAAACCAAAAGGAGCTAAACTCATTTAACAGTAAAACTTGGTCTCGTCTAAACTCATTTAATCATCAGAGCTGACCTGATCTAAGACTAGACTATATTGTATACTTATCACACTTATTGTAAATATTCTTTTATTTAGAAGCAGAAATTTGAATGTATTTTCTTAGTGGCTGACACTCCAGGCCCCAATAGAAAATAATATATAGTATATAACAATATGCCCATTGCTTCACTGAAATCTAAAAAATTTGGAATGCTATTGGTGCAAGAGGTTTTAGAGAAGAAATTCTGGATGGCTTTTGTGGCTCTTGCATGGAACCCTGGCCTTCTAGTTTATAGGGAATCAGTTCCAGAAGTTTCTCCCCAAGTCTATAAGGCCTCAACTTGGCTAATCTTGCTAAAAAAAATACCAAGGAAGAGACTAATTTATTAGCTGTTAATGTTGTTATGCAATAATCTTGATCTCTGGGTTGCAAAAACCCAGTTGGAAGAGTTAGAAATGTAAAGTGAGCATAATGGCAAAAATGTCAAGTTCAGAAAAATAGATTAGTTTTCAAGAGGAGTTTCCAGAAGTCAAATCGACAGTAAAGTTCATGCAATTTTAACAGGGGAAAAAAAAGGTGTTGCTTTTATTCAGAACTGTTTTGTTTCTGTGATGGTTTGATTTTAGTCTTATCTAAAGAATAGCTATTTTTCTGTGTGTATGAAGCCAGGGTTTTGAGCATAAGGGAATAAGAAAAAAACAGCAAGCTCCTGTATCTGCAACTTTCACAGAACAAGGAGAAATCCAGATCAGGTCACGGCTGGCATTCTGGGTGTACAGGTCCTGGAGCAGAATATACTCTGGTTGGGTAGGCAGGGTTTTGAAAAGTGAGGCAGATGAGAATGGCTAAGGGGTGGTGTTAGCTATGAGAGAGGTATGCTTAAGGAGAGGCGGCCCATTCCATTCAGCCTGTCTGGGACCTGGAACAGAAAGGTGAGTGGCTGTCTGTGTGTCTACACACACACACACACATACACACACACATGCATGACCTGTGTTGTAGTCCATCCCTCACTCAGCCTCTATCCCCTTGCTGAGGAAACGTCTGCGATATTCAGCCCAGGCTGGAACAGACAGTATGCTCTCATCAAGTCTGATGTGTTCCCAGCCCACAACAAGGCTTGTTTTCAGTACTCCCAGGGTTGCCCAATCCTGCGAGCAGAAGGCAGGATATCATAGTGGTTAGGGGTATGGCCAGACGAATCCTTGGCTAGAGTGTGAATCTCAGCCCTTCATGATTTTGATCAAGGTTTTTAATATCCTTATGTTACCCTTTTCCCCTTACATGTGATAGAATGACCTGGATGAATGCACCTACTCTTGAAGTCTGATGAAAATCAAGTGAGACAGTTCCTGTAAGGCTGTCCAGAGTCCAGCACTTAGAAATTTCTTCTTTTATGAGTGGTGTCCCTGGATGTTTGTGCCGCTCCAAGGACTTCAGCCATGACAAGCAGTATGTTGGGTGTATAAACCCTCAATCTCAGCTCAGACAATTGGATCTTAAGTAAAAATACTATTTATTTATTTTTTAAATACTATTTAAAAATACTATTTTATTTTGTTTCCCCGGCCAAAGTCTGTTAATTTATTATTATTTTTTCACTGTATGAAGCCTTTTCAGTTCCCAAATGTCTCTGCCATTTCTCACTTTGCTGTCCATAGCAAAGTTACTCTTGGCTTCTTTTCTATTCTTGACCTCATCGTTGGTGTGACAGCTCCAATTGTGTGACCTTTGCTTTGTGAGGATCAACAGGTTGGCATGGGTCTGTGGTTACAGGCAGTAGGGTGGCACCAGGTTTATGATGCCAGCCCTTTTGGAGTTGTTGCAATACATTTTGAGTTTCTTGGCAGAAAAGATTTCAAGGATCTTTTTTTTCTTAACTTTAGAAAGAAGCAGTCAAATGATACCCTTTCCGAAAACATTCATTTGTCTTTTCCCTATATTTTATTTACATACTTCTCATTTGGGTTGACCGATGTTTCTGGGGCTGCGAGGGGTGCCCTCTTTTATTCTACACTTTCCCTGTGGTCCTGTCATCAAAACTGAGGGAGGATTGCAGCATGAACAGACTCAGAATGGCTGCACACAGGACCTCTGCACCACCTCAGTTTTTAAAGCTATCCTCCAAAGGCTGGTTAAGACACAACACGATTGCTTAACATGGCCTTTGGTGCCTGTGGGGAATACAGAATGCTGAATCCTAACTCTAAAAAGAGTACTGAAAATTACTTCAGTAAAATAAACATTAAGAATTGCAAAAACTGAGCTCAAAACCGATCATCTCAGCATTCAGGAGGCTGAAGCAGGAGGATCACCAGTTTAAGGCCAGTCTGAGCTACATAGTGAGACCCTGTCTCCAAAAAGAAAATAAAAATGGATTACAAAAGGGAAATAAAAGGAGTGAGTTTAATCAAGGGAACTTGTATGCATACACATAAATGTTACAATGAAATCGCTTTTTGAATAACCAAAGTAGGCTAATAAAAAATAAAACAGGAAGGGCTGAGTGCTGGTGGCTCATGTCTGTAATCCTAGCTACTCAGAAGGCTGAGATCTGAGGATCGAGGTTCATAGCCTGGGCAGAAAACACGTGGGACTCTTATCTCCAATAAACCACTCAGAATACTGGAAGTGGTGCTGTGGCTCAAGTAATAGAGCACTAGCCTTGAGCTGAAGAGCTGAGGGACAGTGCACAGGCCCAGAGCTCAAGCCCCAAGACCAACAAAAACAAATAAACAAAAAATAAATAAATAAAACAAAACAAACAGGATGTAAGAATTTGGAGAGAAGATCACATACCACATAGCTATCACAAGTAAGCACCTTGTGCCAGACATAATAATGAGCATTATACAACATGGCTCCATTGGGAATTCTGTCTGCTGGATGGTATGGTTGGTAGGATCTACCTTACACAGAAGAGAAAACTGAGAGAGGTTGATGAAGCTGGCAAATGTGGACCCAAGATTCAGAACACTCTGTGTGTGTGTGTGTGTGTGTGTGTGTGTGTGTGTGCTTGTCTTGAGGCTTGAACTCAGGTCTGGGTGTTGTTCCTGAGCTTTTTATTCAAGGCTACTGCTGTACCACTTGAGCCACAGCTCCACTTCTGGCATTTCAGTAGTTTATTGGAGGTAAGTCTCATTCTACCTGGGCTGGTGTTGAATCACAATCCTCAGGTATCAGCCTCTGGGGTAGTAAAGATTATAGGAGTGAGCCACTGTTACCCAGCCATGCCATGGCTTTTTAAGGGCTGATTATTTTATTCATTGTTACAACTCCAACAGTGAATATAGACATCTTTCTTTATTAAAAAAAAGCTTACTTTCTATTTTGGTTTTGTTTGTTTTGTTTTTTCTTTTTGGGCATTGGGCTTGAACTCAAGGCCTGGTCATTGTCCCTAAGCTCTTTTGCTTAAAGCTAGTGCTCTACCACTTCTGGTTTTCTGGTGGTTAATTGGAGATAAGAGTCTCATAGACTTTCTTGCCCAGGCTGGCTTCAAACCATGATCCTCAGATCTCAACTTCCTGAATAGCTAGGATTACAGGCATAACCCATCAGTGCCTGGTTAAATATCAGCATGGCCTGTATGGGGATTGAAACCAGGACTTTAGCATTATTAGCACTAAGCTCTAACCAACTGAGCTAACCAGCCACCTTAGTATTCTTATTTGTTCCTTTTGGATTATTTTCTGTGTACATTTTAAAGGAGTTTCATCGTGACATTTTTGTTTGAATTTTTTTTACAATTTTTATTTATTTTCTTGCTTATTCATTTGCTCATTTATCTGTTTCTCCTTTCTCTCTCTCTGTCTCTCTCTCACACATACAAAGGAATAACAATTATAGTCACTTTTCTTTAAACAATTTAAAATAAGAATCTGTTCAAAGTTTTCTGTACTGAAAAATACAGATTCATGCATTTTCTTTAAAAACATAAGAAGAAAAAGAAATAGGGAGGAGAAGAGTTTAAAGATGAAAAAGATGCCATCTTGTAAGTAAAGAAGTCATCTTATAAAACGTGCTTGCCAGAGGGCTGTGGGTGGTACCTCCACTGCGCACTGTGCTGTGAATTTCTGTGAAGAAGAAGCAAAACTTCTGGGCATTCAGGGCAGAGACAAATTTATTTTCTACTTCTGATAACAAGGAAGTCAGAGTCTGTTTAGTGTCGCCAAAGATCCTTCGCAACCGCATTAATACTGTCCCTGAGCATTTCTCAGAGAGGGTAGAACTAGGTTATCATGTTGCTGAGGGCTGTGATAGCTGTCTACAAATATTTAAAGGGTGTAAATGAAGGCTTGATTGCTTTAAAAGATCTTGGTACTAACTTAGTTTACTAAAGATGCAGTAGAGTCTGGCAAAGTATTTCAGAGCAACCCCCCCCCCCCGCCCCCTGTCCCCGAATCTTTTTTATTTGGGGTTTGGGGGATATAACCCAGCCGGCATATGGGACTCTAGCCCTGCTGGAGAGAGTGGGTGGGGGTGGGAGGGCTGTGTTAGCCAGGAGGACTGGAAGACGCTGGTCTAATTATGGCCTCCACAAAGCCCTCAAGAGGAAGGACAGTCCCTGTTTAATGGCATTCCAGAGCAGTGGAAGGCATTCATTAGCACTCCAGTGAAGAGAGAGAAGAAACAGAAGGACCTCCACATCTGGGCACCCAGAGCACGCGATTCAAACTCAGGCACTAGAGGTCATCCTCCAACTTGTGGGTGACCAGTGGCCTCAGTTCAGGTCTCTTGACTCTGACAGCCCACCTTGCCCATGTGCCTCTGTTCCTGGGCTCTGACATGGAAAAGTGGGATGAGGACCAAGCAGAGACTGTCCAAGTAGTTAAATTATATTCCTTTTTGGCATCTCTTGGGAAAGGCTCTCTAGGTTAATTTAGAACTATTAATTATGATAAAGTGATTAAGGTTAAAGTTTCTTGGAACACTTGTGAAAATCATTTATTCAGATAGCAGCTCCCCAGTTAATGTGCATAATTGGATTTTGGAGACACATGTACTAATTTGGGGGCAGGGGATGTTGTTGCAGAAGAAAATGAAAACACTTGGAGAAGAACCATGTCAAACTTCCCATCCAAGATGAAGATTGACTGTACAGGACTTCGATTTTTCGTGACCTGTAACTGCCCTCGGTGCTACGATATTCAAACCAAAACAAAATGAATCCTCTGGAGCAGATGGTCTGGGGATCACGAGAACTTCCCTTATGGCCAACGTAAGAGGTGCCTAATGATTTCTTTGCGAATTCTCCAATTGTGAAGTCCCAAAAAAGAGGCAAAATGTCCTAGTGTTGTCCAAGTGCTATAAATGATATTAAATGGGAACGTGCGGTTATTTAACATTTCTCGAGGAGTATATATTTGCCAAAAGATTTATAATCACTGTTTCTTAATATTCATAATATTCCTCTAAAGCAGAACTTCTCAGACTGGGACTGCAAGGCCTTGGGGAGGGTGGAAGAATTCCAAGAGGGTCATGGGATTGGAACTGTAGTATTTCAAGCAGCTGTCTAGTGACCACGGAAAATTGTGGGCTTCAGGAGGGTGATACAGGCTCCAATCAACCAGTGTTCTGAGGAATCACATCATAGCCAGCAGAATAGGAGGAAACAAGCTGCTCATCAAGGCTAAGCTCCAAAAAGGAAAGAAAGGGCTAGAAATTCAATAGCAACTGGAAAGTCATGCCATTCGATGACCTAAAACCTTTCACCAGATCCTACTTAAAAGTTTCTATCCCGCTAAATGTCAAATATATTGGGAAGTGATAATCGACTAAGTCAGGTATTGCTATATGGGTAAAGAGATAGTCCAACGTGATGGAATAAGAAGTCCATACATAAATCAAAGACATATGGAAATTCAATATGTGACAAAAGTCAGCAGTTTGAACCAATAGGGAAGAGATAGTTTATTCGGTATTGGAACATATCAGCCTCTGGGAGAAAAATATGTACTTGGAGTCCAACTTCACATTTTACTCCAATTATATCCCAAATTGACCCAAAAATTAGAGGGAGAAAAATTCAGAAAACTGCTAGAATACAAAATAGCATTAAAAAAATAAATGCAGGGACTCTTATTTGGAGCTCCTCTCTGAACACAGTGGGACTCACTACTTTCCTCTCATGACTTTCTTTATGGCTTGCCTTTATTATTCCCCAAATAAACTTGCTGTCTTAAAACAATTTAATAAAAATAAACTCAGATGAACAAAGGCTTTACTTATCTAGTAAACACAAAATCTGGAGTTCAAATTCAAGTACCAACAAGCAAAAAAAAAAAAAAAAGTCAATAACCAGCCGGGCACCATTGGCTCACTCCTGTGATCCTAAGCTACTCAGGAGGCTGACATCTGAGGATCACAGTTCAAAGCCAGCCCGGGAAGGAAAGTCCGTGAGACTCTTATCTCCAATAAACCACCAGAAAACCAGAAGTGGCGCTGTGGCTCAAGTAGTAGAGCATTAGCCTTGAGCTGAAGAGCTGCAGGACAGCGCCCAGGCTCAGAGTTCAAGCCCCGGGACCGACAAAAAAACAAAAATGAAAACAAAACAGAAAAAAAGACAAACAAAAAAGGAGAGAAAGAAAGAAGGAAGGAAGAAAAGAAGGGAGGGAGGGAGAAAAGGACACAGAGAGGGAAAGAAAGAAAGAAAGAAAGAAAGAAAGAAAGAAAGAAAGAAAGAAAGAAAGAAAGAAAGAAAGAAAGAAAGAAAGAAAGAAAAAGAAATCTTGCTCTTTTAAGGTACAAAGCACAGTTTATTGACAGTCAGAATTTCATGGCACAGGACAATTAGGAAAAAGGAATTGGATAAGATCTGAAAGGGATGATAATGAAATGTGAGAAATACCACTAGACATTTCTACCATGAGAAGGAGATTGCCAAAGCCAGTTTGTCTAAAACCAAAAGAGCTCTGCTTTTTCTAATCTGGCTCCCAGTTCTCCAACCCATGCCTCCCATGTTCTCCTCACAGCTCATGTTATCTCGGTTCCCCAGTGCCCAGGCTGAATCCTGGGCCATATCCGAAGCTCTCCTCATCTCACCCTCTTTATTCACACTAGGCTTTCTGAGCTGTTCTCATGTCTGTCTCCTGTCCGTCTCCTCTGGCTGTTGCATATACACAGTCTGAGTTGGGACTTTAATCATTTGTCTTTTTTGTGTTTGTGTGTGCCTGTCCTGGAGCTTGAACTCAGGGCTTGACACCCTAAACTTTTTTGCTTAAGGTTAATGATATGCCACTTGAACCACAGCTCCACTTCTGGCTTTTTGTTCATTAGACTTAAGAGTCTCACAGACTTTCTTGTGAAACCTTGCTAGGAACTGTGATCCTTAGTTCTCAGCTTCCTAGTAGCTAGAGTTAAAGGTGTAATTGGACCATTCAGGTGGTCATTGTAGTGGCTAGTTTTACCAACTTCTTTTAGGCTAGCTTTTACTCAGCTGTTACAGAGAGATTTCTAAATTAAAAATGGATGATTTCATTTTCATGTTTTATAAGTGCTATTCCTGTTTGCTTAATATACGCTCTTGTGGAAAAAATATACTTCCTTCCTTGATTTTCAGATTTGTTTCCTGTAGTCTTCTACAGTTGTGTTCTGCACAATTCATTCTATACTTTCTTACAGCTCAGTCATGTGCGTATGAAGTCATTTTGCTAAAAATTCTTTCTTCTATTCTTTCTATTTGAATATCTATTGCTACCTCAAGGTTCAGGTCAAACGTTAGCATTCCTATTGTGTTTCCTGGCACATTCACTTGCTTTGTGCTTCTACAGTGTACATGTTTCTATAATATTGAATGTATCACACAGGATTTCAGCTGCCCTCCTTCGAGCCTGAATTTTTTTTTATCAAATTAACAAAGATTCTGAGAAAAATACTCTTATTTACGACACATTATGCTGGGTGTTGACATAATAGCAATGGATTAATGAGGCTTGTCTCCGTGAAATTTCAAATCTGATGGATGCAGAAGACAGCTATTTGGCAAATGAATTGAATGGATAATCATGTGATGATTGTGGCAATTGGCACAAAGGAAAAATACAGGATGTTGTATTGTGCTATTTCCCTATATCTGAAGAGGTTGAGGTAGCCTGTCTGGAGAAAAGAATGAGTTCACCAGGGGAGACAAGGATGTTTCAGGGAGAAGATACCTAGTAATGGGAAAGAGCCCCACATGGAGACCAGAAATAAACACTGTATGCACAAAACAGTGGGCCAGTAGACGAGAGGAGACAGACATGAGATGGAACCAACTGCGTAGTGGAGTGTTGGAGAGTGACCTTTTCCTCTGAGAAATCACCATATTGCTCCTCTGTATTTCATAGCGCCACCTACATAGACCACGGTGCCCCATGTCCTTGTGGTAATTCATTTGTCCTTTTCATCATACTACCAGAAATAGAGAGGTGAATTTTTAATTCCTATGATGATGGGGAAAGGCCAAAACCGTGACAGAAAAAGACAAGTCATGCTTGAACCTCCGGAAATAAAGTCCACGTCTTGTACAAAGGCTTATCAAATCTGCAAGGTGTGATTTTTTTTCAGTGGATGACTTTGATGTCTAGTTCTTGAGCAACAGGGCCCCAAACTAAAGAAAAGCATTTCACTACTTCTGAGACACGAGAGTCATATTAACATGAACATGTAGCAAAGAAACAGGGGAACAACGTGCTCAGCTTTACAGTGTGTGACTCACTGGTTGGCAGGCTGCTTTGGCCTAGCTTCCCTAGGGATTGCTGTCATGCTGGCTAGTATGTTTTGGGGGAACTCTGTCAGCCCACGTCCTTCCCACACTAGAGTTCTCAAGCTGTTTCAGGTAGACATAGAATGTAGAATGGTCAAAACAAGCCAGTTCCATACTCAAAAGGAATCACATGGCATTATCCACAAACATGAGTCATGGAGAGAGGTATGTGATTGGTTGTGAAAAGAGGAGAAATCTAAAAATAACAGTTCCACTGAAGGGTGGAGCTAGAGACTGGTGATATGTCACACTTGGCTGCTGTTTCTGCAAATTCCCCAGTTTAAAGCAGCAAATGGAATGAAAATCTACTGATACCTTGTCTCCAGGAACAACACATCCACAGAAGGGCATTGTAGTATCATGAAAGCCTCCTGGTCACTTATTCCTGAACCTGGTGCCTAAAGTTTCATACTAGAGTCCCACATCTTTAAAGACTTTAACCCACAATAAATCAGAAGGATAACACGTTAGATTACTGTTAATGATACATGCAAGGGTAGTTAGAGTCACAAGGATGCTCGGATTTGTTTTGTTTCACCTTCCTCCCACTGTTCGATTGTACTTCATGGGAGCAAGGACCTTGTTTATCCTGGTTTCAGTTCTATCCTTGGTGCTAGCACAGAATAGGAGCTACATAAATATTTGCTTAAGGAAATATGGAAGGAATGTCTATAGCTTGCTTGGCCCTCTTAGCAGGCAAAGCAACTGAGCAAGGAGCAGAACTTGGCCCTGGGTCATGCAACCAGGAAGCAGAGGTGGGAGGAGCTGATGTGACTCTCTTGTTCAGTGCTCTCTCCACTTTCAAGTGCTATTATTATGACTCTGTGTGGCTGAGACTATTGGGTTGTGGGCCAGGAAGCCCAAACATGAGGGCACTGCCACTAGACTGGGGAAAATTATATGCATGAGTTCCTATAACAGATAGTGAGCATGCAGTGTTTGCCTGCGTTTGTTTTTAATGCAACTTGGAGAACAGCATAAGTCATGGAGTGGTGGAGGCTGAGGGCTATGACCTGCTTGGGATCATGGATTTTACCTTACATAGACAATTCTATATCATTAATAGTAGATGGTGTGTGTGCTTTTGTCTGTTTTTTTTTCTCTTAATAATCAGACAATCGTTTACATCTGTCCATTGGCAAGGAGCCATAAAGAAGAGCATCCAAACAAAGAGGAGAAAAGCCAGACTGGCATGTGGGCTGGCTGGGAAAGAAAATCCAGATACTTCGCCTTCAGTCCCCATGGATGAAAGGATTTAAAGTTCACTGTGGGGGAAGGAGAGGGGAAAAAGGAGGGAGGAATGGAGATCTTTAAGGAATCATAGTGGATACAAAATGGTCATTTTTGAAGCCAGTTTGCAATTAGTCTCACATTGCCTTGTCATCTTAAAAACATCTTGAAAGGCTTCTGAGAGGTCAGGAGCAGTTATAAGAATAGTGGGGGAGGGAACAGAGGCAGAAAGGACAGCCACATTTTAGGGCCTCCTCTCTCCCTATCCCAAAAGGGACTCTCTGAGGGAACAGAGCCCTGCCTGGCAAGCAGTACAAGTACCAGAACAGAGGCTAGATTTCTGTCCTGAGTCAGGCTATGACTCTGACTCACTAAAAGACCCTTCCAGTTGCCAGGTGCCAGGAGGCTCATGCCTGTAATCCTAGATACTTCAGGAGGCTGAGAACTGAGGATAGTGGTTCAAAGCTAGTCCAGGGAGGAAAGTCCATGAGACTCTTATCTCCAATTAACTACTCAGAAAAACCTGGAAGTGGCTAGCCTGGAACAAAAGAAGCTCAGGGACTGTGCCCAGGCCCTGAGTTCAAGCTCCAGGAACAGAAAGAAAGAAAGGAAAGAAAGAAAGAAGGAAAGAAAGAAAGAAAGAAGAGAAAGAAAGAAAGGAAGGAAGGAAGGAAGGAAGGAAGGAAGGAAGGAAAAAAGAAAGGAAGGAAGGAAGAAAGAAGGAAAGATAGAAAGAAAGAAAGAAGGAAAGCAAGCAAGCAAGCAGGGAAGGAAGGAAGGAAGGAAGGAAGGAAGGAAGGAAGGAAGGAAGGGAGGGAGAAAGGAAGGAGGGAGAGAAGGAAAAGAAAAGAAAAGAAGACATTTCTACAACCAGGATAGTTCTCATGAAATTGGAATTTTAGGCCCGAGGGCTGTACTCCAGAAGTTCTATGTGTCAGGGTCAGCCACTAGTAGCAACACACCAAATAAAAAGAGTCATGTTGAAGGGCCCATGGAGTAGGACACACTGTAGGAAGGAGCTTCAGACCACCTTCAGCCAGCTTTGGGGTTAGGCAGGAGCTTTACATTTAAATAGACAAAGAATGGACAGGCATGCATAATTATTAAACATTTCTGGTCACAGATATGTTGTGGACCTTGTTTTGGGAAGGGTTCTGGAGAAATTATCATTGTCATAGCAATCTGGTCAGGATAAGCGAGTCTTTGTTGCTGGGAGGGGGGAGATATCCTGAGGAAGCACTATTATTTCCTTCCTTAGGGTCAGTTTTCTCCATTCCCTCCCTATAAACATGTCATTAGTAAGTCTTGTCCTTCCTAGATTCCAAGGTCATTGTAAAGCAACTGCAAAAGGAATGGTTTAGAGCAAAGACAATGGATGCAGAGGTGCTAAACATTTCTCCTACTTTTAGTCAGTTTGTGGGCTCAAGTAAGGAGTTTGTGCAAAAGCAGTTTAAGTACCTGTTACATGCACTCTGTTGGGGCTGGCTATTTTCACTGGTTGTGAGATTGAAAGAGATACTCAATTATAGATTTATGTTAAGACAACTTTACCCCTGTCTGTGTATTCAGGCATAAAATGAACAATTACTTGAAAAGAACTGCTTCTGTGGGGTGCTGATGGCTCTTGTCTGTAGTTCTAGCTACACAGGATGCTAGATCTGAGAATGGTGGTTCTAAGCCAGCCACAGAAGGAAAGTTTGTGATATCCTTATTTCCAACTAACTGTCAAAAAAAGCCAGAAGTTGAGCTGTGGTTCAAGTTGTAAAGTGTCAGTCTTGAGCAAAACAAAACAAACAAACAAACAAAAAAAGATACCCTAAGGGACAGCACTCAGGCCCTGAGTTCAAGTTCCAATACTGGCACAAGATTAGATGGATAGATAGATAGATAGATAGATAGATAGATAGATAGATAGATAGATAGATAGATAGATAGATAGATAGATAGAAAGATAGATAGATAACTGCTTCTTTGGCAGGCTGCTATATGGAAAAAGCCACTGTGATCCACTTACATGTACATTATAAGCAAAGCGGATATGAGCAGTTGTTGGATTGGGAGTCTGGGAGTTCCCCCATCAACTGAATGAGTTAAGGCAGGTAAAGCCATATCAATGAAATGGCAGGAGTTTAGATAGTTTCTTTTTAAATATTTTTCATTAAAATAAATACCAGTCCGTTAAGGTCATAAGGAAGCATGTTTATTTTGAATCACAGTTGTAAAAGCAAAGACATCCCAACTAGCAGAGCTCCCTGGACACACTTTAAGTGGACAGAAGGTTTGTTTGTTTTTCTTTAAAATGAATAGTATGCGAACATACTGTAAACTTACAATGAGTAGGAATGTACCTCGTAGTACCAGTAATGGTAAGAATGGTGCATACTGAAAAAGAGGAAAGGAAGAGGAAAAATATTAAGGCAATCCTCACACGCACAAAAATTCAGACGGCATGGTACGTAAATTAGTCAGCTTCCTTATCAGAGATTTACATGTTAAAACCTCTTGATGTAACCCAGCAGGAAGTTGAACAAATGATTCTCTGTCCAGACTTGGAAACAAAAATAACCACTCAGGATCTATAGGCATTAGTGCATGCAAACTTGTGCTGATAAAAGTCTTCTTTGGCTACAGCTACAGTGGACAATTAGGAGAGGGGGAGGGCTAGATTGGGGGATGATTGACACAGGAACAATTGCCAGTGCATCATACAGGAAAACACGGGAGAAGTAAGTTTCAGCTAGGAGGTGGTAGTCTGTGAGACAATGCAGCGTGAGATGCTACATGTGCTTCCGAGGGTTCGTGGGGGTTTCGAAGTAAACCCAGTCCACCAGCTCTACAGGGTACACTCAGTCTTAATGAAGCTTATAGGTCACCTACAACACCCCCACACACACACATATACACATGGGTATTCCACATCCACATTTTACTTTATTTTTAAAAATTTAAAAATTATCTTTAAATAGCTGTATAACAAAGAAGTTTATGAATATGATGCATCTTGATCAGTGTTACCCTTTTCAATATTCTCAACCCCCTCCAACCCACCCCTCCTTTACTTTTCTTAATTTTGTAGTATATACAATGAATAATGAATTCTTGACAGCATTCTCCCTTCTTCTCCCCCCCCCATTTCTTCTACCCCTATCTCCTTAGCTCCACCCCTCTTGTAAGTACCTGTTCCTGGTGCTTATTTTGTTGGGCGTTCCCTTCATCTTTCTAAGGAATTATACTATCATATCTCATTTTAGATTTGTGCCTGCTCCAGTGTTCCTTAGTGTATCCCCAAGAATAAGAACAGGTTTGAAATTTCTGACTGGTAACCTTGGGGACTTAGAGATATGGAATCCTTGTGGCCAAGACCCTGTGGTCCCCCAGCAGCCCTTTGCAAACAATCTCTGTGGCCTCCACAGGTTCCCTTGCATACCACATGCATGTTCTATTTATATGTTCCTTTGTCCTCAACGAGATTTGGCCCCATTGTGTGGGAGTAACACCAGAAAAGAAAAACAAAAAAAATCCATCCACTGAGAGAAAATGAAGATGGTGGGAGCATGGAGGAATTTATATACTTCACTCTTTCCATTTTCTGGTGATGTCAGAGTCAAAGAATATGCCTTTGCAACAAAAACATCACACACATTCAAAAAGAAATGCTGGGGCTCACCAGCTCTGTCTATCAAGTGGATTGTCATTAAAGGGAGAAATGTAAACACTGGCTTGCTGTCTCCCTACCTCCTGCCCCTTTTCTCATCAGCCCCTAAAGAGTCTAACAAATTAGTCCAGACTCCATTTGGATGGAATTAAGGGCCTGTCTGCTACAGGAGGTGGGGTGGGGTGGGAGCAGGGGTGGAGACGGGAAGGTGGCGTTTGAGTCTGGGTGACCCAGTGCTGGCATTTTATGGAGGACTAGCTGACACTTTACAGATTAGGTGTAGTGTTCAGGGAATTTGGCATTTCTGCCACAAGGCTGTGGCTGCCTTGCTAACTGCTTTCTTTCTCTCTGCTGGTAAAAGTGCAGGAGAAAAGGGTTAAATAAATGTTTGTGATATGATAAGGTGCTTGTTTATTTAAGGAATGACAGATTATTGGCTCCAAAGGCAGTCCTGAAAAATAGTACAAAGGAACTGGCTCTCCCTTCTTGGATGATGTGATTTCCTCTCAAGATTCTGCTCTTTCCTAAGAACAATTTGCTCTGGGAATTAAGGAAGGATGATTTCCCTGCAGTCGTAGACCGAAGGGGTTGGCGCTGAGGGTTAGAGCCCTCAAGGCTGGCTGGGAATGGAGAAGGACTGATCCTGGGGAATGCTTTTCCTCTCTGCCCTCATGCTGGCCTAGCATTGAGCTTAGGTTCTGAGCAGCACCCTTAAGCCCTACTCAGCCCCCCAGGGATCTTTCATGATGGACAGGTACCCTCTGCTACTCCTCAGAGCATGGGAAAAGGATTTCTTTACTCAGGAAATCCTGCTGTTAGTTTTCCTCTGGTCACAAGTGGTGTGCATCCCACGGTGGATAGGAGGACATTGCCGACACTTGTACTTGGCGCTTGTGGGTTTCATATACCACTCCCACCTGGAGCTTTTTTCCTCTTGGGCTCTAATGATTTTATGATAGACCCTGGAAGAGAATCCAGTTTCTCCAGCAGTGAGGCATTCACCTGTAGTTTATGGGAGAAAACTACCTGGCTGCCAATGTTGAAAATCAGAGAGAGGCCTGGCCTAGGAGGTCCAGAGGCCAGCCTCCGGGGCCATAATACATTGCTGGGTACTATGAGCTGTTCAGTCCACATCCTGCTGCCATATGCTGCTCTGAGTCAGCTCCTACCTGCAGAGCAAGGATTCAGAGCCCAGCTTGCTTCCACCTGCACACTTCTAGCCCCTGTGACCCTTCTGGCACACCACAGGGGTGACTGCATACTTGCTGAGTACAAGGGATCACACAAGATGTTTGGTGTAGTTCTCATTTAAAAAGAACTCGGTGCCAAAAACCAAACCAAAGAGAAATAAAGCTGTGATTTTACTGCTGTTTTTTCCAGGGATCTTGGGAACTACTGTGTGATTTTCACAATAGGCCTCCTGCCTTATCAGCCCAATGGGCTCATTTGTAAGGCACCAGCCTGGGGAACCCGGTGCCCTTCAGACACGATGACTAAGGCTGGAGCTGACGTTATCAAATATCCATGTTCGGGCTATTTTTATGACTGCATTCAGTACTAAAAGGGCTTGTTGAGTGTACACAGCCATGTGCTCATTCTTAACTGTGCAAGATAAGATCCTTGTCCCCAGGAGCTTACTGCCTGACTTTTGCAAAAACCAGATGGCAGAAAATGGTTTCCCTCTGCCCATCAGCAGTGATTGAGGGGGTGGAGATGAGAAGGGTGCAGTCAATTCATAAGTCTCCCAGGGTGAGACCTCTGCTTTGACATTTTTCCTATGCGATGTTTTAATCGTGGACGGTGTCTCTCCACATCATCAACTCCCCCATACACGGCCTCTCCAGGAAGTTCTAAGAATTCGAGCTAATTTGAATATCACCTTAACGAATGCACTCTTAGGTCATCCAGATGTCTCCCACCATACTTAGTCACTAGCAATATGCACATACGCATTCACATATCACAGATTCTAAAGTTAGCCAGCAATGACTTGGACAGTCAGTGGGGACACGGGGAAGTGTCAATTGTGCCCATCCTCAGTGCTCATATCTGAATCCTATGCTGTGAGTTGGATCAAGAAGCAGCATCCCAGATGCCTGGCATGTAACTAGAGCCTTGGGGCAGTAGACACAGGGCCCCTCAGTCCACACGTCAGTACCACTGTCTTCCAACAAGCCTCCGTGCACACAAGTCCAGCAAGTGACTGACCTTGTGCTTCAGGAGCGATCCCCTAACTTTTCAAGCCAAGTACAACTACATAAGTTTTCTTGATGAGAGAACATCTGCTTTTTAATGACAATGTGAGAATCATCTATATCAAAGGGGCAGTTAAATCCTAGGAGTGAGGCAAGTGTGTATTGGGCAGTTGATTTGTCTTCATTTAGGTTTTCCCAAATCGTCTCTGAGAGTGGGAATTGAGTGGAAGCAGCAGATACAGGAGTAGTCCCAATGAACACCAGCCAGGGAGCACTAGGGTGTGTTGAGAGAGAGTTGCAACTGTGAGGAGCTGGACATATCTGGGAGGCGATGGAGGACACTGACAGAAGAGCAAAGAAACTGGAATGTAGATCCATCAACTCCTCTTTGCCAATGGCTAAGGGTTATTCCAGGGGCTCTCAGCCATGCCCAACAGACTCCCTTAACCAGAAAATGCCCCAGGTAGAGAACTGCACACACTTGAGGGTGTGCAAGTCAATGATGGTAGCCAAGAATGCCCTGGCCAGAGCCTGACAGGGTCTGCGATAGGCTTCTTAACATCCCGATCTCCTGCCTCCCTCTGTTCCTTCTTTCCTTGTAAAAAGGTGCTTCTGCAAGAGGACTTGGAGGTATGTCTAAATTTTCCTAGTGAATGGAGCCAATATAGCAAATCTAAAGGAGGGACATAATATAAATGAGAAGAGAATGAAGCAAAGCATCTAGCTTGTCTGCATTCCATGCGGCCGATCTCCTCTCTGGGCTCTAGTTGTACACAGAAGGCACCCCTACCCACAAACTGATGTGGTCTTTCACTTTTTTTTTGGTCTGTCATGGGGCTTGAACTCTGGGCTTGGACGCTGTCCCTCAGCTCTTCAGCTCAAGGCTAGCACTCTACCACTTGAGCCACAGCGCCACTTCCGGTTTTCTGGTGTTTAATTGGAGATTAGAGTCTCACCAACTTTCCTGCCCAGGCTGGCTTTGAACCGTGATCTTCCGATCTCAGCCTCCTGAGTAGCTAGGATTACAGGCGTGAGCCACTGGCACCTGGCAGCTATCACTTTGTAATGTCTGCATTCTTAGAACTGATTTGCTTCATACCAGGGCTATTGACTCATTCCACACTTCTCTTTAGCAAAAAGGCTTTGATGGCTTTCCCTCTCTCCCTCTCCCTCCCTCTCCCTCTCCCCCTCCTCCTCCCCCTCCCTCTCCCTCTCCCTCTCTCTCTCTGTGAGTGCCAATACTGGGGCTTGAAGTCAAGGCATGAGCACTGCGCCTGAGCATTTTTGCTCAAGGCTACCACTTTACCACTTGAGCTACAGCTCCACTTCCAATTCTTGTTTTCTTTTTCCTTTTTTTTGGTAGTTAATTGGAGATAAGTGTCATGGACTTTCCTGCCTGAGCTGGTTTCAAACTGTAATGCTCATACCTTAACCCCCTGTGTAGCTAGGATTATACACATGAGCCACACTGGTGTTCAGCTTCCATCAAAATGTTTTAAAAATGTAGCATTTACCAAAGAAGCCCCTGAAGTTCCCTTGGACCTTTGCTGACTGAATCTCAGAGAACAACTTAAGCCCGGCACTAGCTCCCTGCAGTGATTTGCTCTGAAGGATTCTTCCTTCCCACGAAGAAAGAAAAGACAAGACAAGACTCAGGAGGAAGGTGGGGCATGATGAAGCAGAAAGCCCAGCTACTCAGGCTAAAAACCATCCCTGAAGGCCAGGATGTGGAGAATAAAGTAGCTCATTAAACATATGTTTCCATTCTTGCAAAGAGAAGAGGGAAGGTCAACGTTCTTATTTACCATTCCTCAAAGATGAGGTAACACCTGACTTCTGATGAAGCCTTTCCTCTCCCAGCCCACATGATTTTGGCTTAGAAATGACAAAAGATGTCCACTCTGCCATCGATGATTTGATGACACCATAATAATCTTCATCTCTACTTCTTTCCTTTGAGCCATGTCACTTTGCTGGTATCCCAAACCTACCTCTTCCTTGGATTGGTGCCCAAATTGGATTTCCTAGTGGCTGGTCAACATTTGGAGCTGCTCAAGACAGGGCCTGCCTGGGCTCTGTCACAGGACCCTAGAGTCTTCCTATCAAGAATGCTAGAGAGAACTCATTCCTTTGCTCCAGAGTTTTCCTCCCATGCATTGCTATTTGCATGAAAAAAATCTTTGTTATGGACAGCTGTTTTGTGCATTGCCGGATGTATAGCAGCAACTTTGGCATCTACCCACTATGACAGTAACATCTCTTTTAGTCATGATGATTAAAAATATCTTCTGAAAGCCAAGCACACTGGTGGCTCATGCCTGTAATCCTAGCTACTCAGGAATCCAAGACAAGAATTGCAGTTAAAAGGCAACCCTGGGGGCAGAATGTCTGTGAGATTGTATCTCCAGTGCTGAACTGGAGGTGTTGTTCAAGCAGTAGAGCACTAGCCAGGAGCAAGGAAGCCAGATGAGAACCTGAGGCCCTGAGTTCAAGCCCTGATACCAACACACACACACACACACACACACGTGCGCACGCACGCACAAGTATCTCTAGATATTACCACATGTCCGTTGGGGTATAAGATCATCCCTGGCTGAGAACCACTGATCCAACCAAGCTCTTGAAAATCAGTGATATTCTGACTAAAAGGCTCTGTTTCCAGTTTCTGGCATCTCCTTGATTTGAAGGCTATCACTGTTATCATTTGAATACTTGTTATATGGCCAACATTGTTTTAGCTTACTTGCAATAGTTATTGAGTGAATTGAATTCTCTCTTTTAGTCAGATGAGGAAATGGGGGCCAAGAAAGGCCCTCTGCCAAGGTATCCCAATGTCGTATGCCTGACAAACGGTGGGGTAAGGATTCAAACTTAGGTGTTCCGTTTTCTTAAACTTTAAATCATGTCCTCTTTCAACTATCCCTTATTCTCTCCCCGTGTTAGCTTTCTATTGCTATGACAAAATACATGAGATAAATCAAGTTAAGGATGAAAAGATTTGGCTCATGGTTTCAGTTATTTCGGTTGATGATCACTTGGCCCATTGGTTTGGAGAGATGGCCAAGCAGCATGTCACAGCAGAGAACACATGGTGGAGCCCCACTGCCTACCTCATGGCAGTGAGGAGTGAAGAGAAAGAGAAGAAGAGGCCAAGGTCCCAGTATCCCCCTCAAGGGCATGTCCCCAATGACTTAACTTCCTTCCACCAGTCCTTCCACGCGCCTCAAAGATTCCCAGCAAAACCTCAGGCTGGTGAAACCTTCAGCAAATAGGAATGTTCTTTATTGTTGCGCTATTCTGTGCAGACATTGACACTCCAAACCATAATATTCTTCATAGTGAATAGACTGGATCTATCTGCTCTGCAGAGCTGACTAGAGGAAGCAATTCAGTAGAAAGATTAAAAGAAACACATATTTGTGTAGTTTTTCACTCACCCAAATTTCATAAAAGCATTTGTTCTGTAGATTTCTGCTATGGCCTTGGGAAAAAGGGATGAGCAGATATTCCTGTGCTTCAGGAGGCAAATAGTATAATGGCAGAGATAAGCCTAAGAAGCTCCATTTTTCATTGCATACATTATAAGGCTTGTTCCCTCTCTTTCTTTGCAGTACTAGGATTTGAACTCAAGACTTTACACTTCCTGGGCAGATACTCTTACAGTTTGGGCCAGGCCTTCACCTCTTTCTTCCCTAGTCATTTTTTTTGGTCGGTTGTGGGGCCTGAACTCTGGGCCTGGGTGCTGTCCCTCAGCTCTTTAGCGCAAGGCTAGTGCTCTACCACCTGAGCAATAGCGCTACTTCTGGCTTTTTCTGCCTATGTGGTGCTGAGGAATCAAACCCAGGTCCTCATGCATGTGAGGCAAGCACTCTACCACTGAGCCACCTTCCCAGCCTCTTCCCTAGTCATTGGAGGAACTATGATTCTACGTGATGATTGTGTTATGAACAGTTCAAGTTAAACATGCCATACAAAGCATGGAATAAAAGTTAAGATAAATATATTTTGTGGTGGAGTACTGGGATTTGAACCTAGGGCCTGGTGATTGCTAGACAAGACACTACACATGAGCTACATCTCTAGCCCCTTTGGACTTTAGGTTATTTTTTCAGGAGTGATTTTGCCTTCCTGGGGATAGTTTTGGACCATGATCCTCCTAACTCTGCTTCCTGCAAGTAGCTGTGATGTGCCTGGCAAAAAGTTAGGATATTTCTAAATGGTATTAATGAATCTAAAATTATGAGACTTCACAAGAGAAGTTTCTTTTCTGTCCAGACACTAATTGGCTTTGGGAGTAAGAGTGTTCTGCTCCATACAATCCTTCAGATATCTGGGCTGAGTGGCTCTTTTATGTTCAACTCTCTGAGTCATCCTGAATACAAGTATCTCACTGGGAGATGGAAGGAGAGAAAATGGCAACACATCCTGGGAGTTTTTATGGGCCAGACCTGGGAGGAGAGTTATACTTCCAATCCCATCTCATTGGCTAGAACTCAGTCATGTGGCTGCAGGTAACGGCACAGAAGATGGGTAATGTAGTCTGGTGGTGGTGAGGATGAAGAATGTCTTTGGGTGAACAAAAGGTGGTCTTTGCTACCCAGAGAAAGCCATGGCTAAAGTGGGAATATGGCCCCTCAGTAATGACAGAGACTTGATATTAATGAGTAGTGCCAATATTTGAAGGCAATTTAGAGCAAATAAATACTTGAATGGTAGAGTGCCATGCAAAATTTCCTACCTGGTCCTAATGTGGTAGAAAATGCACCAGAATTGAAGCAATGATCACCAGCCCAAGGACCCTAGGTAAGTTACATCTGGAAACAAAATGCTTTTCCAGTCAAATGGAGGCGTTTATTTAAAATCACAGGAGAACAGCAACAGGAACAGGAAGACCCCTCATATGACTGCCATGCTTCATTACAAAATACTCCTATCATTAGTCAAGTACTGTTCATAGGATACAACAGGACTGGCATGGGAAGAAATAGAAGAATGGTGCCTTTAATCCTCTTCTCATCTACTGTGTAGAAAAGGTATGGGAAATCTGTGCTTTCCAAAAATACTCATGCCAGAGTAAGTAAGGATGTGTGGCACACATAGACAGGAAACAGAATTTATATTCAGTGTGATGGGAATTACTGACTGAAGGAGAGTAGGGAGAGAGGAGGGGTCCAGGGAGGTGGTCTAGAGAAAAGGACACTGGGCTGTACAGTGACTCCATTAACTAAAAGAAGCATGCATTCAGTGAAGGAGAAACATACACAAGGGAGAGTGTGGCCTGAAGTTTTGGAGTTTATGTTGAGGACTGGAGGTGTAGGGAAGATAAAGGACGTCCTGACTCACACTAAGGACAAGTGTTTTATGCCAGTAAGCAACGAAGAGTCATTAGATTGTTTTTATTTTAGATTATTTTATTGTTTAGGACTAACACAGAAAGTTTGGGATGAATGGTTCTTCACCATTGTTTTAAAGCAGTTCTAGAATTATCTCCTGAGAAAATTAACCTTCCTCCTTCGTAAACTGTAAAAATGAGCACATGTGCATTATACAAGCCAGTGGAGGTATACAAAAGCATTGCTGATAAGAAAACAATTACAAAGAAGTGCATTGCCAAAGTGATTACTAAACAGGTCAGAATACATTCTTCCAGTCTTTTGTATATCCATATTTTAAAATTGCTGAGATTCCAAAGTATTCAGTACTTAAAAAATAAACAAAACGACTTTGACTGGAAAACTTATTCGAGTTGAATCTGGTGGTGAGCCTTTTAATCCCAGCTACTAAGAAAACAGAGACAGGAGGATTGTGAGTTTGAGGCTAGTAAGGAAAAATTTAACCAGAATCCATCTTAAAAACAAAATACAAACAAAAGAGATGGGGGTAGGGCCCAAGTGATACAGAGAACAGCAGAACTGGTCTGCTTTTCATTCCACTTTACAATTGAATTTTTAATTGCATTTTGGTGTAATGTGTTAAGTGTGTATTACTCATTTTAAATATAACATTTGTTGTCATGTTTTGCCTTAAGAATGTTAATTGAAGTCTCGTCTATTACAGCAGGCAATGCCTCCTTCAAGAGGTCTCAAGAGAAACATTCTTTTCATATCTTATGGCTAAAAAATGTTTTTCTTCCCCTTAATAGAGAACATGATTTTTTTAAAAAAAAACTGGGCAATTCAAACTAGGTAGCTAAACTTACATTCTTTTTTAAATTAAATACTAAGAAATTAGAGGTCTAGGAATATAATTCAGAGGTAGAATACTTGTCTAGCAGGTACAAGAATCTGGGTTCAAAACTTATCACTGCCAAGAAAGAAGGAAGAGAGGAAAGGAAGAGAATGGGAGGGAGAGGGGAGGGAGTGTGACAGAGAGAGAGAGAGAGAGCACCAGATGCCAGTGACTTACACCAGTACTTTTAGCTACTCAGGAGGCTGAGATCCATGGGCTCATGATTAGAAAAGAGCCTGGGCAGAAAAATCAGTGTGATTCTATCTCCAGAATAACCAATATACATCCTGGCTGGAACCATGGCCCCAAGTGGTAGAGCAGCAGCTGAATAAGCAAGCCTAGTGATCATAAGGCCCTCCGTTCAAATGCCAGCACTGGAAAAAGAAAAAGGGAAACAAGCTGAAGTTTCCTTTTAAGCACCATGTAGAACTTTACAGCACACATACCGGTGTCCTAGATTTCTCTGTGTCCTCATTTTATACTGATTGTTTCCTCTTTTTTAAACCTTTGTATAAGTACAATCTCATGTGTATGTATATATGCATATATATGTATATCTCTGTTTATATAGTAGCCTCCAATGCCTCTCAATGAATGCCTGAAACCATAGATAACACCAAACCCTATTTAGTCTATATTTTTGTTTTTCCTTATGTGTCCTGCAGTGTTACAACATGGTGCCAGAATTCATCTGTCCTTGCATGGTTTATGCCCTGGTGCCTTCTTGGTATCATTACCCTTGTGTCTTGATGCCATTATTAAGTAAAATAGAGGTTATCTGAATGCATGCCCTGGATGCCACAATAGCTAATCTGATAACCAAGATAGCTATTAATGGGAAGGCAGTATACCCAGAATGGATATGCTGGGCAAAGGCATGATTCCCATGCCAGGTGGGCTAAGGTAGAGTGTCATGAGAATTCATCACACTATACAGAACAGTGTGCAGTTGAAATTCTTGTAGCGTTTATTTGTGAAAATGTCCATATAATATTTCATACTTATTGACTATGAGTTATGTGGAAATCAAAAGCATAAGGAAGACAACTGTACATATGTTTTATGTTATATATGTATATGTATGTATGTATATATATATGTTATATATGTATATATAGCAAATTAATGTATATATAGCAAATTAATTATATATGTTATAGAAAAGTGCATTGTTTAAATGATTCAGATCACTAAACAATTCAGATCATAGCTATATATATATTTATACACCTTTATCTACCTATATATCTATAGCCACATACATATACATATCTATATATAAAAGAACATATATATATATACACACTTGCATATATATATATATATATATATTTCTGGGCACTGGTGGCTCATACTTGTAATCCTACCTACTCAGAAGGCTTAGATTTGAGGATTGCAGTTCAAAGCCAGTCTGAGTAGGAAAGTCCATAGGCTTAGCTCTGATTAATCACCAAAAGGCCAGAAGCTGTGCCTCACGTAGTAGAGCACTAGCCCCATGTGAAAAAACTCAGGGGTAGTCCTGAGTTCAAGACCCAGGACTGGTACAAAAAATCAAATATACATATATATGCAAATATTTCTGCAACTATTTATTACATGGCATAATAATTTTCATATAATTTGGGGGAATAAAAACAGACTTAAATGAACAAATTATTGCACAGGCTTGACTTCAGAGTCCCTAATTAGGGCAGGGATCAGTTTGGGAGGAAATATGAAGTATTCGTTTTGGGGTATGTTGACTTGAATGAAACTGTTTTGCACAGCTGGAGATATCCAAACTGCCTACCACTGTATTAATTTCTATTCATATTCATTTGTTTCCATTTTTCTCTGCTTAAAAGATATCACCTTTAGCTTGTAAACTGGTCAAAACTGAGCCATCTTTCTGGGTCCAGTTGAGTTCCTATACTTTCAAGAGGATTCTTTGTCCCTGTCTCTTACCTGATCTCTGGTGACACTTGTTTCCAACATTACCTTCAGAGCAAAGACCTAAAACACCTTTGCTGCTATTCTAGTTTTATCTCCTTGGTGAAACACATCTATTTCCTCATTTGAAAATTACTGCAAACCATCCACAAATCCTGTGCTAGGTGACAGGCCCATGGATCACCTGAATACCTTGGCCCTTGAACAAGTCACTTGATGTCCCTTGAAGGCAAATAAGGTTTTTTTCTTCTCCTTTCTTATGGCAGCTTGTGTGTGCATAACAGCTCACAGATTATTGATTCAAGCTTGTAGAAGAGAAATTTCAGAGCAAGCTCTGATGGCTGAGATCTAAGGTCTCTGAGCCATCCAAATGTTCTTGTTATACGCTGTGAGTTGTGATGGCAAATAATGTCTACCCCTAAAAATGTGGCTGTCATCGACTTGGTCACAGAAGACTGGCCCTGTTGTGTTCATACTCTGTAAAAGGAGACATCTGAGGCTCTCTGGCAGTCTTTATTCCCTTGCAGAGTACACTTGATGTTTAAGAGCAACCAAGAGGCATTCCAGATATAGTAGGTAAAGATTCTTCTTCTTAAAAAGATTTTTATTTTAAGTAGTTGTACAAAAGAGTTGCCATTAAACAAAGTAGTACATGAATACAATGAATCTTGATCAATGTTATCCCTAAGGATCCTTCTTGATCAGAGATGAGGCATGAGAAGCAATTCAGTAACATTGAGAAAACATTGTGATAACTGCGAGTCTCAAAAAGTTATATAAAGTTATCTTCTGAATTTGTCTTGTGATCATTTCTTCAACTTGAATAACCTATAAATTGCTCCCTGACCCAGGCCCTAATTCATAAAAGAAGGTAACCAAAGAGGCTACATATCAGGACTCTTGTCTTCTCTTGGTTATGCCTTCTTAGCATCTTTCAGCATTTTCTAGAATGATAGTAAGTTATTGTATGATGTTGGTATGAATAGGAAGATCTAGATGTAAAGACGACCAGCATTAGAAGTGAGACAATGTTTGGGCATGTGGTCTTGGAAGAAATTTTCCTAATGTGTGCAAATGATTTGTTGAGATGGGCATGGGATAGGTTCGGGATGTGTTTTGTGTTAAAGTCTCTACATCATTAGGTAGGTCGCTGCTGTGGAGCACAAGGGTATGGCTATGAGAATCTTTAGCCTAGTGCACAGAATAATACCTTAGTCCTAGTTTTATCACTCGTCACTAATGAGATTTGACACAAAGCAGGAGGCCTCACTAGCTAAACTTCTGTCTCTTTACTGAAAATACAGATGTTTACACATCCTTCACTTTAATTTCCCACCTGTCTCGAACACTCTATTCTACATCAAGGGTGTGATTGTGAGCATGTGTGCACTGTAGGCAATGCTTTTTATTAAAGTTGAGTTTTCATTAGAATGCCAGTCAATGTTTTATTATTCATAGCATTCTAAAAACAAAACAGCATTGTGTTTTGCTTAGTGCACATAGAGTTGTAAACAGGTCACAGGCTTTGAAAGCAGAGAGCCTCAAGTCCAAATTCTGTCCCTTCCTGTAACTATGTGGTCCTGACCTAAGTCTTCATTGACTTCCTCCATGAATTGAACATTCTGATATTGCTGGTGTGTGTTTTTGTTGTGATTAATGACATTAACAGGTGTTGGCATATAAGTATATGTTAACAATGATAGCACCTATGTTGCAATGATTACAATGAAGACATTGGTGTCTATTAATCAAATGACAAATGGACAAACACGGCTGACACATTTTTGTTGTTTATTCTACAAAAGAATGAAGTAACAACTTGTGGGTGTTGGAGAGGAAAAATAATCTCAAGTACATAAACTCTACAGAGTTAGTTTCTTCATATGTACCAGATGATTTTTTAGTCTATACATATATAATTTCTTTGTCTAGCTCATAAACTAAATATGGATATAATTCCAAAGTAATTCAGAGATAAATTCAAATCTTATTTGGATGGGTCATTTAAGTGAAGTTATTTTAATAATATATGTTGAATGCCTACCTTGCTACATTCCAGTGTGTTGATAAAATTTTGTAGCCACACCTTAAATATGTGGGAAGAACAGGAAAAGAGAGCAGGAAGATTTGGAGAAAGTATGAGGAAGGTCTGGACAAAAGCAAGGTGATCTGTAATCTTAATGTGCACAGTGAATATATTTCTAGAGGCAGCTTTTAGCATTTGTGGATTGAATTGTGTTTTTAATGTAACATGGTCATGTTCTGTAAAACTTTCTATTAAAAGAGATTGTTCTCCAGCTTTAAATAGACATTAGATTTGGTTAAAGGAAAGTTCAAGTCTAGTTATTTTCCTGGAGAGGAAAAGTGATGTGAAGCCACCCTGATGAGGTCCGGTGTGGGAACAGTTTGTCTGGCCTCCTGGGCTCTCTGGGGGAAAGTAGACGGAGATGAAGAATAGACACATATTCCAGAACTGGACTTTGAATGGGCTTCTAGCCAAACTTGGCCCAGTTTCTCAACAGAGAGAAAACATTGACCCAGGCTGAGTGCTGACTTAAGGCCAACTTGCTTTGGACATGCTGTTCGCTGCCAGGGAAGCCAGCGCCCTCTCCCTGAGGTATGGGCCATGGACAGGAAGTGCAGAGAGGGGAAGCCTTGCTCTGTCCTCTGTTGCACAGTTCCAGTTTTGTGCGGCTCTCATGACTGGGGCTAGGCAGAAGAAGGGGTGGAGAAGGCTGGCAAATGGAAGGAGAGGCAAAAGGGCCACCCAGGAAGATTCAGGACTCAGAGGCAGCCAAGAGACAGCAGAAGGGAATCATCATAGAAGAGAACAGTATGAATAATGTTGGGGACAAAGGAAAAGAGAAGGAAGGGACTCAGGGAAAACTTATGACCAAGATGGAAAAGATGAAATGAATCTCAGGATAGAAATTGAGCTAGGAAGAAACACAGAGGAACTGGGATCACGCTTGAATCTCCTCTAGGTGGGACCCAGATCTTAAATTCAATTCTTGATGCAGGAAAATTTCCTATTATTTATTTTTCAGTGGGAAGACCAATGTGTAGAAATTTCGAAATCATCTTTACACATCCCTGAAGTTAGGTATAAGGAATTTGGGCAGGGCAGCTTATTTTATTGTAAACTCCCTAGTGAGATTTCTTTCCCCCTCTGCAGGGACTATTTTGTAGGGCAGCTATATCAGACATGAAATGACGGTGGTTGTAGAAGAGAAGGTTGGAGGAAAGGAAGGATTCATATTCAAAACCAAGTTCAATCTCAAAAGTCACCACTTTAATTTTAATGCAAGGAATTCAAGAATTGGGTAATTGTAGTATCAATAGCTAGCATGCCTTTTAGACAGAAATACATTAGGGATACTTCAAGTATCCTATTCCCAAAATGGATATGAGAGAGCATGAGAGTGTCTATAATTTTAGTTCTTTTATAGTACCTGTCTTCCTGGAAGTAAGATCATCAGGAAGTAGCAAAGAGGAACAGAATCAGATGGTTTAACTAACCCACACATTATATAAACACTTTTAGGAGATAACTAAGGGCGAGAGTCAACATATTTAAACTGTTCAGACTTAGGATCAGCCAATCAGGTTTGCCTTCGATGTAAACAGTCCCAGAGATAACACTGTAGCTGATTCCTCATTGAGCTGTTGAACAATTGCAGTTATGTACAAAATCATTTAGGATTATTTGTTCAATACCTTTCTTTCCCTCCTGACTGTAAGCCTATTGAATGGTTTCCCTTAAATGTTGTAGGTGTTCAATAAATCTCTGTTATCTGACTACAAATTCCACACCAACCAATAGTATAGATAGTATCTCATCTCAATCTATCATAGCTAATCTAAAAGTAGTATGGCTGGAGAGTAGCTCCACTAACAGACTACATGCTTAGCATGTGCAAGGGCCTGGGGGCCAATCCCACACCAGAAGAAATAAAACAAACATAAAAGAAGCTGGCATAGAGTCATGGAAACCTGCTCTGTTCATGCCTACACTCTGCTCTCCAGTAGACAAGTCACTTGCTCCCTCTCTACCTCTGACTTCTTTGCTACTAAATGACAAGGCCAAATCAGATGATGTTGGAGGCCAACTTCAGGGCAAATCCAGCTCTAAACCATGATTTGTTGTGCTTATAAATTTATCTGTAGCCAGATCACAATATTAGAAACTGATTGAAAAAAACATCTTTGAGCACAGGTAGGGATGGGATTATATATAAAATATGTTTGCCTTGCACAATTCAGATTTTGCTCTTCTGTGAGAAGAAGGTCATAGGATATGATTACTTGACCCACTACTGAGTTCCTGGGTAGTTCTGGCCAAGCTAAAGATCACTCTTGTTCAAGGTTCATTTCCTACCGAGTTGTCACACTATTGAATTATTGTTGAGTTGAAGTCCAAAAGGAAAAATCTTTTGCAATCTAGTGTTGGACCCTGGAGCTATACAACTATGATTACTGATAATGGGGCTTCCCAGAAATGCTCCATGCACCAGGGTCATATCAAGAAGCTCATATTCTTTATGCTCTCGTGAGCTTACCCTGCCAGACTCTGTGAGCATGTCCCCAAATGGGCAAGGGTGAAGATTTTATTTCACTATTTCCTGAACTTAAAAAATCATATATGAAATAAACTTTCAAAGCAGTATAATGGCATTTGTTAATCTTTTCATTATTTGTTTATATTTACGTATTCTTTCATTATAAGTTTTAAAATTCATTTTGGTGGTACTAGTGATTGAATCCAGTGCCTTGAACACACTAGGCAAATATTCCACTACTAGGGCTATACTCCCAACTCCCATTTATCTTTTTAAAATAAATCTTATTGTATATATTTAAGATATACAACAGAATGTTATGAGATGCATATAGATAGTAAAAAACAGTTACTGTCATGACACAAATTAAGATATCCATCATCTCACATCATTAACTTTATGTGTTTTTTTGACTAAAGCAGTTAAAAATCTCTCATTAAGCAGGAATCCTAAACATAGTACGGTTCTTAATAGTCCTTATATAGGACGTTAGGTTTGCTTGCTCTACATAACCACTACTTTATAACCTCTGACCTACATTTTCCCATTTTTCCCCTCATGTATCTACCCCTGTCCCTCTTATCCTACAGCCATTGTTTTTTCATCATCTTTGTATATTTGACTTGGACTGATTTTTGTTCCAATCCCACATAAAAGTGAGATCATACAGCTTCTTTTTTGGGTCTGGCTTATTTCAATGATCACAAATTATTCTTGAAGTTCACTTGTATTGTGGCATAGACTGAGTTACATGTATACTTGTACAGACACACATATCACTGCTTTCTTTATTCATTTATCCATTGATGGACATTCAGGCAGTTTGTAGATCTTGGCTATTGTGACTCCTGCCGCAATGAATGTGGAGTGCAGATAACTATGAGGTGGTGACTTTATTTCCTTCACGTAGATGCCTGGAAGAGGAATTCATGAGTCATACATATTGTCAGTACCAGGGTTTGAACTCAGGCCCCTGAGCTCACGGAGCTTCCTTAGCTGGTGCTCTACCAGATAATCATGCTGCCAGTATTGCCTCCTGGTTATTTGGGGGATGGAGTCTTGGAGACTTTTCAGCCCAAGTTGGCTTCAAACTACAATATTCCAAATCTCAGCCTCCTGAGTAGCTAGGATTATTGGTGTGTGCCACCGGCACCCAGCTAAAATGTTAATATCTTTACAAACCCCAGTGCTAGTTTCCTTCATTCCATGTTTATCTCTTGGCTTTCTCTTTCTTTTTTTTGTATTTACATAGTAAGTGTTTACTATCAGCACCTTTTATCATGTCTGTTACTTAAAATCTGCATGATACTGTTCTTTTTCAACATCTGGAATTGTTTTCACTATGCTTTTACCATTACTTATAGAGGGTAAAACATTTTTTTCCCATTAACTTTCTTCCCTTTTGCAAAGTATTAATTTTTAGATTTTCTTTGACCTCATGTCCTATTGGCCACGAACATATTACATGCAGTCCATATTACAGTGTTTTTCCAAGTACTAAAATACCAAAGTAAATTAAATACTACGCATTGTGAAAAAAAAGCTATTGTAAAGGTGGTGTACAGAGGGATTATAATTACGTAAGTTAGGTTATTAGTATATTTCTTTTTGAACAGTGTTACTCCCTCAGTCATTGGCTTTTTCTTAATGGGTATGAGGTAAAATAAACTTTTAAATACACAGCTCAGTTTATTTTTTTATTGTGAACATACTGCACAGAGGGGTTACAATTACATGGGCAAGATAATGAGTACATTTCTTATCAAGCATTGTTGCCTCTTCTTTGTTTCCCCTTCCCATCCCTTCCCATACTCCCCCACCACCCAAACCTCCCCCGCCACCAAAGTTGTAAAGTTCATTTTCGACATGACAACTTGTACTTCTCATATCCTTAAACGACTTGTTTTTCCCCTTCTCCTCCACAAATTATACCAACATCAAATATAGTGAAAGCAGGGGTTATACTGTGGGGGAGGGACATACAAAGCAACAAAGAAATAATCTTATAAATGTGTTAGAAACAAATGCGTGAAAGAAAAAAAACATTTAGATACATATCTTAGGGTTCATTTTCCTAACATCACATTATCTGACCTTTTCCGCTTGACTCATACATATATTAGATATTGCAAATAAGGGAAACCATGGGACCTATGTTTCTTTGGGCTTGGCTTACTTCACTTAATATAATTTTTTCCAAGCCTTTCCATTTCCTAACAAATGGGGCAATGTCATTCTTTCTGATGGAGGCATAGAATTCCATTGTGTATATATACCACATTTTCTTGATCCATTCATCTACTGAGGGGCATCTGGGTTGGTTCCATATCTTAGCTATGGTAAATAAGGCTGCAATAAACATAGTTGTGCTGGTAGCTTTAGTGTGGTCTTGTTTGTAAACATTTGAGTAAATGCCCAAAAGTGGGATTGACACAGCTCAGTTTATAAAACACTGTAGGAATAAGAACATATTTATCCTTATAAAAACGATCTGCCAGAGAAAAAAATACCCATTACTTCCTAATCCTAACCCATACATGTTAGGAATACCCACCATCCTCTGAGAATCTATGATGACAAATAGAATTATAGTATCTTCAGAATTCCTAAGATGGGCACTCAAAATCTTTCTGAGAAAGTCCCTGTGTCTTTGAACCTTGGTTTGCTTCTCTATGAAAGATCCACCTAGGAGCCAAGAAATCTGTCTATTTTGGGGAGATCTAAGGGTTCATGTGAGAGGCAGGTAGAAAGACAAAAGGATGGGCAATAGATGATGCTCTGTGTTCCCTTAGCAAGCCATCTACTCTTTGTCTTTTATGAATATTCAAGATGCATATTAAAGCTCACTAAGGAAAGGGTTCTGCTGCTTATAAAAAGTTGGAATCAAAGGTTTAGTTGACATCCAAAGACATTCTGCTGAATTTAGGCTTTCAGAAACTAATGTGCTCAGGGAGCACACACACACACACACACACACACACACACACACACACCACATGCACACACCACAATACTCTCTCTCTCTCTCTCTCTCTCACACACACACACACACACACACACACACACGAAAAATAAGACCGTCAAAGTGTCTGTGGATCATGCTGGGAAACAAATTCTGGAATTCTCCTGAATGCTCCACTGTTGTCCAGCTATATCTCTAGGTCCTGTGGGAAGTTACAGAAGTATTCCATTAGATAAGCCACAGCCTAGCTCCCTTCCCTTTACTTTACACATGAGGTAATAATCACATAGGTAATAATCAACTGGTAGCAAAGCTAACATTAGAAGTCAGGTCTCTGAATCCTAGACCATCACACTCTTGAAAAGTGACAAAACTACAAATGGAATGACTGGATGGGTGTTTTGTATCAATAGATCACCCAATGACTATACATCCTATCTATTGCTGTGCTTTGGGTAAAATTCTAGCTCTCTCATGAGGTACACACTCACTGGCAAATTGCAGAGGGATCAGGGGTAATGGAAACTCCTTAGCAAGTGGATACTTCAGAACTTCAGAGTTTATCTGAAGGAGACTTTGAATAGGGTACAATGTTTTATGAGTTCTTCTAACCCCTAATAAATGTGGTTTGCTGAATAAGCAAAATCATTGTTAATAACTGAGTTATAGACACAGGTCTGTTACTAACTCTTAGTTGGGTATTCTGGGACCTGTCCTTCTACATGGTAAGCAGGAGGTACAGTTTATACCTTCTTTTGAAGGCTTATAGTTAACTATTGTTTTCTTCCTCCTAGCAATCACTACTTTCTCCACCATTAATTATCTCCATCTCTACCTCTACCATTGAACATCTTTCCTTAGCCCTGGGAGGCAGGTGTGTCAGATAAAAATTCAGCACTGTTCTTCAAGTAGAAAGCAATTGAGTGAGTATACCAGCAATTGAGATGAGTTTGGTGTAGTCTGTCATGTTCAAGTCAAGGAGAGAGTCTTCATCTGGGAAAGCCCAAGGAAAGTCCAGTCAGGAGGAGGGAGATTAGAAGTCAAAGGAAAAAAAGGCCAAATGTCCTGTGGTTCAAGATCTAGACTGAGAGCAGGAACAGTACTAGAGAGCTGAGAAGTGGTCAGGGCAGCAATGCCAGGAGACCTGCTGCTGCTTCAGAGAAAGAGGATCTCCCAGATCTGCTAGTATGCGTATCCCTGCCTGTTTTGTTTCTGTAGTCTCTGGGCAATTCCATATTGGGCAGCAGCTTCAAAACGATTGGAATTTTAAGAATCTGCTTGGTAATTTGGAGTTTACTGTCTGTGGGTGGTATGAGGAAAATGGGACATTTTGGGATAGGCTAAGATTTCAAATTCTAGACAACATACCCAAGAACTGTGGCTTCCTTAGACCTCTTTCAGGGCTCACACTGGGTCTCTTATTCTGTCTTTTTGTAGCAGCTGTTACGTGGAGGAATTCATGTTATGCCCTATTATTCATCCTCTCTCAATAATTAAGCTCCTTTTTAAGATATGGAAGGTTGAATTTTTACTTGACCACTGTATAGATTTATGTGACATAACAATGTGAGTCTAACATGGTTTCACAAAACTTGCCAAAGGACACAGGAGAAGAAAAAGTACCAAACAAAGAAAGTGAAAGGACATGAATCCAAATTTGCTATCAATTCTACCTCGTGTACCAAAGGAAACCAAACAGGAATTGGAAAGAGTCAAGGTTAGGATGAGAATGGCCTCTCCCAAGGCTAAATCTGTACAAGAGAGTTGTATGACAAAATGAGGATGAAAGCAGACATATTTTAAAAATTAACTTTCACAGCTACCCATCCAAGGTGAACACCCCCCCCCCATACACACACACAGACACGAGTAGAAATTTGAAAAAAAAATCAGAAAATGACTCCTGTCCTTTTTAACTTATTCCACACTCAGTACTGGTCAGGCTTTCTACCCTAAAATGGGATAGAAGAAAAATAGTTGTGACTCATATCCCAGGCTGAAAGCTTAAAGATTTCTAAGATAAGAAGAAGCTGTGGGAAGGCCTGTAGCCCAATGATAAAAGGCAAAGAATTTACAAGTGAGAGGAGATGCAGGAACTAATGGAGGGAAGAGAGAAAACAGAGTGTTGAGAAGAAGAAAAGGGAATCCATATAGAGCACTTTTTATCAGCCAGAGATGATTTATGGGAAGAGACCCTTAAAGGTAGTAAGGCTCCTATGTTCTGCTTTCCAGTCCTCACTACCATTGACAATTTCCTTATAGTTTGGGGTATGTTTTTTAATAGGTTACACTGAAGATATTTTAAGTGGCTCTCAGAGCTGCCTTTGATAGGTATTTCTTTGAAGATTGGTATTCAGAGGATTTTAGAAGATGGAAATCAAAACCACTAAGAATCTACTTCAAGCTCACTTATTTCTCAGCCATTTAGCTATGTTCTATCTGCCTTTTATGTCAATTGTATCAGTCATCTCTCGCTGTATAACAATTTTTAAAATATGACCCAACTGTATGTACCTAGAAAAACTAACTTCAAATATGACAGAAAAGTTGACAGCGAAAGAATGAAATAGTATATATCATACAAATACTTGTCAAAGGAAAATGTGTCTGTGTTAATAGTTGATAAAGAAGTTCAAAAACAAAGAGAGGGACATTATCTAATGAAAGAGTCAATCCATTAACAAGACATAGAAATTTTAAATCTGTATTCACCAAATAACAACTACACAGAATATGTGAAGCAAAACACAATAGGCTAGAAAAGAAGAAACAGGAAAATCTACAGTTAGAGATGGGGATTCAACAAATGACAGAACAACTAAGCAGACCATCAGCAATGCTATAGAAAGCATTCCCTCAATGTCAAAATCCAACAGGATCCAGTAGACATAGAATGCTATGCAACAGCAGCCTTTTAAATCCTATATGATCACATCAAGATAAATCATGCTAGACTGGAGGTGTGGCTCAAGTGGTAACTTTCCAGCCACAATGAAGAAAAGCTATAATTTGGAAATAACACAGAACAGTAAAATTAAAAGGTTTTATAGTGTTTCATTGTTCTCATTTGCTCATCTACTCATTTGGTAAGATTTTAATTGTGTCTATAGTCTTCTGTGCAAAGAATTTCTTTAAGCATCTTCTGCAGTGTTTATAAACATAAACTGCTTTAGTTTTTGTTGATCATGGAAGGCTTTTGTTTCTCTTTCAGTTATGAAAGATAGCTTTGTTGGATAGAATAATATAGATGAACAATTATGTCCTTTGAGGGCTTGAAATACATATTAGCTACTTCTTCTATGCCTGTGATTTCTTGGCTTCTCTTATAATAGTGCCCTTGTTCCATTCATTCTTCATTTTTTTTCTTTATCTTCATCTGATTTTTTTATACTATATCTACTTGTCTTCAAGCTCTGATAGTTCTGTCTTCCATTTGATTCAATCACTGAGGAGCTTTCATCTCAATTTTTAATCTGGTTTATGTGGTTTTTTTATGTCCAGAATTTCAACTTGATTTTTTCCCCCGGATTTCTATATCTTCATTGAATTCTCTCTTTCACATCATGCATTATCTGTCCCATTTCACTTAGCTGTTCATATCCTCTTTGAATTCATCTGTTTATTTAAATTCTCTTTTAATTCATGGTGATGTTTATACATGGCCTCTTTAATGTCACAGATCATTCTTATCACCATTCTTTTGAGTTCAATAATTGAGATTTCATCCACTTCACTATCATTCAAATCTTTTATTGTGTGATTTTTGACTTTTGAGGTGTCATGTTGCCTATTTTTCATATTTCTTGTATTTCTTTGTTGAACCTTGCTCATTTGAGGTTAAATTGTTGGTACCTGAAATCTTTCAGTTGAATTATTCTCCATGCATTCTCTGGCAGGACTTGATAGTGGCAGGGTTGATGTGTCATTTCTTTCTACTGGACTTACAGTGTAACCAATTTGTTTTTTCCCTTCCCCTCCTTGTTCTTTTAGAGACTAGAAGTCAGTTATATATCTCCTTCATTACACCAGAAATACGGAAAACTAAAAGATAGCCCATTTGATTTGGGGGGGGGGGTTAATATCAGCTTCTCTAGGAAAACAACACATAGATAGACTTATTTCAAGACATTGAGGCATGTGGAGGAGGAAGCTATCCCCACGGGATGAATTGTATGCAAATAGCAAATTATAAATAGAACAAGATGTTATCAATGGATATTTATCCATTCCTTAGGGCAAGATAGACACAGCCAGGTGTCTGTGGCTCACAGCTATCATCCTCGCTACTCGGAAGGCTGAGGGCTGAAGGATCCTGTTAACAGAAACCCAGGCAAGAACTTCTGTGAGACTCCATATTAAAATAACCAGCAAAAACCAGGATTGTAGGAATGACTAAGGTAAAGGCAGGCTAAGGGAGCAGAGGTCTCGAGTTCAAACCCCAGTATCACACACACAAACACACACACACACACACACACAGAGATACATACATATGCAGGTTAAGATATGTCAATATATCCATGAGCAAATGCTGGGTGAAGGTTGGTGTTGCATCAGTAAAATAATATGAATATTGCAATAAAGTGATTCATAGAATTCCCCCATATATGTAAAAAGCTATGCTTATACTCTACTCTGTAAGTATGCAGTGGCATTATGTTAGAAAAATCAATATGCCTTAATTAATATTTTATTGTTAGGAAATCCCAGTTATCATCTGAGCCTTCAGTAAGTTATAAACATTTTGCTGCTGCATCTTGCCTGAAAGTGAATGGCTGCCGACTCATCAGGGTGATCCAGGAGGCTAAAGATCAGGGTAGTAGTAATAATTGCTTAAAATAATGCCATAACTCCCATGTCAGCTGAATGTTCTTTTCATGGAAGATTTTTCTTTTTTTTTCGGGTCCGGTCGTGGGTCCTGAACTCTGGGCCTGGGCGCTGTCCCTCAGCTCTTCAGCTCAAGGCGAGTGCTCTACCACTTGAGCCACAGCACCACTTCCGGCTTTTTTTCTTTTTGCTCATGTGGTCCTGAGGAATCGAACCCAGGGCCTCAGGCATGCAAGGCGAGCGCTCTACCACTGAGCCACCTTCCCAGCCCCTCATGGAAGATTTTTCTATAGCACCGAGGCTATTTGATAGCATTTTAGCACTTCTTTGAAAATTGGAGTTAACCCTCTCAAATCTTATAGCTGTTTCCTCATCCCAGTTCATGTAAGATTTGAAACAGTTTGTGGTCTCTTTAACAATATTCACAAGTGTATTCGCTTCGGCAACACATATACTAAAACAATATTCACAAGGTCTTCATCAGGAAGAGATTCCATCTCAAGAAATCACTTTCTAGGGGGAGAGGGAAAGTGGGAGATAAATGAGGGAGGAGGTAACAAATTCAACAAGAAATGTACTTATGACCTTACTTATGTAACTGTAATCCCTCTGTACATCCCCTTGACAATAAAAATAAATAAATAATATTTAAAAAAGAAACCGCTTTCTTTGTTCCTCCATAAGAAACCATTCTGTATCTGTTACAGTTTGATAAGAAGATTGCAGCTGATCTATTACATTGTTGAGCCTATTCTAATTCTAATTCCTCTCTTTTTTCCTAACACATCTGTAATTACTTCTTCCACTTAGGTCTTGAGTCTGTGAAAGTCATCCAAGGAGGATCAAATCAACTCCTCTCCAACTAACTTAATGTTAATAATTTGACTGCCTTCCATGAATCTTGAAGAAAGTTTTCAATTTACTTTTCTGTCCCTCAGAGGAGACATCTATATCCTTATATAGTTGTCTTATAAAACACCTAAACAATAAGACTTAAAAGTTTAAATCATTCTTTGATCCCCTGGTAACAGAATGGATGTTGTGTGAGCAGGCATGAAAACCAACATTAATCGCATTGTACATCTCCAACAGAGCTCTCGAGGGACCAGATGCATTTCCAATGAGCAGTAATTTTTTGAAAGGAATCTCTTATTTTTTATGAGCAGTAGGTGTGAATAGTAGACTTACATTTTTAGTAAGCCATGTTGTAAACAGATGTGCTGCTATCTAGTCCTTTTTACTCCACGGGCAGAGTAGATTTAATGTAATTGTTGAAGATTCTAGGATTCTAGGATTATTGGAATGGTTTTAACTCAAGGTTTTAACTCAAGTTGCCAGCCGCCTTAGCCCTAACAAAGGAGTGAGCTGATCTTCCAAAGCTTTGAAGCTGGGCACTGGTCTCTCACTCACTGTGGAAGTCCTGGATGGCATCTTCTTCCAATATGAAATTCTTTCATATCCAATGAAAACCTATTGCTTTTCCCAGCCACATTCATCAGTGACCTTAGTTGGATTTTTCAGATAACTTGCAGTATCTTCAGCCTAGCACTGGTTGCTTGGCCATGCTCTTTATGTTATAGACGTGACTGCTTTCTTCAGACCTCTTAAACCAACCTCTGCTAGCTTCAGACTTTTCTCTTACATCTTCCTTACCTTTCCCATCCTTCATAGAATTTAAGAAAGGTAGGGCCTTGCCTTGATTACGCTTTGGCTTTAAGGACTGTTGTAGTTGGTTCAATCTTTAATCCAGACCTCAACATTTCTCCATAGCAGCCAGAACACAATTTCTTGTAATTCATGTGCTTGGTGGAACAGAACTTCCAATTTCCTTATGTTTTTTTTTCTGAGACAGTCTCACTATTTAGTGTACTTTGGCCTCAAAAAATCACAATCTTCTTGCCTCTGTTTCTGGAATGCTGAGATTTATCAATATATAAGTGGGCCATCATGTCCACTTTAAAATTTCCTTTAGGAATTTTTCCCTTTAGATTCATAGCAGCTAATTTGTGCAAAAGGCCTCACTTTTGGCTTCTCTCAACTTTCAGCATGCCTTCCTTACCAAACTTAAAGATTTCTAGCTTTTTACTTAAATGGCAGAGGTGTAGCTCTTTCTTTGAACACTGAAAGGCCATTATGGGGTTGTTAAATGACTTAATTTCAATATTATTGTTTCTCAAGGAATAGGGGATTCAAGGAGAGAGAGAGAGAGAGAGATGAAAGAACAGCCAGCCAGTGGAGCAGTCAAAGCACACACATTTATTAATTAATGTTGTCCCCTTACATAGGGCAGGATTTATCATGCCCCCCCAAATAATTACAACAGAAAAGCTCACTGGTCATAGATTGTCACACAGATATAAGAATAACAAAACATTGAGCTATAATGAGAATTATCAACATGAGACACAAAGTGAGCACGAGGTTTGGGGAAAATGCCACTTGTAGACTTGCTCAATGCAGGGTGGCCTGAAACCTTCCATTTATAAAGAACACAGTATCTATACAGTGCAATCAAGTAAAGCTCAATAAAAACAAAGCATGCTTTCATATCTAGATCTACATCTGTCTGTTCACCCGTAGAGTCAAACAAATAAACATGCATGTCTTCTAAGGCTCCTTCTTCCTCTCCATGGCTGAAGAGAAAGGAGACCCGTGGTTCATGTCAGTTGATAGGCAGTCACTTTTGAAGGAGCACTCTCACATCTTGTTTATGTGTATGTATCACAGCCTCCCTACTACTTCACCGAATGCCTCCTGGCCTTTGCTCAGTGAGCCAGTCTGGCTCCTAAAAATCCTTCATCCGTTCTTAACTTTGTCTCTCAAGACAGATGGTCTATGTCAAGAACACTAAGTTCTGCTCTGAGAATTTAGCCAGCAAAAACTCGCTATCAACGCTTGCTTTCAGGAGGTGATGTAATGTTGGAGAGATGTGTCCTACAATCTCTGTTCCACCCCAAGGCGGAAGGTAGCATGACTCACAGGGGCCCCAGTCCTAGCCATTGGATGGGCCATCAACCCTCTGCTGTGATGAGTGGCTATGATGGATAAGCCAGCCGGGGAGAATGTCTCCCAGCTCTCTAGGAGTAGATTCCATGGCTCCTTGGCTGATAAACCACTTCCCAATACCCTCTGCCTGGAAGCGTCTCTTCTTAGGGTAAAGCTCCGAGGCAGTCCAGTGTGCTTGCCTGTATTCAGTTCTCTCAATTTGGCCATACCACCTGTGTGGAGAACAAGGCCTTGTTTCCACCAGGTACGCTGGTAATTTGAATAGTAAATGAGAATCTGAGGACAGTGCTCTGAGCGGGCAATCACACAGCCAAGTTCCGTCTGTGCAAGGGCAGGCCTTGTGGTCCTGATTCAGAGAGCCTCACACTTACTTTGTGTACAGCACATCTAGCTCTCTGATTTCTGGGCCTAGGCCACCAGAAGCTATCAAATCTCAGGGAAGGCCGGAGCTTCACAAGGACAAGGCCTAGTGACATTGCCTTGCACATACTAGATGTTCACTGTGTATTTATTAAACAATACAGTGATTGAATGGCATCAAAAAGGCACAGCTAGCAGGAAGAGACAACCCAGAGGAAACAGCCCGTTAAAAGTGATGTTCTCATGCCTTGAGTATGAAGGCATTAGGATAAAGAAAAAGCTCAGGATGGAAAATGGGTATTCTGTTCTAGGGCACAGTTATTAGTATAACCATCCTGGGAAACATGAGGACATGGTTTTGAAGATGGAAGCGAGAGAAGTGAAATGCTTTCTCTAAGGTCATTCAGCTAGGAAGGAGAGGGAAGGGCCCTAGGCTCAACTCAAGTGAAGCTGGAGATCTATACATTTTTTTTTCCAGTCCTGGGCTTGAACTCTGGGCCTGGGCACTGCCCCTGAGCTCTTCAGCTCAAGGTGAGCACTCTACCACTTGAGCCACAGCA
>NW_012267241.1:19857311-19901404 GCF_000151885.1 Dipodomys ordii | reverse complement strand
ATATATAATTATGGTGAAAATACCGTACAGAGGGGTTACAATTACATGGGCAAGATAATGAGTATATTTCTTATCAAGCATTGTTGCCTCCTCCTTTGTTTCTCCTTCCCATCCCTTCCCATCCCCCACCCCCTTCTTTTTATATTTTTGTCAGTTGTGGGGTCTGAACTCTGGGCCTAGGTGCTGTCTCTGTGATCTTCAGCTCAAGGTGAGTGCTCTACCACTTAAGCCTCAGCCCACTTCTGGTTTTCTGGTGGTTAATTGGAGATAAGGGTCTTATGGGGACTTTCCTGCCCGGGTTGGCTTTGAACCATGATCCTCAGATCTCAACCTCCTGAGAAGCTAGGATTACAGGTGTGAGCCACTGGAGCCCTGCTTTGGCTTCTTTTATAATGGCACAAATCTCTTAATCTAAGGACACAGACACAATGTAGACAAATTTTTGGCGGAATTTAACTCAAATGGCCTCTAGATCAATTCCCAAATGAGTCATCAGAAACTTCATGAGCCTGGTCTTCACTGTTAGCCCTCGTATTGGCATTTGATCTTCTGAGCTTCCCACCAGAAATCTCTCATTAAGCTCTGCTTAGAGCATTTAGGACTTCTCTAGACCACATCTCCAACCTTGTCTAAACTCTGTCCACAAACCAGTTTCAAAGGCTTCTGATACATAGTCAGGTAGTCACAACAATACCTCATTCTTGGAATGTTTTCTAAGTTAGTCAAACTTTTGTTGCTGTGACAAATGTCTGAACAAACAACTTAAAGGAGGAAATGTTTATTTTGCTTCACAGTTTCCGAGGTTCCCCTGCATAGATGCTTTGCTCCATCACTGAAGGCTTATGGTGAGGCAGAATGTTAGGGTATCAAGAGCATGTGAAGGAGAAATGTTTTCACCTCATGCAGCCAGGAAACAGAGTGATGGAAAGAAAGGAGCAGGTATATGATGTATCTATCCTCCAGCCAAATCTCAACGTTTAACATGTCTAATCCTTGAGCCAATGGAGGAAATTTAATAGTCAAACCATAACAATGTGTTGCTATTTTTTAATGTTTCAAACTTTGGCTTGCTTTATTTTCAGTTGCGCTGTCTCTTCAAGGCAGTTTATTTTAATACTTAACACTTTCTTGGTGCTATTTTCTATGCATTATCTGATTTTATCCTATAACAATAATAATGATGATGTCAATCCTTGAATAGTAACCTGAAGAAGGTGTAGAATTAGGAATTAAGCCATTTTACAATGACACACTGAGGGCTATTGAGATAGAGAAAGCCAGATATGCTCAGTCATCCAGAAGATGACTTTTTTTTAAACAAAGATGTGGCTAGAAATTACTGTGGCATATTAAAGGGAGCCCTTGATTATCCAAAGCCACCAGTATCATAGTCCCCAGTTTGACAATGACACAGTGCAACTTGAACAGCTTCAGAAGAAAATGACATAGGCAGAGCTATATCACAGAGGCACATGCATAAGGCTTTCTAAGGATTATCTCCTAGGGATGACCTCGAGGAACAGAAGTAAAAGCAGGACAGAGAAAATTGGAAGATGCTACCGAGTAGCTAAGAAAGCAATGTTTGTATGCACATAGGAACTAGCTCAAGGTCTTCGTGTGTGCATGTACGAAATTTAGGCAATAGGAATTCTTTAATCACGTGATAACAAAAACCAGAGAAATGCAATAAGGATAGGATAGGTAGGTGAAAATTGACTGGTTGACTTGGAAAACTGAGATGTAGTCCTAATCTGTTTTGCCATTAATATATTATCTGATCAAGAGGAAAAGTTCTTCCTGTTTTTCAAATGTGAGAAGACATTCCTCAAAGTTGGCTAATATTCTTTCTTCTTCAAGAAAGGTCAGACTATCTCCATCAGGCCCCTAGTAGTCCTATATCCCTGCCCCTAGCTGTGGTGTGGGCTAGTCATCTAAGCATAGTCTGTGGCCCAAGTAGTAGAGGCTTTCAGAAAAAGCAGATAGACACATTGAAGCAAGCTGTGAAGACATGTTCTTTGTCTATCAGGTTCTCAATTAGAATTACAGTGGAGATCTTGACCTCCACAGGTTGAAACCAGCAGTGTCCTGTGCCCATTTAGAAAACCCCATTGATTTACTAGGTAGCATCACTGAATATCCATGAGTGGTGAACTCACTTATCCATTAAACACACATGTTCAAAGACTCACACATTGCTGCATGACTCACTGTAACTGATCCTTTTGGAGGTAAAATTTAAGTGCTACAGAAATGACAAATTTATGAATTTCTTGTAGAGGCTTTAAATCACAACAGTCTGACTTCTTTCCCTTCTTTGGACCATTTTGCCAGGATTTTAGACTCCTTTGCACAGAAAAGGTCCAAAGATGTATGCTCTTTTAGCACTTGCTAAAATTCTTTCTTCATAACTGCTCCCACTGTAAATATGCCAAGAAAAAGTGATTCTTCCCTGGTCTTTATTTGATCTACTCACGTAGGATCTAATGATAACTGTGAGATTATAGGCTCTTAGGTTCCCTTGGGGGGAAAAAATCCTACTAATGACTTTAATAAAAGCTCAGTGAAGTTTAGCAAAAGATGGAAATATCACAGCGAACTCCCTTCATATTATAAATGATGGTAACTCAAAATAAAATAAACATAATTTAAACAGTTTAGCAAAAAAGACTAAAGTATCATAAACATTGAGTTCACAAGCACATGATCATTTAAAATTCTACATATTAAGTTAGTCAAATAAAACTAATTATATTGTCATTCTGCAATGAGATTCTGAAACCTTAAATGTCATTCCCAAGTACACACAATTAATAGTTTAATCAAAGTTCTCTGGTACAAATATAACCACGCATGGCATTTAGGTAAAACATTATTTGCTATTAATATTAGTTTAGTGTTACCAAGATGAACAACTTTGGGATTGATAACTGGTGTGGTTGGCACTAATGTAATAATAATAAAGAGAAGGAGAATGTTATTTGTTTCTTTATTTCTTTATGTTTTTTAGGTCTTAGGGATTGAATTCAGGGTGCTGTCCTTGAACTTTTTCATTTAAGGCTAGTGCTCTACCACTTTGAGCCACAGCTTTACTTCCAGTTTTCTGGTGGTTAATTAGAGAGAAGAGTCTCAGGGCCTTTTGTAGTTTCAAACCATGATCATCATATCTCAGCCTCTTGAGTAGCTAGATATAAGCCACAAGTGTCCAGCAAGAATACTAATTTTGAAGAAAGCCTGAGACCTTGGAAAGCTGTAAAGCTTTAACATGTTTGGCGGGCTTCTTTGTGAAAGACACATTTGTAAGAGGCACAACAGTTTGTTGATATTCTGAATTGTTGTCAAGATAATCATATATACTCGTGGATACTTAGATGAGGTTCCATTTCTCCCAGTGTGACTGTGCCAGGTATACAATACCTCAGAGTATTTTAATTTTTATCCTTGATGTTATACCCTCTAGGATCAGAAATCCAGCTTGGAAACTATTCTTTAGTTATCCATTTACAGAAAGCTTTCAGTGTAACACCCTAAACACATCCTGATTTTATGTTATCTTCTCTTGGATCTAAAAACAGTCCATGACTTTATCAAAACATGGGGAGTCAGTGGAACCTCTTCAGGCTACTATAAAAAACAAGCTAATTAGATCATTCAACACTTCATAAAAATCACTCCTGCTGGCTATTTAGTCATCATGTAGCTGAATAAAATCCAAAGGAATTCTGGTATAAATAGGAAGCTCCATCCAACATCTGAATTAAGTACTTACCACCTTTTCCTCTATTTCTGCTTTGAAAATATGCCTCAGAAGTTGGAAAGTTGTGAAGTCAAAGTAAGCAAAAGCAGTACTAACTATTTCTCATTGCAAATTCTGTCCTACCTGAGCTAAAAGTCATGTAGTAGAATCCAGAGCTGGGCTACAATTCATACAGGGGATGTCTAGAGATCACCAATGGGTCTTCAAGGATTCTGCTCTTAGTCTTGGCCATCATTTAACTACTCTCGACTCTCTCTCCCTGTAAAGAAAGTGATTGGATGGAAAATAGATCTTTCCTCCCTCCTAAATACTATGATTTCCTAATGACTATGGAGGAAATAGCTTCTCAAGTTCCTGGAATTCTCCTCTCATGTGTGCCTGAGTAGAGTTTGAGCATTTTTGAAGAGGAGAGGAGAAGAGGATAGATGATGGGACAAGGAAGATGAGAATAAATTTAAGGTCAATCAAAGCCTAGGTTTGATTTCCTGTCTGTCTTGAAAATGAGAATTTCTTAAGCTTCAGAGCCAGAGTCTCATTTATCATGCATAACTCTATTATGGAAAATAATCACCATAATTAACAGTGGATTGCCCTACACCATCAAAAAGACTCAATGATGTTTGGCAACAAAACAGTTCATAAAAGGAAGTGTTGGCTCCCTCTTGTCTGTAGTTAAGTACTGCTTTCCTCATTTGTGGTAACTAGAATATGCCGAACACACTGAATGATCCACACACACACACACACACACACACACACACACACACACACACACACACACTAGGACATGACAATTATATAGGACTTTAGGCATTCATACACGGAGGTCAAAAGAGGGTAGGAGTGGTTGACAAAGGCGCCATAGCTACGATCATATAAAATAATATTTTATAAAATGAACTCCAAGAAAAAGAAACAAGAGACATTTTAGTTGCCATTGTTGCTGTTTTTGTTTTCTTTTCCTTTTGTTTGTTAGTTTGTGTGCATTTGGGAGGTCAAGGGGCCACAGAAAAGTGGAACTAGGGTGAACAAATACAACAGTGGCACTCATTAGACACTGTGAAAATGAACTGTGCATCGTGTGAGTAGGGGACAGGGGAGGGGAGCTGAGAGAGAGGGAGGGAAGAGGTGACATGGTTCCAAAAGCATTGTACTCGTTACCTGATTCATGTAACTGTAACCCCTCTGTATATCAACTCTGTCATGACAATAAGTAAAAAATTGAAAAGGTCAATTAAGATGTATCCTAAAATCTCATTACGTTACAATAGAATATTGACTATAACTCCAGGCAATGCAATGAATTTGAAGACATAGTTATTACTATGTTTCATAGTTATTACTATTTTCAGACTGTTTACTGAACCCTGTGCAATGACATGGTCATTTATAGAAATTTATTCCAGAAAATTCTGAGACCACCTAAGCAGCTTGACTGTCTCTTTTTTTTAAGGGGAAAAGAGAGCAAGAGAAAATGAGAAAGGGAGAAAGAGAGAAACCCTCCAGTATCTCCCATGAGCTATTCTGTGGGAGGGAGACTCAGCCTTAGCCAAGACATTGTCCCACAGCAAAGTGCCTTATATGACCTGGTTAAGGATGAGTCAAGTGGTGTTAAATCCATGATAACAGCCTATGTTAGTAGCTGGAATCTGAGGATAGAAAAGTTATTCCTAGCTAGAAGCTAGCATACTATATGCGAATGTTGAGTACCTACTGCATGTCAAGACTGTTTTAGAGCTAAGAAAACAAATGAGGGAATAAGTTCAACAGGGCTTTTGCCCTGACAAAAGGCAACTTCAATGGAGCAAGCCCAAGCTAGGATTTTTCTGGCTGTGCCGACATCATGATTTCCCTAGAATCAAAGAAAGTCAGTCTTAAAACTGTGGCCAGTCAATGAGAGAGAGGTATATGCAGTGCAAGGAAGATAGGCCAATCAGTTTCAGTGGCATTTTTCTTTCAGCAAGACAATTTTCTTGCTTCAGAACTTAGAACCTCAGAAACCCTAATAGAACTACCCTCAGGATTCATCATAGGAATTAAAGTGTTACTATTTGGTAGATCTCGATGTTGTATGAGTGACCAGATCGTGCCCATACCTTTTATCATTTAAAATAGAAATCTGACAATTGACGCTAACTTTCAAAGAGTTGATAATCCATAGAATTTGAATGGTGAACATGGTTTAATTTCAATAAAATAAGACTCAGAATAGTTAGTTAATGCCTTACTAAATCATCATAGTAATTTATTTTTATATGCGAATGTGGTAACTCATTCTTACATCGTGTAATTGTGGGATTACTATACTAGTAATAGGAAAAGCCTGGTCTCTTATAAGGTCTTACAGTCAAGGGGATGACTGTGAAATGTGGGACAGCATGGTGTCATGGGGCACAGGACCATGGCCCAAGTCCTAGCTCCTTACCCTACCCCATTAACCTCATCCCAGCTCCAGGAGGAGAAAAATGTCATGTAGATTTTTTTTTGGTGGTAAGTTAAGCAGTTCACTTCATAAGAAGATGGCATATTAAGGAGTTTGGGGACTGAGTAATTTTACTAGTCACAATAGTTTTATAAGTCACTGTGCAGAAAGTTAAAAGCAAGTGCAAATGCTTTTTAACTTATGACAGGGTTATGTACTGATACATTCATAAGTTAAAAATATTGTAAGTCAAAATGCATTTGGTACCCTATCAAATATCTTATCCTAGAACCATTAGTACCTTGCAGAGAATCCACTCATGATTGACAGGCTGATGGGGAGGGAACTGGGAGCTCTGTTTACGGCAGCTTTCCAGGAGAGCAAGAGTATCATGCTGTAGTACTATGAGTCCAAGCCGTGACTGAAAAACTTCAAAGCATGGATACATATCCCTTACCATTTTAAAGTCAAGACAATATTGAAAGTTGAATCGTTGTAAGTTGGGGACCATCTGTATTCAAATCCTCACTAAATATGGATTTTCCTGGGCAAATAATAAAAAAGCAGCCTGGTAGACTAAGCAAACATTTAGTTTTAAGATGTCTAAAAATAGAATACTGGTTCAATAGTTAATGTAGTATGTCTAATGTCTGTGATGATTAATAATAAATAAAAAGGAGAAATTTATTCCTGGAATATTTATTAAAACCTGTAAAATGCATATAATACATTATCAATACATCCTCAATTTCCCATTTTCTATTTCTCCAAGATACTTTAATAACAGGAAAAGTATAAAAATAGTTCTGGCACAGTCACACATAACATTAAATTTCTACTGACATTTGACCATAGCAAACGTTAATTGTGAAACCATGAAAATATTGCAACCATATGAATGGGCAAAGTAGAAATCAGGGCACAGATAGAATGAGTTGTAAGAGAATCTGGGTGATTCATGTTGTTGATAAAAAAAAATACTTGTCCTTCAAACCAAAAGTTTTCAATAATGTCTAAAAGAACTAATTGTCCAAGGAATTTTAACAGGGTCAAAACCTTTACTATGTATCTTAAATTACCAACAGATATTTTGGACTTGTTCTGGAGTGGAATTTTTTTTAATGGTTTGAAGGTTTCATTGAATTTCTTCCCACAGAATACTTAGCATTTGAACATGTGGTCAGCTAAAGTTATTTTTTATTTTACTAACTATTAGTAATGGAGAGGCAGACAGTAGAAAGAAAGCATGGGGTGAGCGTTGAGTGGCTTTGATTTCTTAAATCTCAGGTCTTGCTGAGATCCTTGAGGTACTGGCCCACTGGAGGCCCATTTCTCTGCTCTTTCTGGAGTGCCTTTGATTCATGGAGATTCCCTATATGTGTTTTAAGGAAATGGGAGAAACATCAGCATTTCATATGCACTGAATTATGAGTAGGATTTTGACAGATAAAGGCCAGTGGAGGTGGGGAATATTTTTCTTCCTAGTATTTCAGGAGGAAAAGAGAGTGAGAAGTCACAGACACCAGGTCAGGAGGAAGGATTATGGTAGACCAGTTGTACTGCTGACAATATTAAGAGATGGACAAAATGGAAGGGAAGGTAGAAGGATAATTTGGGACAAGTTTCTAAGATCTCCCCCACAATAAAGTTATATGATCTTATGTGTGTAGATAGGCCTCAGTTGTCAATGTGGGATATAACTTATTTCCCCAGACTTCACATTTCCATATGGGACACTATGGACATGGATAATGTTGCCATGAAAAAACCATAGGAATTAATATGAATTCAAAATTCATATATCACCATTCATAGAAAAGTGATATTGAAAGCAGCATCTGGATTTACCAAGAGATAATGTGCAAAGAGAGACAATAAGAGGACCAAGATTAACAATTTAAGTTCACACTCACAATCAGCAAAAAAGAATGAAAAATCACCTTGGTGTTTAAAGCATCCTTCCTTCATAGGAGGAGAATGAGTCTAGGGTTCTCTCAACTAAGTCCTCTTCCACAGGAAATCCAGGAAGGTGAAGATGGACAGAGGAAAGTATATTTGGCACTTAAAATGTGATCAGTGGTCTTTGAGAGTACCTGGTTAGTAATAAGCATGACTAAGGGAATGAATCCAGGTAATAAGCAGTATTACCTTAGCAAGTTCAACAAGTTCAAGTGAAATATCCCAGAACTGAGGCTCATTAGAGGGGCTGTCTTAGTCTATGCACCATTTGGATTCATAGACTATGGAGAGGCTCAACAGTCTATGTTTACCTCTGATGGATAAGAAGAGTTCATAGTGATGGTGCTTGGTCTAGATAAAGCCTAAGTATGTCTTACCCAGTAGCCCCTGTCTAATCTAGAAGCAAGGAAAATAGAAAAGTAAATAGGAACCAATGGACATGCTGAAGAAGAAAGGGGAACTGAGGAAGAAAGAGGAGAAACCCAGCTCTTTGCAATGACCCTGAATCCAGTCCCCCTCCAGATGAAGTGAGAGTGCCATCACAGGGTGCAAAGATTCGCTGGAATCTGAATTACTCAAACCAATAGTAAACAAATACCAGATGGCACACACATTCATGGCTGCAGGCTGTTGGAAGCAGACCCAGGCCCTTGGGAGTCCCCTGAACCAAGGCATGAGAACTGTTCTTTTCCTTTGCACCTGTGACACTCTTTGGTATGGCTGTTTCTCTTAAAGCCACAGGCATCTGTTTTCTAAATTTGCTCCTTGGAGACACAAACAGGATTACAGCATATAGATGGTTTTTCTCATTTCCTGCTATGTGCTGCTTTAAGTTTCTTTGACAGCTCTTCTAGTCTTTCTTTCGCATGGCAAGCTGCGCAAGGCCAAATTAATGACTGGGGCATAGACTTACAATGGGAATGTTCAGAAAATGGAACATTTCTGTAACAAAATTTTGTTTCATCTTCTATTACTAAGACAAAAAAAAATCAGATTTCCAACCCACGTTTCCAGTGTGATAGGAAGATCAAAAAGAATCTCGCTTTAAAGATTTGAAATCTTGTGTAGCCTCCAAGTCATCATTGAGATGATCATATATGGCATCGGTGACTTCAGTGTTGTGGGCCCCTCGGACAAGGACTGAGGATGAGATCCAGAAAATGTAGATTTCAGTACTGGCTCTTTTTAAGAGCTAGAGTGCCAAGACAAGTCACTGCATAAAAAGTAAAATTAAAAACCTAAACCTCAATTTTCTACTCTGTAAAATAGGACTAAAATACAAACCCACATAGTTCCTAAGATGATGTGAAGATTACAAATACCTTCTGGAAAAGTTTACCCTTTAGCCTAAAACTTCTGCATATACAAAGAGTCGGGACAAATAGGTACAGGTAGGTGAAGTAAGTTCTAATAGATAGGTTGTAAAAGCAACCTGAGGGCTGGGCACTAGTGCTTCATGCCTGTAATCCTACATACTCAAGAGGTTGGGACTTGAGGATTGTGGTTCAAAGCCAACCTGGCCACAAAAGTCCCCCAAAAACTCTTATTTCCAACTAACCACTCAAAATCTGGAAGCAGCCCTATGGCTCAAGTGGTAGAGTGCCAGCCTTGAGCACAAAGAGGCTCAGGGACAGTACTCAGGCCCTGAGTTCAAGCCCACAACCAACCCAAACAAACAAACAAAAATAATAAAATAAATCCAAAGCTGTCGATTTCTCTCTTTGTCTTACAAGTGAGCTGCTAGAAAAGGGAAATGAAGTTTTCCATTCAAGTTGCTCTTCAGTGAGCTATAGGTATCCTCAGGAATTCAAGACTTGGAAAGTTGTTCATTTTTCAGTGACTTGTCCTAAATCTTGTTAACTAATAAATGTTAGTATGAGATTCTACTCCTAAAAATAAGGCCTGAAAGGACCAAGGGATCAGTTTTATAGAGAGACCTAGGGAGCACAAACAGAAAAGGAAGGGAGCAATCGAATCAGTCCTCTGACAGGTGCTGGCCTCTGCGTAGGACTGCGTCCCCAAATTCCTAGCAGAGCATCCCTCAGGTAAAGAGCTCCTTCAGATGGCAGAAACCTGAATAGAACATCATAGGGCATGAACACTGTCCACACTGGGAGAACGCACATCAATTGCCTTCTACGATAATGTCTTGTATAGCTCAGGCCAAGGTCTCGGAGGAAGAAGCACTATGGCTGACTGAGACAACCAAGACAATGCACATTGACAAAGCAAACGCTAGTGATGCCTGGAGTCAAAGGGTGACATCACAAGACAGGTCCATAGGAAGACACTGCCTGAGACGAGACAGGACTGGACCTCCATGGATACATGGCCATTGTGACTCTGTTACTGCACGCCATATCTTGGCAGTGGAGGAAAATGAGTTGCACATGGTATCATGATTGTGTATGAACTCTTTTCTTTTCATCCTATTCCTTTGTTCCAAGCAATGCCAGTGTGGTTTGAAAGTTTAGAACCTAAACTTTAGATCCTAGGAATTTTTTTTTCATTCGATGTGCCCCTATCAATGTGACCAGTTTCTCTCTTGCTATGACCCCTCCTAATCTGAGAAGAGCAGTGTAATACGGGGTGTTAAAGCAGGGGCTTTGCTAGCAGACAGGAGTGGTCCTGACCACTGGGCTCCTGGGACTTCAGAAAGTCATTCAGCAACAAAATCCTCATAGATGAGAATAATGACAATGTAGATGTCAGCATAGTACTGCATAACTGTAGGTCCTTCCGATACCTCGTAGGCACTCAGTCACTGTTATTAGCAAAATAATAAGACGTTTTCACTCAAAACAGGACTTAAGATGGGCCTTCAATCAAACACATAGGAGAGCAACTTCTCTGTGTAAATAATATTCAATTGCATGGCACTGTCATACAATCAAGCTCCCTTCTCTGTCTCTGTCTCCTCCTTTGCCATCAAAGCATGCAAGATTTCTGCTTCGTCTACAATAAGGCCTTTGCTAACTTCTTCCCAAACTCTTTGTTTCTTCATGTTTGAATTTCAGATCATAGTTAATCATCTCCATTCTTTTTTAACATCTGTAATGTCTCCTAAAATTTCCTTATCTGTGCAGCATAGTGTTTTTTTTCCCAAGGAAATTGTTATGTTCCTCTTAAGAAATCATAAACTTCACCAGGCACCTATGAATGAAACAGATTCATGTCTTGATTTCCAGGGATGCTGTGAGAATTAGTTAGATGAAGTCTGCAAGACACAGCCTGACCTTGGAGAAATATGATATACTAATATCACATTTAACAGAACATTATTTTAACATAAAGTAAGGAAGTGTGGCTGTCCACCTGTTTCAGATTGGCCTAACTCCCACCTCTGGGGACAAGCCATGTAAATCTCATCTCTCAACCTCTTCTTGACAGCTAACTTAAGGGCAGTTAACCTCTTCTTTAGACCCATAATACCACTTAACAGTAGTCAAACTTCAGAATAGCAACATTGCCATATTAGTAATATTTTTTCTCCTGAACATATAGTGACAGGATGGTATGAAACATAGTAAAATTTCTCTCTGACCCTATTCCTACACGGTCTTCTTTACCACTCTCTGAGAGGCAGAGGTTTCCTTGGCCTATGAACAAAGAGGTAGAAATTTAAGCATCCTTGAACTTCTTCCAGAACAGAAGTACTCAGAATAGAGGTGAGCAGATCCAGTCAGTCAGAAATAATTTTCTTAGTATAAAACTTCCCTTTTGGGTTGGGAATGTGGCCTAGCAGCAGAGCGCTTGTTTAGCATGCACAAAGCCCTGGGTTCGATTCTTTAGTACCACATAACCAGAAAAAGCTGGAAGTGGTGCTATGGCTCATGTGGTAGAATGCTAGCCTTTAGCAAAAGAAGCTCAGAGACAGTGCCCAGTCTAAATTCAAGCCCCAGGACTGGCAAACAAAGAAACAAAACAAAACACTTCCCTTTTCTGGTAACTTAAAGACAAACAGGAAGCTAGGCAGCAGTAGCTCATACCTGTAATCCTAGCTACAGAAGAAGCTGAGATCAGAGGATCATGATTAGAAACCAGCCCTGGACAGAAAAAATCTCTAATATAGTTCGCAAAAAGCCAATCTAGTGGCATTGCTTAAGTGGCAGAGCACCAGCTGCAAGCAAGCAAACAGCAATAGCATGGGGCCCTGACTTCAAACCATGATGCCATTAGGGAAGAAAAACAAAACATGCAAAATTAGAGCTTAATCATATCTGCTGGCAGGAAAACATCAGTGACTTAAAGACAAGTTTTGCAAAGCTGGTGCCAATCCCACAATTTGGCAGCCTGGTAGCCCCACACACATGGCTGGCAGCACTTTCCTGTCCAGGACAATGAAGTTTCAGTTTATGGGCTTATATACTGTGTCAGTTAATCTCTTTCCTCATTTTTTCTGTTCTTTTTTACCCCCTTTCCTGACATGGCCAAGTGTGGCTAAAATCTTTTTTTTAATGTTGGTTTTATTATTTTGTGGAAAAGATGAGCAGGACAGGAAGGAGCCCATGAATGGCATCCCCATTTCATTCATTCTCATGAGTTACAGTTCACACGCATCAAGGAATTGAGACATTCTCAGCATTGTTCTTCGGGAGTTTTGCTTTATTTTGTTTTCTCCTGCAACCCTCCTTGACTTATTTGGCTGTTTGGAAATGTGAATCATTAATATTATAAATGGGGGAAGGCAATGCCATGTTTGGTTTTGCACCTGCCTTAAAGATCTCTCAGCAGAACATTGTGTTTTCATAAGAAACCCCAAGTTTTGTCTAGCAAGACTTCTCTCTGCTCCTTCACTAGGGAAAATAGCTCCTTGCACTCAAGGGAGGTATCACTGACCTAGCAGTAAGTCACAAAGGCTAGCAAATGATGACTGCAGAAAGACTATGAGTGGAATGGAGTTATCACTGCTGTTTGGGCAGTTTCTTAACAAGACATTGGTATTGTTTGATATCCCCAAGTTTCACATGCTGGAAACTTGGTCCTGAGTATAATGATGTTGAGGAGGTAGAAACTTTAAGATGTAAAGACTATTGGATGGTGATTTAGGTCATAGGGTTCTATCTTGGTGAATGAGTTAATGCTGTCTCTCAAGAACAGGTCAGGTCTCATAGCAGTGGATTCATTCCTGCTGGATTGAGTTATAAAAATGGAATCCTGGCTCCTCCTTGTTCTCTTGCATCCTCTCTCTCCATGTGACACCTTCCTCTATCTCTGTCTCTCGGTCTCTATCTCTTTCTCCCATGTTCATGTGCACTTCTGCCATGATGTCACCTACCATATTTTAACACAGTAAGAAGGCCCTCCTTAGAGGCTACCTTAGTTGGGGTTTTCAGTCTCTAAAACTGATCTACATAAATCTCTTTTCTTCATACACTAACCAGTTTCAGGTATTATTTTGTTGCAACAATAGAAAATAGACTAAGTGAGTCCTTTACTGCCATAAAAATTAAAGGTGTTGATTTTCTTTCCTGCAAAGGATGACAATTCTAGCCAGGTTTTTCCTCAGTAAAACTATGAGAGCAGGCAGAAGAAATCCTATTCTTGGTACAGGTAGAAATAAGATTCTCAATACTAAAGGCTAAAGAGGGGACTGTTAGCAAACTATGCATGTCCCATCCATATAGAGAATGGAGAATCACTAGCCTTGGAGACAAGATGCCACTGATAAAAATATGAAAATATGTTACATACACAAGGTCTTAAAAATGTTAAGAGACAGAATTTGCACTGTATGTGTATATGTGCACACACTCAGGCAAAATCCATGAGAAAAATTATTCCCAGCCTTCAGACTTCCTAAAGAATGAATAATGTTAAGAGATCCAACTTTGGATTTGGATCTGATTTTTTAATTTAATATGACATATTAACGAAAGCAATGTGTGGTATTTACCCAAGTCATAGTTCTCTTCAGATTCAGCTATAGATAAATTAAGAGGGTACCCAGAATTCTGAAAGAAAAGGGAATCAAAACACAAAATGAAGGTGAAACAAAGGATACTATTCCAAAGAAAGTTGTGTAGGCGCCAGTGTTTATAATTCTAGCTATTCAGGAGCTTGTAATCTGGAGAATCGTGGTTTGAAGTTAGCCTTGGAGAAAAAGGATATATGACCCTATCTCCCAGTAACCAGTGAAATGCTGGACTGGAAGGATAACTCAAGTAGTAGAGCAACAGCCAAGCTGGCAAGATTAGAGAGCAAGATGCCCTGAGTTTGAGACTCAGAATTGGCAAGAAAAAAGCACTACAAAAATTAAATCTGTGAAGGCAAAATGGGTGTATCCACTTTGCTTGTCTTCATAGCACTGAAGATGACCTTAGTGTATGTAAATTTTTTTGGAGCCCATTGCAGGGCTGAAAGCAGAACAATGTTCTAGGTCTCTGGGACCTGATTCCCTACGCACACCTTTTACCACCTTCTATTTTACAGCATAATATTTGGTACACATAGCTAAATGTAGCTAAATTATATTTTTCTGCTTATGTGGTGCTGAGGAATCGAATCCAGGGCCTTGTGCATGCAAGACAAGCACTCTACCACTGAGCCACCTTCCCAGCTAAATTATATTTTTCATGGTCATTGATTCAAGTAAACTGAGATACATGCCAGATTAAATTTTATGTTTCAATGAGGATTAACAATATTGGTTCAATCTGAAAATATAGGTATGTAAGGCCACATACCTATATTTAATAATTTTCTATGTGAATTCTAAAAGGGCATGTACATTTTTTAATAAATGTGAACATATTCTTGAGCAAGATGGAAAAAGTTGGGATATAAATGTTGAAATATACATGGATGAATGATGAGGATTCTACAGAAACCTTGGGAGTCTAACTATTCAGTAAATATTTGCTATGTGCCAGACCAAGTGCTTTACAAATATTGTTAATTAAATCCACACATAAATGAGCTTACATGGTAAGATTTAACTTTACTAGTGAGGAAACTGAGGCTTTGGAGATGGAAAGAAGTCACTACCATCTGATAAAGGCTAGAATTGAAACCTGAATCTCTATCTGATTTATGTAACATGGGAGAACACTGGGAATGATCATATAGACTAAAAGCTCTTCTGTGAAGACAGATTTTATTTTTCCCCTTAGCTTCTCCAAGTGAGTGCTAGTCCATTGATTTTCTCACGTTACTCATCTCTTTTATCCATAGATTCTGTCTGAGATTAGTGGAATTTTCATGCTGAAAGGCTTCTAATGTCATCAAGAACTGGGAATACTAATCCAATGTTCTGATTTTTTTTAAAAAAAAATCCCAGACAGAAAAGAATATTGGCCCCAGTGGTCAAAACTCAGACAGCCCCAGTTTTGATGGGACAGCTCCCAAAAAGTTCAGATGCTTCCCTGAACTTATCCAAACCTTGGGCGGTCTCCTGCTTTTCCAGAAGGAAGATGCTTGGTGGATGATGCACCAAGTTTGAAACACATGGAGAATGCCCTCCGTGGGGATTGTTAGGTCATCTGTGAGGTTAAGTCCCCATTGCACATCAAGTTGCCATGGTATTTCTCCACTGTAGGCAGCTTTTGTCCTGTTAAAAATACAATCTCAACCACCCAGAAAGTATGGAAGTTATACTAGGTGAAGTTACCAAACTTTTATTTATGATCTTCATCTATTATATACTGCCATATGCCAAATGCTGTTCACATGTTTTTTTCCTGTGTAACATCATTTAGTTTTGTTTTTGTTCAAGATAATATCTTTTTATATGTAGCCCAGGCTGGTCTTAAACTTGAGATTCTCCTGCTTCAGTCTCCTGAGTGTTGGGATTATAAGTATGCACCACCACGCCTAGCTTTACAACAAACCTGTTAATACATGTGGAAATGAAGTACATTACTTAATTATTTTTTACTGAGTATTAGCTTATACAAGGAAGTTAAAATTGGAGCCAACTCTCTGTACCTCCCAAATGTGTGCATCTAATGCTTCCACAATATAACCTGAGAAGTCCAGGAAGCTGTAAGTAAATAGCACATTTGCAAGTGAATTTGTTCTCCAGCTTCATCTATTTGACTGCAGTTTCTCCTGGTCCATTCTGGTAATAGGGATGAAAGCAGCGGAGCTGGTAGACACCTCTGTTCCTCACATAGCCAGCATGGGCAATGTGGCCACGTTGCTGGGCAAAGGATGCTGGTTTAGACTAAGAAATCAGAGTTCATAAACTTCAAGGAAATTCTCAATTGGCAAAAATCCCTGAAAAGACCAGCAGAAAAAGTTTGACAAGGTAGACAATGATTGAAATTCATGGCTGACTTTAGAAATCAGAAGTAAATCAGGAAGAAAAAAATGCAATGTCCAAGCCAAGTCCATAAATTCTAGAATCTCATAGAATCATTAGAAGTCCCCATAACTTGGGCCTGACTAAAACTGTAGTCCCTTCACTGTAGTAATTTAAATCCAAGTATTTACTTTGGCTTCTGCTTTCTCAATGACTTGTTCTAATCAAAATGCTTTGATGAGATACTCAAAAGGAATAAAAATATGATTGAGAAAGCCAGAGAGTAATGTCTTGGTTTAAAACAACTGTGAATACAAACTTTAATCTTTGGCCATGCTGTAAGAGCTGTCTTAGACTAACTAGGGTAAAGAATTTTAAGGTCTTATTTGGAAAGATTCTTTTAGTTTTGAAGGGAGCGTAAATGTATTCTAACACTAACCTTATAAGACTGTATTTCCCGCCCCCTCCCAAAAAAATGAAGAACATATTTTGACAAAAAATGCTTCTTATACTGCCTGTAATCAAAGTGCATTTGGCTTCTAGAATTCTGTTTTTTGGAGTCTTATCTATAATAATCCATAGTTTATTATCAGTTTTTTTTGTTCAGTTCAAAGCTAACAATAGTTATGACACTTGGGCTTCCATTTTTTTCTGTGTTAATACCTTTCCCTCCTCTCTAATAAGAAGTGTCTAAATGAATCTGCATTCATGTAATCATCACAGTGTAGTTCTTCCCTGAGTTACATGTTATTTTTTAAGGCAAGAAAAAGTATTAAAACATTCTCCTGTATAAATGGGTTTGAGGCTCAGACAAGCTACTAGCCACGTATGGACAAGTTATTGATCAGTTTTCTTTTTTCATTGGCAATAAGAAATTGTATACAGTGAAGGGTTTCTCCATGATATTTCCACAATACATATAATGTACTTGGATCATTTTTGCCCCTCTATTACCTGTTCTTATCTCCTCCTTTCCCTCCCTACTTTCTCTTCTCTTTCTACTTCCTCGGTCGTCACCCTTTTATGACTTTGGTTCTTTGTTTTGTTTTGTTTCCTCTTAGATTCCATAAATGAAAGAAAGTACATGATACTTGTCTTTGTGAATCTGGATAATTTCACTTAACAAGATGATCTCCAGTTCCATCTATTTTCCAGCAAATGATATAATTTCATTCTTCTTAGTGGATGAGTAACACTCCATTATGTATATATACCACATTTTATTTATCCATTCATCTGTCAATGGACAGGTAAGCTGAATACATAATCTGGTTATTATAAATAATGTCACAATAAACATGGAGAATGTAGGTAACCCTATAACAATCTTAAAAATAATGTAAAGGTTTGTGCTAATGATTTAATAAAACAATACAGGTAACACCAATTTTTATGGCTATCATAAAAATACTACAGAGTGTTGGCTTAAAAAAGTTTTATTCAGTCAGATAAGTAGATGTTAGGTAAAATGAACCCCAAGATAAGGACTCAAATGGGTTTTCTTGCTTGCTATTGTTTTTAATATATTTATAAGATTATTTTGTTGCTTTGTATGTTCCTCCCCCATGGTATAACCCCTGTTTTCACTGTATTTGATGTCGGTATAATTTGGGGAAGAGAAGGGAATAAACAAATTGTTTAAATAGGGATACAGGTGGACCCATTGCAAAAACGAGATGTACAAGACGTTATGTTGAAAAACGAACTTTACAACTTTGGTGTGGGGAGGAGGGGGGGGAAAGGGGAATGGGAGTGGAGATGGGAAGAGATGGGAAGGAGAAATAAAAGAGGAGGCAACAATGCTTGATAAGAAATGTACTCATTACCTTGCTCATGTAACCCCTCTGTACGGTATTTTCACAATTTAAAAAAAGCTCCATTTTCTCATGGTCTAAGATTCTAAGAGTCCAGGGCTAAGGTATTGGGATGATCTGTGTTCTCAAGGTTTTCTTGTTGGCTTATAGATAGCCATTTTTCTCTGTGTTTTAATACAGTTCTTCATAAGTGCATGTCTATGTTCTAAACTCCTGTTCTTATGAGAGCACTAGAAACAGTAGGTTAGGAACTACCCAAATAACTTCATTATTGCTATTGACTTCAAGAAGATAATATATAATTCAGGCAATTACTCCACCAGGATGAATAATATATGCAAGCCTGTGTAAGTACCCCATATAAAACTAAAGAAAAACATGTTGTTTCACTCAATGACTTTAAAAGCTCTATCTCTATTGTCCAAAAAAAATGGGCTCTTTTTTTTAATTGTGAAAATGCTGAAGAAATTTGCTCTTTACTTGACTTATTTAACTGTACCCCCTTGGTACATCACCTTTAAAATAACAACTTTTGTAAAGCCCCATCTCCAAGTAAAATCACATCCTGGGTGCTGTAGGTTAGGGCTTCAACATGCGTTTCCACCCCTATACCATGTGAAATGCCGGGAACACAGTATACTTTTAATAAACATTTTCCTTTTCTTCCCCACTTCTAATCTATGGTGTCAAGAAAAAAAGTGAGCATGTATACTGGGCTCTTTGACAGAGTTATTCAGGTTCCTTGACCACGATACTAAAATTATGAAATCATCTCATCCAAATACGTTGTTCATCCTTGCTCACATGAAGGTCATCAGTTTTAAAATGGAGGTGACGCCATCTCCCCTTACAACCCAGATACCCTGTCAGATACCAGTGATTTTGCTTTTTGTCAGAGGTAAGCAAAGAACATCAAGAGCTATCAATTGCAATGATAAAGACAGCTAGGATGACATGATAAGGTGATGAGAATAGTTAACGTTTACTGAGGACATACACAAAATAAAGCTTTTAAATGCAGTCTCCAATTTGATCTATAAGAATGGGTTTACAAAGGGGTTGTTGGAGATAGCTTGTAAAATGACATGAATTTTTTATAGGAGAAGAAACAGGGTTTTCTAATATGTAAGAAAAGCTAAAAGTGATGTTGATTTCTTGAGGAGACTCACCAGCACAGATGATTATTCTTCCTCTGTAGGTAGGTTTACTTTTAAGGACAAATAAATGATAAACAGAGATGACTAGAAAATGCTGTATCTTTCAGAATGGAGCATGTTTTGGGTCTTGAGGATTCCTTGGCAGGCCTCAATTGACACGAGAGTTTGTTTATGAGTCACTCTCTACCTCACACACCCCTCTGCATGCCGTGAGGCTCATAAGTCTGTGGGATGAATAATGCATCTTCCTTACCACACTCTGAATTGCTCTCTTATGGGTCAGGATGGCCGGTGGCTCTTATGGACTCAGATCAAGTCGCTTTGTCTGTATTTCTCCCATGGACAATCAAGAAAACACTTCTGAAGAATGTGGGGAACCACCAGTTAGCCCCTTTACAAGTTACTCTTGAGAGCTTGGAAATTTTAAGCAAAAATCTTAGATAGAAATATACTTTTTGAGATGTTATAAGTCATAACAATCTTTTAGGTCCTGCTGGTGATTTATCCCTTTCTAAAGAGGCAGACTGCCTTCTTCTCATTCTCCTCCCATCACCAAGTACAACTTCTCTCAAGAAAGGTCAGTGAGCATTGCCTTTGGTAATTTCTCCAAGCTTGAACAAAAGCTTAGAGTAGAGAGCTGCACACAGTGTGACACAGAAAGTTGCTCTCTGCCAGCTCTCTCTGGATATGCTCAGGCCTGCGGGCAGGGCCGTGAGTTTTTGGCTGCCTGTCAACTCCATTGAGCAGCACTGTTGGCTGGGTCATACACGACATTTTTTTCTATCTAAAGAATGACCTGGTTAGCAAAGGACAAATACTAGAACTCTCAAAAAATAATTAAGTCTTTGGACCCCTTTCCACAAACACAAATCTGTGTGAGGTTTTCTGGAGTCAACTCCAGAGATGATGTTCCAAAGGCCAAGAGGCAAAAATCACACTGGTCAGTCACCCAAGTTCTCTCCATAAATAGCACCATGTATTTCTGAAGCAATGAGACAGTGTTAGGCAATCCTGGTTTTGGTACCAACGGAACAGTGGCTTTAATGGTCGTAGACATAACAGACAGCAATGACAGAGATGAACCAGGGGAAAAGTCAGCTGAACCATGCTATGGTGGGAGAGTTGCTTCAGTACATAGGCCTTGGTTTACTCAGCTTTAATTAGGCTAATAAATCTTTACCACAAGGTTATCAATTTAGCCAGAGCAGTTTATCCAGAGCCTACTGTGTGCACAGTGCTGCAGCAAAAGCTCCATTAAGGAGTAAATAAAAGGCCACATAGACATCCACTAGAGCCGTTTCTTCAAGATCCTCCACCAACCCAGATGCCCCTCAGTAGAGGGATGGATCAAGAAAATGTGATATATATATATGTGTGTGTGTGTGTGTGTCTGTGTGTGTGTGTGTGTCTGTGTGTATTGAATTCTATGCCTCCATCAGAAAGAATGACACTGCCCCATTTGTTAGGAAATGGAAAGACTTGGAAAAAAGTGAAGTAAGTGAAGTAAGCCAGGCCCAAAGAAACATAGGTCCCATGGTTTCCCTTATTTGCAATAACTAGTCTATGTCTAGGACAAGCAGAAAAGGTCAAAAGCTATGTACATATGACCATATAAGATGAGGCTAAGTGAAATGAGCTCCAAAATAGATACACAAGAGGTTTTATCTTTCTTGCTGTTGCTTTTAATGTACTTAGAATGCATGGTGTGATTTTTTTTGTTTCTTTTGTATGCTTTTCCCCCATGGTGCAACCCTTGTTGTCACTGTATTTGATTCAGGTGCCCTACATTTTGTATATACATTTTTCTAATTTGGGGAAGGGAAGGGAAATAACAATAAGCTGAAATAAGGAGACAGGTTGACCCATTGTAACAATGAGTTATACATGACACTGTGTTGAAAATGAACTTTACAGCTTGAGGGAGTGGAAGGAGGGAGAAGTTGGGGAGGTAAGGGAAAAACAATGCTTAATAGGAAATGTACTCATTACCTTACTCATGTATCTATAACTTCTTTTTTTTTGGGGGGGGGTCCGGTTGTGGGGCCTGAACTCTGGGCCTGGGCGCTGTCCCTCAGCTCTTCAGCTCAAGGCTAGCACTCTACCACTTGAGCCACAGCGCCACTTCCGGCTTTTTTTCTTTTTGCTTATGTGGTGCTGGGGAATCGAACCCAGGGCCTCATGTATTGCAATGCAAGCGCTCTACCACTGAGCCACCTTCCCAGCCCCTCTATAACTTCTTTGTACAGTATCTTTACAATAAAAAAATATTTTCTTTTTCTCACATTAATAATGATTAAGTAAGCAGCATAGACAGATAAGTGAGAGTTTAGGAGAAAAGAATTAGCACAGACACCCATTCTAGCTCAGGAGAATCTTGACTGAGCTTGGTACAGGGAGAGTGCCAAGAAAAGGACAGATTCATATATCGTATGGAAGCTAGAAAGGGTAGTATACACCTACAATCCCATATAGTCAGGAGGAAGAGCTAGGGGAATTCAAGTGCAAAGTCCATCCTAAGCAAAAGCTCACTATCTTATCTAAAAAACAAACTAAAAGCAAAGAAGACTGAGTGCATTACTCAAGTGGTATAGGACTTGATTAACAAGATGAGGTCCTGAGTATATCACACAGAAACTATAGGCGATTCCTGGGAATAAACTAGCAGACATATTTATCCTGTGAGAAACCTTACTAATTTGAGTGGTTGGCTTGAGGAAGGGGAAAAATGAGCTAGCATTAGTCATGTTCCTAAGTTCAACTTCAGTTTCTAACCAAACAGACAATTACTAGTAACACCATTCCTGGTCCTCACAAACCCTGGGGTCAAGGTCTGGCTGGAATTACTCAACAGGATTTCACATTTGGCCTGGCTACTTTACATTTAAGCTTATTCTGGAAGGCATATTCCGTGAAGGAATGAATTTTTCTTTGTCTGATTTTGAAAGAATCTGAACTCAGTCAGTGCAGCTGGGTGCTTAAATCATCTCCTACTTCTTTGTCTCAAAAGAGGTTAAACCCTTGACCAGAGACTGACCAATGGTTCTGAGCACACCTTCTCAAGCCTAACTTTGGAATATAGATAGGTAATTTCATTAACAGAACAATGGAAGTCTTTTTAGAGTATCAGTTACCTCCAGTTGCTTATGTTCTGTGATTTCTTTTGGCATTGTGGTTTTCTTCTATAGCATTAACCTTGAGTTGTCAGTACTTCAAAATACCCTATGAGAGGAGCTATACATGACAGATCAAAACCAATATCACCCTGCCTGGTATGCACCTTGGGGAAACCAGCACACCCACATTAAAACTGTTTATTCTCAGGGGAAATCATAGATGCGTGAATTCTTTCAATAATACTTGTGACAAAAATCAAAGCAGGGGTATGAAGATGGTGAGACAGAAGATGGGGACAGGTATGATAGATACAGAAAGTAAAGAAAGAACAAATTAGAATATTCCATGAAGCCAGTTGTGCAGAGGAGACTCTCCAAATGCTGAAGTTTCTCCTATGCCAAAGACGGATATTCAGAATGAGTCAAATGTTAGCCCAGGAGAAATAAATCAACCACAGGGCAAAAGGTTTAATGAGAAAAAAACATCATTCCAAGTATGAAATGCAGTCCAAATCCAAAATTTCTAGGTTAAATAAGATGAGGAACTAATGTGGGAAAAGAAAGCAGCAGCCTGGACTTATGGTGCAGAATATATATATATATATATAGTATACATTATACATATTATATGTTCTATATATTAATATATATTATTGTAAAAATACTGTACAGAGGGGTTAGTTACACAAGTAAGGTGATGAGTACATTTCCTAATGAACATTGCTACCTTCTTTGTTTTTCCCCTGCCATCTCTTCCTTCCCCACCTCCACCTACCCACCCACCCCCACCCCCTCCGAAGTTGGAAAGTTTGTTTTTACCATAGTGTCTTGTACATCTCACTGTTACAATAGGTCAACCTGTATCCTTATTTAAGCATTTTGTTATTTCCCTTCTCCTCCCCAAATTAGAAAAATGTATATTCAAGATACAGGGCACCGGAATCAAGTACAGTGAAAACAAGGGTTATACTGTGGGGGAAGAACATACCAAAGAAACAACAAAAAAAATCACATAGTACATTATAAATACGTTAAAAACAATAGCAAGAAAGAAAAAAACACTTGTGTCCCTATCTTGGTTCATTTCGCTTAACATCATCTTATCAGGTCATATGTACATAGCTTTTGACCTTTTCCCCAGCAATAAGTTCTACCTAGCATCCTGGTATCCTGCGCCAAGGGTGGCAAGGTAGGGAAGCTCAGGTTTAGCAATTCTAATTCCATAAGTATAGGAAATGTGAGGTGTGGACTTTCTGATTTGCATACTCTTCAATGATGAGGTATACGTCCTTGTTGTTGTCCTTGCTGTTGTGGTTGATGATGATAAAACATTTCAGAAGAAAAAGGGCTCACAATAATACAGAGGCTCCTATATTATCCACAATCTAGGGGCAACAATAGAACTTGGAACTGTAAACTCTTGTTTGCTCACATGCCTCTGAGTAATTTAAAGGGGGGGGGGAAGCTCAGAAAATTATTGTTTAGATGCCAATTCACATAGCTTTCTTTGTCTGCTTTTTATTATCAGCATTTCTTTAAAAGGCTAATGGATCCCTGGTCTTGACAAGCATGAAGCCAAGAGGTGGGCTCCTATCCAGTGTTTTCATTCTTCAGCCCTCTAGGGGCAATGATTAGATCTTAATATCGAATGCACAAACCACACTCACTGTGTGAACTCTCTGAGCAAGCTCCCCACATAAGGATTTTTTTTAAGGTAAAGAAGCTTTATTGGAAGAATTGTAAAAGAAGGGGGGGCAACACTTTAGGTCTTTGGGGGTCAGCTGATGAAGGGGAAGTTGATTTTTTTTATGAATACTCTAAATCTATCTTCCCTGGGGGAAGGGAAACTTAATCTTTCTGTGATTTAAGTCCTTTTCTAAGAATAGCCAAAGTTGTGGTAATGAGGAGTTAGCAAAATCAACCACTGATAGAATATTTGCAAATAGAACAGAGTATCCTGCATTTTAGGTAATAGCTGGGAGCAGTTGCCTTCCCCCACATCTCATAAACTAGAAATGAACTTGGTAGAAACAAGCCAATCAATGGATGCTCTCCACAGATGCCGTGATCTCAAATGGAGTACAAAGAGCCAAACGTGATGAAAATGTGCTTCTACTTCGAAGTTCATGGTAATGTTCCTTAGTGACATCTCCTCTCTCAGCAAGCTCTGCCCATACTTTTTTCATTACAATGTGGTCAAGATCACACTGTTCACAACTTTCTCTCCCTATTCATAACTTGTATCTGTGTAGACCATACAATCAACCTCACCAGTGTACTGAATATACAGACCTATCTTTTTAGGGTGGGATCAATTATAGTCTCCAGGGATAAGTCCTGATACAGACTTCATTCATCAGCCCAGGGAATCAACAAGGAAAAGAATCTTTCTCTAAAGGAAAAAGCAAGGTCAACATATAAATGGCCTGAAGTCTAACCTCTGGATTATCACCTGAGTTCACCGCAGTTCCCTTTGATGGAACATATATATCTCCCTGCGATATTGTTGGAAAGACTGTTGAAGCTGGTTATTCCAATGTTTTATTGTGTTATGGTTTGCATATGAAATGTTTCCCACAGGCTTATGTGCTGAATGCTTGTTCTGTAGCTGGTGGCACTATTTTGAAAAGTTCTAGAAATTTTAGGAGGTGGTCTTGCTGGAGAAACTCAGCCATTGGTGGCACATCTTTAAGGTTATCTTTCCCTTATCCCCCCCTCAATCTCTCTCTTTCTCTCTCAGCCTCTCTTTCTTGTCCTTTATGATGTGAAGAAGACTCTCCACCCCAAGCTTCTGCTGCCAAGATGATCCAAGCATTTGGAGCCAAACAACTATGAATTGGGCCCTTTGAAGCCATGAACCAAAACAAACCCTTCCTCTTTTAAATTGTTTCTGTCAGGTATCTGGTTACAACACTGAGAAAAGTAATGCAGGCTGGTCCAATAAAATTTCCTCACAACGTTTACATAAAAGCATTCAGAACATAGTAGAAATAGCAATATATAAGTCCAACTTTTTTCAAAGCAATACACAGATTGGTTCCATTTTATGAATGGTTCATTCATATATCGATGACATTTGGCATTTGAGAGTGAACCCATTTCATATTCCCTGGGAATTGTGAGCAACAGATGAATAACACCTAGATTCAGGGAAGGCTACCAGTAAGGAAGTGGAAAATAAACATTTTTTTTCATTTGGTATGAGCGAGATGTTGTTTTAGTCAATGTCCTGTTGTTGTCACAAATATCTGAGATAATCAATTATAAAGAGGAAAGTTTATTTAGGTTTAAAGTTTCAAAAGTTTGAGCCCATGATTGATTCGTTCTATGCCCCTGGCCCCTGGACCTATGGTAAAACAGCAGTACATCATAGCCGAAGTGCATGGCAGAGCAAAACTGGGTTACCTCATGGCAGGATGGAAAGGGATAGAAGGAGGAAGAAGCTGATTCTACCTCTTCAAATTTCTATCATCTCTCAATAGTGCCAAGCTGAGGACGAAACCTTTAGAACATGGGCTTTGGGAAACATTTAGGAGCCAAACTATACCAGATGCTATCACCTTACAAACATTCATTTCTTAAAGGTGAATGTAAAGTCTTAGCAAATTTATTGCTATAACCAAAGCACAATCATATATGAAGCCCCAATATATTCTTTTATTATTCTGCTTTGTACTGTGTATTTCCCATGGCTTTTAAAACAAAAAAGCTCAGCCAGGTTCTCTCCCTTTGTCATTGAATGGAATACATAATTTTTCAAAGCTAATAGTTTGGAAAGGTAGCACACATATTTAGATGGAGTCTACATGAAGGGGGATAAAGTAGGGAAAATGAGGAATGGCCAGCTTACAGCAAACAGAGGAAATATTCCTTCATGTATTTCCCTTAAGATTATGGGAACAAAAGTTGTTTGAGGAAACTGAGGCCTGGTGAAGGCAACTCAGAAACTTAGAAGTGCCAGCTTTGCTTCAACGAGAGACAAAAGGATGTATTCCATTATGAGGGATACATTCCTCGCCCCAAAAATGAACACTTGTCTGACAGGATGTGGGTCTTCCTGAGAAAAATGCTTCCCCAAACTTAAGCCACCTCCTGCCCCAAAATGCAGGCAGGGCACCTTCTTATCTGAAGGATAAGGATCTGTCTTATGGCAGGATGCATTCTTACCTGGAAACTCAGAAAGTAATGCCGGGTATGAATACAGCAAAGACAAAGCATCTATCTTCACATAACTTTGAAGCCAAAACCCCCTCCCCTGCCTTTACCACATATATTTACCCCAACAGCCCAAGAAACAGTGTCTCTCCTTATGAGAGCATTCACACTCTGTTAGTGTGCCCTGCCCTTCTGTGTGTGTGTGTGTGTGTCTGCTTTTTGTGTGTCTGCTTGCCTGCTTGTTTACTTACTAGTGCTCTGCCAAGTTTTCTTACCATTGTGACTTGTCCAGAAATTCTTATTCTGTGATCAAAGTCAAGGGCCCTAAGTTAATAGTTCCTATATTTAAGGGAAGCTTCACTAAACCTCACTTCCTTCCATCCAGTGACATATCTACTAATATTCTATATTCAAAAGGCAACATTATTTCTCCTTCATGTTTTTAATAGGCTTGTTCACTTCTGACATGACATCTACTGTCTTCTCATATTCTTGGCTGACTAATCTTGCCTACACTTAGGTAGCACACTCCCAACTGTGCCACTTTGTCTCCTGGGGCAAATAAATTCTGTGTGTGTTTGTTCTTCACAGAAAAGAAAAAGCATAACATTCAGTGTGGTTCCTACAATTGCTTGGCTTCTCTCCTATTAACTTATCAAAAACTCTTGGATGAGATCAGGTATGTTGGTTCACACCTGAAATCCCAAAAACAGAAATTGGGAGGATTGAAGTGCACGGCCAGCCTGGATAAAAAGAATCACTTCGTTTCAACAAATAAACAGTGGTGTGAGAGCTTGGCTGTCATCCCATTTACACAGGAGGTAGTCCAAGGCCAGCCAGGACAAGAATACAAGACTCTATTGGGAAAAAAAAATAACTAAAGCAAGCAAAAAAGTCTGAGATTTGGCCCAAATAGTAGAGCACTTGCCTAGCAAGTGTGAGGCCCTGAGTTCAAATCCAGTACCCCAAAAAATGACACCACCACCAACAACTCCTGTGTGGGCATTGAATAGCAGCAACAGTTCAAAGTGGAATGGCTTCTTATAAGAATTATGAATACAGCCAAGCACTGGTGGCTCATGCCTATAATCCTAGCTACTCAGGAGGCTGAGATCTGAGGATCCTGGTTCAAAGCCAGCCTGGGCAAGGAAAGTCCATGAGACCCTTATCTCCAATTAACAACCAGAAAACTGGAAGTGGTAGAGCTCTAGTCTTGAGCTGATGAGCTTTGGGACAGTATTCAGGTCTAGAGTTCAAGCCTTACAACCAACAAGAAAAGAAAAGAAAAGAATTACGAATACTTGAGGGTTGATTAAGCAGACTCAGGGAAGATCTAGTATCTAGTTTTTACAGATCTTGATCAGCTAGAATGAAAGAAAATCTACAGAAGGGCTAAAGCTTGTCCTGGTCTAATAAGAAATTTCCTAAAAGGAGCCATAAGAAATCCTGAGAATTCACCAGTCTCATCTAATTCTTATCATTTCACAGCTACTTCCAGGAGTAACTGTTTCCCATTTAAGTGCCGAAGTAAGTTATACCAAGAAAAATATTCAAGACATGGATGCCCTCCTTTTTTCTTTTTTACAATTTCCTTGTGCATTTTACGTCCCCTAGAGTAGATAAACAAGGGGTGTTCGCTAACTAGAGTCAGAAACCTCTCAACCCCAAATGCCTGGAAAGTTCTGTGTTCTGTTAGTTCTAATATACATGCTTCAACCATGTGGGGTGTCTAATTGCGCATGACAATAAAATCCCTTCATGTTTTCTGTTTTAGGGAAATCCTGCATGGTTGCACTAGGGTCATAAAAAAAATTACTAATGTGTTTTCTCATGGCACTGGGCCATTACATAGGCCCTGTGCAATGGTATTGTGTGTAGTCTGTAATCACAAACAAATGTATTCCGCAAACAGATGAGGTGCTATATGAGAAAGTGTGAGAGGTTAGAGCTGGAGTCTTGGTGTCAGCTGGAGCAGGTCCCTCCACAGTGGAAGACCCCTGAGGTTATGCAAATGAAATGACAGTGCCTGGGGGTGGGGGTGGGGGTCAGGGTGGGGTGGAGGGCCTGAAGTAGATGCCAGGGAGGATGAGCTCACCACAATGAACTTCTAGCTGAGCTCCAAGTGGGAAATTAGAAATGGCTTCAACTACTGCCACTCTCTTCCCACTGAGGGATGGAGTTTATAGGTCTGGTAGGGTAAAGTGTGGGAATCCTCCTAAGGAGGAGACAAGTGTCCCAGCAGAAGTTTGTAGCTGATTATGGAGCCAGTAACCCTGTAGCAGGCTTAATCTGGGAGAAGAATAGTTGGCCTCCTCTTGGACACACTATGTGACATGGCTAATGGTAGTGAACCACTAGAGATGCAGGGGGACAGCATCAAGTTCCCCTCCCCCCACACACACCATGCTATCCAGTACAGGTCTGGTTCCTTTTAGGAACCAAACTTTTTAATTCTCATAAAATGTTGATGTGTTTTGTCATAGCCTCCCCAAAAGGAATGTTTGGACCGTAAGCAGTAACATTTCTTTGAGTTGCTGTGGGAAAAAAAAGAATGTTTTCTGGAATTCTTCAAGGTGGGAAAATAGTCCATAGGAACAGTACAGTCCATGGGATACAGGGTGTGTAGTAGTGTGAAGTGGAAATATTAATATTAGATGAATAGTTCTGGCTCCACCTTCTCTGGATTTGAGGAAGTTGTGTTCTCTAAACTTTACTTTCGTCTAAGAAATCAGAGAAAGTCATACCTTCCCTAAGGCTTATTGTAAAAATAAATCTCAGACTTCTATCACTAACTTTATGCAAACAACTTCTGTATGTTTTTCTCTCTGGCCCAAATTTCTCTTCTGTATTTCAGATCTATACATCCTTTCTATGTCGTTCAGGTTTCTCATAATCAATGCCCAAACTAAAGGCATTATCTTTGCTCTTGCTTCTCTGACCCAACTGTTTTCTTTCTTTCTTTCTTTCTCTTTCTTTTTTCTTAACTCTCTCTCTCCCTCTCTCTCCCTCTCTCCCTCCCTTCCTTCCTTTCTGTTTTTTAAATTGTTATTGTAGAGTTGATATATAGAGGGGTTACAATTACATGAATCAGGTACAATCAGTACAATTCCTTTTGAACCATCTCCCTCAGGCTTTCCCTCCTGTCCCCACCCATAAGATACCCAGTTCATTTTCCACATAGTATCTAGTGATTACCACTGTTACATTTGTTCATCTTTGTTCCACCTTTCATGTGCCCTCCCTGACCCTCTCACATAGAAACAAATGAACAAACAAAAGGAAAAGATAACAAAATTAGCAACATTTCATCACAGGTTACCAGGAAACATAGATTTCTCCCTGACTGTTTTCTCTGCCAGCACTGTCACATTGAATAAATCCCACAGTCCTTTGATTACAACTTTTTCAAAGCTGTCTCTAGTTCAGCCACTATTTCATGCTTAGATTGCTGCAAATTTTGTCTCAAATCTTGGCTCCTCTTCTCAATTCATTCTTTAGATTATATCCAGAGAGATCTTTAGACTATATCCAGAGACCAGAAAGCGCAAGTCTGTCTGATCATTCTTTAAATGATGTCCTGCTGCCTTCTGGATATTTCTTTTTATCCAAGCTTGCCAAGCTCTTCATCTGGCTCTTCCTTATATTTTTCTTGTCATCTACAGTTTCCATAGTCCCTAACACTAAAGTGTTCTATAGCCATACGGAATTTTATTGACTTTCTCATATCTCTAGTTCTTCATAAAGGCATTTTCTCTGCTGCCCCTCCCTGCATCCTTTCCCCATTCCAACTAATTGCTACTCATCTTTCTCTGCCCAACTTAGATACCAACCCTCTGCGAAGAATTCTTTGGGCCTTCAAGGTTTGGTTTCTAGCTCTTTTATGAGCTGCCATGTTACGTTGTTATCTCTCTAAATAATACACAGGACTCATCATGGGCCCCCTTCATGGATCTGTCAGTTTCCTGATTAGACAGCAAACACGGGACAAAAATTGGAATGTATATTAATCCTATCTTTCCTTGGCACATATCAACTTACTTCTCTCTCTCTTTCTCTGTGTCTGTCTCTCTCTTAATTTTCTTTAAAAACGTTTTATTGTAAGGGTGATGTACAGAAGGGTTACAGTTACATAAGCAAGGTAATGAATATATTTCTTGTTGGACATCGTTTTCTCCCATTTTCTCTTCCTCCTACAAGTTGTAAAGTTCATTTCCAACATTTCTTGTAGCATTGGTTCACCCTTTGTCCTTTGTCTCACCATTTTGTTATTTCCCTTCCCTTCTCCAAATCAGATAAACATATATACAAGACACAAGGTACCAAAATAAAAAAAACAGTGACAAGGAATAAACCAAAGGAAAAAAGAAAAAAATTAAGGAAAAAAGAAATAACTTCACATAATACATAAAACAAAAGCAAAAACCCTCTTGTTTCCATAACTTGGAGTTCATTTTGGTTAGTATCATTTTATATAGTTATATTTACATAGCTATTGAGTTGGCAGAATTGGCTATTACATGTGTAGAAAACTGAAGTTAGATCCTTATATATCACCCTGCACCAGAATCACCTTCAAATGGATCAAAGACCTCGAGGTAAGAGCAGATACCCTGAAAATATTGCAGGAAGGGATAGAGGATACATTAGGGCTCCTTGGCACAGGTAGAAACTTCTTTTTTTTGTGTGTGGGGGGGTCCGGTCATAGGGCCTGAACTCTGGGCCTGGGTGCTGTCCCTCAGCGCTTCAGCTCAAGGCTAATGCTCTACCACTTGAGCCACAGCACCACTTCCGGTTTTTTTCTTTTTTCTTATGTGGTACTGAGGAATTGAACCCAGGGCCTCATGCATACAAGGCAAGTGCTCTACCACTGAGCCACCTTCCCAGTCCCAGATAGAAACTTCTTAAATAAAGATCCAGAAACACAACAAATCAAAGAAAGGAAAGCCCACAGATTGGGAGATCTTCACCAGCTATACAACAGACAACAGCCTCATATCAAACAGAATGGCTATAATCAAGAACTCTAATAACAACAGATGTTGGAGGGGATGTGGACAGAAGGGAACCCTACTGCATTGTTGGTGGGAGTGTAAACTTGTTCAACCACTAAGGAAAGCAGTATGGAAGTTCCTCAAAAGACTCCACATATGGAACCAATCCCGATATCCCTCAGTAGATGAATGGATCAAGAAAATGTGATATGTGTGTGTGTGTGTGTGTATGAATTCTATTCCTCTATCAGAAAGACTGACACTGCCCCATTTGTTAGGAAATGGAAAGACTTGGAAAAAAGTGAAGTAAATGAAGTAAGCCAGGCCCAAAGAAACATAGGTCCCATGGTTTCCCTTATTTGCAATAACTAGTATACGTCTAGGATAATCTTACCATCCAAACAGAAAAGGTTAAAAGCTATGTACATGTGACCATATAAGATGATGCTAAGTGAAATGAATCCCAAGATAGGAACACAAGAGGTTTTATCTTCCTTGCTGTTGTTTTTTAATGTATTTATAATGTGTTGTGTGCTTTTTTTCCCTTATTTTGTATGTTCTTTCCCCATTGTATAACCCCTCCTGTTTTCACTGTATTTGTTTCCAGTGTCATTCATTTTGTATATACATTTTTCTAATTTGGGGAGGGGAAGGGAAATAACAAAATGCTGAAATAAGGATACAGGTTGATTCCATATCTTAGCTATGGTATATAACACTGTGATAAACATAGTTATGCTGGTAGTTTTATTATTACCTTGTAATTGTTTGGGTAAATGCCCGAAAGTGGGATTGCTGGGTCACAGGGGAGCTCTATGTGGAGTCTTTTGAGGAACCCCCATATTGCTTTCCAAAGTAGTTGAACAAGTTTACACTCCTACCAGCAATGCAGTAGGGTTCCCTTTTGGCCACATCTCCTCCAGCATCTATTATTATTAGATATCTTGATTATAGCCATTTTAAATGGGGTGAGGTAGAATTTCAATGTTGTCTTGATTTGCATTTCTTGATTCCAGTGCCCTACATCTTGTATATATACTTCTCTAGCTTGGGGAGGGGAAGGGAAAAACAAAATGCTTAAGTAAGGACACAGGTTGACCCATTGTAACAATGAGATGTACAAGACACTATGTTGAAAACGAACTTTACAACTTCAGGGTGGGGGGAAGGAGGAGTTGGGGAGGTAGAGAGGGAGGGAATGGTAGAGGAAAAACAAAGGAGGAGGTAACAATGTTCAATAGGAAATGTACTCATTATCTTACTCATGTAACGGTAACCCCTCTGTACAGTATTTTACAATAAAAATATATATAAGAAAAATATATACCTAGAGCTCAAAATATTAAACCCCCCCAAAATATATCCTCAAAGAAACAACCACCCCATTAACAAATGCACTAAAGAGACTTCTCTGGAGAGGAAATAAAAGTAGCCAATAGACACATGAAGAAATGTTCAACATATCTGGCCATAAAAGAAACACAAATCAAAACCATATTGAGATTCCACTTCACCCAGTTAGAATGGCCATTATCAAGAAAACAAATAATAACAGATGCTGGAGGGGATGTGCCCAAAAAGGAATGCTACTACACTGTTGGTAGGAATGTAAACTGGTTCAACCACTCTGGAAATCAGTGTATGGATATTCTTCAAAAGACTAAACATAGAGCTCTCCTATGATTCAGCAATCCCACTCCTGAGAATTTACCTAAATAATCACACACAAAAAAGGCCAGACTAAAGCTGCTAGCACAACTATGTTCATTGCAGCATGATTTACCATAGCTAAGTTATGGAACCAACCCCGATGCCCCTCAGTAGATGAATGGATCAAGAAAATGTGATATATATACACATATACTCAATGGAATTCCATTTTTCCATCAGGAAGAATGACATTGCCACATCCATAAAGAAATGGAAAGACCTTTCTCTTTTTCTTTTCTTGGTTTTCCTAATAGGAATAACAGAGAGAAGTTCTGGAAGGGAGAGTTTTAAAGCCAATTTGGCAAAATGTTTCTGCTCCTACTATGTTCTTGGACTTTCAGAATACAGAGATCTGATAATAATAGGATTTGTGGGAAGAAGTAAAAACTGAGAACTGCATCAAGAGAAAGTTAGCATTGTAAAATACAATGGGAAGCACAGAGAAATCATGCTAAGGAAAAAGGACTAAAATGTTCCTCATTAACACTAATGAAGACAAAGTTGATATTACTAGCCATAGAAGGTAATAGAGTATTTTAACACACTCCAACTGGACAGAGAGAAAAGGAATGAGAGAAGGCTGGAGAGAGGAGAATGAAGAGAAAACTATACTTTGGATATGAATTTTTCCCCCAAAGACCCATGTGTTAAAGGCTTAGTTCAAAGTCCTTCCCTAAAAGCCCTCATGAGCTCCCAAAATTCCCCCATGTCTTTCCATGGCTTAACAGGTCATTAGTTTTTAGCACTGAATAATATTCCATCGTTTTACTATCCCACAGTTTGTTTATGCATTAACCTACTGAAGGAAATACTGATTGCCTACAGGTTTTTTTTTACCTTAATACGCTTTTTATTGTAAAAATACTGTACAGAGGGTTTACAGTTACATGAGCAAGGTAATGAGTACATTTCCTATCAAGCATTGTTGCCTCCTCCTTTGTTATTCCCTTACCATCCCTTCCTCCCACCTCCACAACTACACTTCCCCCCACCCCACCCCTGCCTAAATTGTAAAGTTCGTTTTCAACATAGTGTCTTGTACATCTCATTGTTGTAATGGGTCAACGTGTATCCCTATTTAAGCATTTTGTTTTTTCCCTTCCCCTCCCCAAATTAGAGAAATGTATACAAGATGCAGGGCACTAACACCAAGTACAGTGAAAACTGGGGTTATACCGTGGGGGAGGAACATACAAAGAAACAAAAAAATCACATAGTACATTATAAATACATTAGAAACAATAGCAAGAAAGAAAAAAACATTCTGTCCCTATCTTGGGGTTCATTTCGCTTAACATCATCTTATCTGGTCATAAGTACATAGCTTTTGACCTTTTCTGCTTGTCCCAGGCATATACTAGTTATTGCAAATATTACCTACAGTTTTTTAATAACTCAATTCTTCTACCACTCTCACTCATCTCCTACGGGCTTCTTAAAACCATTTCAACAGGCTTCTTTGTTCTGTTTTCATACATGCTTATCAAATACTTCAGCTAAATTCACCCTTCTTTGCTCTCCATTTCCTCTCCCTCCTCCACTAGTACCCACTCCCAACAGAATTTGTTTTACATTCCTGACATTCTTTGTTCAGTGGATATTAGATTCACAAAGTGTTTAACCTGGTATTTCACACATGCTTATTATATACTTTAATCACATTATTTCCCCTCTATTGGTCTTTTTCTGTGTCCCCTACATCCCATTAATTCAGCCACTTTCAGTGAGTTTTCTTATGCCATCTTCATAATACACACAATACATTGTTACTTTATTTACCTTCTATCATTTTCTTACTTACTCTCTCCTCCCCAGATCCCCCCATCTCACAACTAATACATACATGTATATATATATACACACAGATTTTAGGACTAGAGTTTTTATTCATTTGGTAAATACCTAGAGTTTAGTTACTGAATTGTATACTCTGTTTAGTTTTAAAAGAAATGATCAAACTGCCTGGCAAGGTGGTTGTAGCAGGTTGCATTCCTACCAGTGATGAATAAGAGAACTGCTTCATGTCTTCTCCAACAGTTGGTATTGTCAGTGTTATAGATTTTTTCCAGTCTATAGGTATATAGTAAGATCTCATCATTTTACTTTTCAGTTCTTTAGAACATCTTTATACATGCACATTCTATATCTACTTTAGTAAATGCCTGCTCCAGTCTGGCATCCACTTTTTAATTGGATTGCTTATTTTCTCATTGTTCAATACTAAACCTTCTTTGTATATTTTGAATACAAAGCATTTGCCAGTTAGTGTTTTGCAAATATTTTATCTTAGTCTCTGGCTTGTCTTTTGTTCTCTTAATCTATTTCTCTCTCTCTCTCTCTCTTTTACTTTGCTGGACCTAGGGCTTAAACTCAGGGCCTGGGTACTGTCCCTGAACTTTTTTACTCAAGGCTAATGCTCTACCACATAAACCACAACCCCACTTTTAGCTTTTTTTTCTTTAATTGAAAATGTGAGTCTCATAGGCTTTCTTGGTCATGCTGGCTTCGAATTGCAAGCCTCTGATCTCAGCCTCCTGAGTAGCTAGGATTATAGGCAAGAGCCACTAACACACAGCTCTCTTTCATTTCTGAAGGACATCTGTATGGATACAGAACTAGGTTAATGTCGTTTTTTCCTGTCAACACTTTAAGTATTCCCCTCCACTTTCTTATTGCCTGCATGGCTTTTGATTAGAAATCTAGCTATATATATGGCAGTATTGCGTTTTAAACCCAGGGCTTCATGCTTGCTAGACAGGTGATCTACCACTGGATCAATGCCTCCTATCTTTTTTGCTTTGCTTATTTTTTTATATATTTGTATTGTAAAATACTGTACAGAGGGGTTAGTTACATGAGCAAGGTAATTAGTACATTTCCTATCAAGCATTGTTGTCTCCTTTGTTTTTCCTCTTCAATCCCCATGTTGTAAACTTCATTTTTCAACATAGTGTCTTGTACATCTCATTGTTACAATGGGTCAACCTGAATCCCTATTTAAGCATTTTGTTTTTTTCTCTTCCCCTCCCAAATTAGAGAAGTGTGTATATAAGATGCAGGGCACTGGAATCAAATACATTGAAAACAGGGGTTATACCATTGGGGAGGAACATAAAAAAACAAAAAACAAAAAAATCACATGGTACATTATAAATACTTTAGAAACATAGCAAGAAAGAAAAAAATTGTGTCCCTATCTTGGGGTTCATTTTCCTTAACATCAGGTCTTGCATTTCCTCAGGGTGGCCTAGAACTACAATCCTCCTAATCTCTGCCTCTCCAGTACCTATGAATGCAGTTATGAGCCATCAACATCTGGCCAAAATAAAATAAATAGTGTACGATCATGTCACTATAGGTAAAGTGTTTTACTTCTCAGACTTCTTTCAAAATTTTCTCTGTCTATGTTTGTGTGTGTGTGCCAGGCCTGGGCTTGACCTCTGGGTTTGGGAGCTGTTCCTAAGCTTTCTTTACTCAAGGCTAGTACTCTACCACTGGAACCACAGCTCCACTTCTGGCATTTTGGGTGGCTATTTGGAGATAAGACTCTCATGAGCTTTCTTGCTGGAGCTGGCTTTGAACATTGATCCTCAGATCTCAGCTTCCTGAGTAGCTAAGATTATAGGTGTGAGCCATTGGCGCCTGTCAATCTTTGTGTTTTGCAATTTAAATATATGCCAAGGTATATTCTAAAATATTATTAATATATACTAATTTGACTAATAGAATTTTTATGAAATTTTCATACATGTATATATTATTTGATCATGTATATATATATATATATATATATTATTTGATCATGTCCCCCACTAATTACCCTTTCCCCTATTTTGTCCCCTATATACATATATGTTACATGGATATATTTACACAAATATGTAATTTATGCATATACATAGTTATGTCTCATATATAATATATACGTAATATATTAAATATATTTTAACCAGTGTTCTTTGAGTATCTGAGTACAGCCTGGTGCATGTTCTTGGGGATATTAATTTAAATATCTTTCTCTTCCATTATCTTCTTTCTTTTCCTTTTGCTATTACAATTATGCATGCCTCAAAAAATTGTCATATAGTTGTTGAATATTCTGTGCTTTTCTTCCTTTTATAATATTTCCATTTATATTTTAATTTGAAGAATATTTCCATGATCATATTTCTATGATCAGATCTTTAAGTGCACTGATTTTTAATGCCTTATTTTTGTTTGTGAACTGAATTTTTCCTCAGTGATGTCCAGTATTCTAATAGTCCACTGAAAATGTTTTTTTCCTTTCTACCATAGTTTTTAATTTCGAGCATTTCTTCTTGATTCTTTCTTAGGATTTTCAGCTCTCCACTTAATATACCATCTTTACTTTCATGCTGCCTATTTTTCTCCAGTAAAACCTTCACTTAACATTTTAATCTCAGTTATTTACTTTCCAAAATTTCCCAAGTCTGTGCCATATCAGTCTGGTTCTAGTTCTTGCTTTGCTTCAATTCTTCACACTGTTTTTTCTTGCCACATAATGATTATTGAAAACATGACATGATGAATCAGGTAGACTATGAAGGTTAAGTTAGTGTTTGCTGTAGTTGTAGATACAAGAGGCTTCACCTTTCTCCCGAGTCCTTATTTTTGTCTCTATAACATATAGTTTCACTTTTGGCACAGGTTTGGAGCTTGGTTTGGGCTTCAGCCCAAACATAGCGGAAGAACTAGCAAAGGAAAATGAAAAGGAACAGTCAAGGAGGTAGGAGAAAAATGAGGAGAGTATGTGCCCAAGAGGTCAGGTAAAGAGTGCTTTAAAGAGAAAGGATCAATCAACTATGTCAACTGTTCAGATAATTCAAGTAAGCTGAGGGCTGAGGATTGACCTATGGATTTAGTAGTGGAGAACATTGGTGACTCTGATCATGCAAGATAATACTTTAAGCAAGAAAAAAACCATTTGCATATAATCCTGGGTCAAGAAATTAGGAATGAGGTCACTGTCAAAACTTTGACACCTGTTTGGCAAATTGTCTGAATGGTCATAGCACGCCATTGGTCCTGTCTCTTCCCCTGGCCCAACACTGCTTGTAAATGATCAACTTTGTTAATGACTTAAAGGATGAAGCCTGGGTTGGGAAGGTGGCTCAATGGTAGAGTGCTGGCCTTGCATGCTTGAGGCCCTGGGTTCGATTCTTCAGCACCACATAAGCAAAAAGAAAAAAGCCGGAAGTGGCGCTGTGGCTCAAGTGGTAGAGTGCTAGCCTTGAGCTGAAGAGCTGAGGGACAGCGCCCAGGCCCAGAGTTCAGGCCCCACGACCAGACCCCCCCCCAAAATAAATAAAAATAAAGGATGAAGCCTATGCTTTCCACATGTAATCTTGAACCAGTGATCAAATCACTTAGATTTTCCCCCATTATGCAAATAAACGCAGTGGCCATCCTTAAACTGAAGTATCAAAGGCAGGGAAATGATGATCCAAGATAGCAATGGTGACACATTTTCTGAAAAGGAAAGCCACATTCCAAAATTCCCTGTTATGTCCTTGGATATGAAATAAATTAAATAAAGAAAAACTGTATTCAGGTGAGAATGGACAGGAACCTTATTAGCCAAATATCGTGCTATCATTTTGCATTCAGATTGTTTTACATTAAATGCACAGATGAAATAATTCAATGAATTTCAGTGAGTAGGATTTCTTAGTTGCCTTTCAGCAACTTTCTCTGATGAGTATAACCAGACAATAATTGCTGTTTCTGTTTTCTTTGACTCTACCAATACTTGAGGGCTATCACAAAATTTAGTTCATTATATTCCTTACCACACATGATATAGGATTATAACTATTATTTTAATCTTACCTTGTAACTAAAGAAGAGTTTTAACTAAATTAAACTGTTCTTTCAAGTTGAAAAAAATTAATTTAAATTTTCAAGACAAAGAGATAAGATAAACAAACCTAAACAACTCACAAAGATCTGATAATAATAGTTTGCAAGATTAAATAAATTGGAGCCAACATTCTTCTGATGTTTTGGTATCCAATGCTCTTATCAGAAGAGTGTCAACAATTAATCACAAACCTTTATTTACTATTGCCAATCACTGGCTTCTGGTATCCCTAGAGATACAACTTTATGCTTCCAAGGGCCTCTGTAGCTTGTGCTTTATGTGGTATTTTCTTGTAAGAGAAACCAGCTGTTTCTTAGCTGCACACACTTTGGGATATCCCAATTAGATAACATTGACTTTCCCACAGGGTAAATAGAATTTCATATGCTCCATCACAGGTGAGCTTACTTTCTAAAGGCTTTCTTTTTCACCAAGAAAAAGGATAAATTTATTTATGTACTGCTTATGCTAGTAACAAAAAGCCTCACAATTTTTGAAAAAATATGATCCATCATTATCAAAGATTGTTCAGCTCAAGTTATATATTCACACTCAAGATATATATTTATTATACCTGTGATCTTGGAAAAGCAAAATGTTAAACATTCACATAGGAAATAATTTGTGATTTCTCTCTTCTCTCTGAATTAGTAAAACAAACATAGTGAGCTTTAGAACAACAGAGATGTGTGTTTGGAACTCATATACTGCTCTTTTATCATCTTCCTGCTGTCATGTGATTAGTAATATGATACTTGAGGTGCTAGCAGAACTTCCAAAATAAACTTGGTTTTTAGAACTTTACAACAATGATAGGTGAAACCTCAGAAAGTTCAGATATTCTATCCAAATGGAGAATTAATACTATTGTACCAATTTCCTGTATGTCTAAACTACTAAGCTGAAGTTTTCACAACAATGGCAATTTTTAAAGGAAAACAAAGCAAGTATTTATTTACAGTAGATGAGATGATCCAAATTTTCTTGAGTAATATATGCTGTAGGTAAATTCAAAACTCTATTTTTATATCTTACAACAAGGTACTTCAGGAAAGTGTCTAGAGAAGAAAGTAGAAAAAACAAGGTTGGACAGGAGGATCTCCAAGCCTAATGAAAAGTATTGTGGGAAGAGAAAGGACCAAAATAGACAATATTAAAAAAATGCAAGCACAATTTTACAGTAACAAAGAGGAAGGAAGACACTAAACATGAATGATTAAATGATTATTCAATTATTTCTGTTAATAAAAGAGAAGATAGTTTTGGCAATACTAGGGATTGAATTCAGGGTCTCACATTTTAAGCCATACCCTTTTTCCTTCTTAGTTTTTAACTAATTTTTCAGCTAGAGTCTTGCTCAGGTCATCTGCAAATGTTGTCAATGTTTTGGGCTAACCTACAAATAAGAATGACAGATTGTCACTCTATCTGGGAATAAAGATAATCATTACTAATTATATCCTTTATGGAAAATTAAGACAAGTAAAATAGGCTTTAGAAGAAGTATAGTTCTGGTAACGATTTGACTCAGGATTGAATGTATAACTTAATGTATTCTGTAGGAAGAATAGAGCTTATTTTCTAATATCTTCAATTTATGACTATAGATATGTCACATTCTTGGGGGGAAAATCTCTGAGTATTAATTATATAAGAAAGTTGCTTTTACAATATTAAAGGACTATGTTTGATTTTTTACAAAACATAAGCTAAGTACCTTACAAAAGTTTCCATTTGGCCCTGGGAGTTAGTGACTCACATCTGTAATACTAACTACTTAAGAGTCTGAGATCTTGGAATCCAGATTCAGAGCCAACTTGGGCAGACAAATCTGGGAGGCTCTTAACTCCAAATAATCATCAAAGAGATGGCAGGGGAAAAACAAAGGAGGAGGTAACAATGCTTGATAAGAAATGTACTCATTACCTTGCTCATGTAACTGTAACCCCTTTGTACAGTATTTTCACAATAAAAATGTATTTTTTAAATAGTTGAAAGTACAGGCATGGGTCAGATAATAGTACCTCAGCCATGAGTAAAATGCAGAGTGAAAACCCACCATCCTGAATTCAAGCCCCACTACCAGCAAAATTATATAAAGTTTCTTTGGGTGAATGATTCCCAAACTCACAGTATGAAGACACAGTGAAGGCAGTTTATGTTTAGTAGTAGTTTTCAGCTTTGCCCTTCTGCCATTCAAATACATTACCTGAAAAATGGAAGTCTGACTCCACTGGATAAATCCCAGGGTCTGGTCTAGATTTTAGGCAAGAGAATATTAGAAAAGTCTGCAGTATTTGTCAACAATAGCAGTTTTTGACTGCTCCACACAGAAAAATTACATATACCAACACACACACACACACACACACAAAACAAACAAAACCAACTTCTCATTCATCTACAATGGTTCATTGTAGTTTCTACTGTTTTGCCTGAGCCTAACTCAAATAGTAAAAGTGTGGAGTATGACATACAGATTTGTAAAGCAGAACTTGGAAGCCCACAATATTGATTTGCCTAGAACCTTGATACACTCAGTTCTCTTCTACCTCTTGTTTTTAAGGAAAACTACTCTCCATAGCACTCATAAGTGGTCAGTGATGCTCACTAGGGTATATCAAGAAATAAGGGAGGGCCTAGCCTGTCACCATGCACTAACATCAACTCAAAATGGATTAAAGACCTTAACATCAAACCTGAAACTCTGAAACTATTGCAGGACAGAGTAGGAGAGACACTTGAACTATAGGCACAGGCAGGAGCTTCCTGAACAGAGTTCCAGGGTCACACCAAATTGGAGAGAGACTCAACAAATGGGACTGCCTTAAAATAAAAAGTTTTTGCACAGCTAAAGACAACGCAACCAAACTAGAAAGACAACCAACTAACTGGGAAAAATATATACCAGCAATATATCCAGACAAGGGGTTAATATCCAGTATATACAGGGAACTCATCCTCCCAAAACCCAACAAACCAATTACTAAATGGGCAAAGGAACTAAAGGGAGATTTCTCAGATGAAGAGATAAAAATGGCAAAGAAACACATGAGGAAATTTTCACCATCCCTGGTTGAAAAGGAAATGCAAATAAAGACAACCCTGAGCTACCACCTTACCCGAGTCTGAATGGCCCTCATCCTAAATTCAACCAACAATAAATGCTGGAGGGGATGTAGAGAAAGAGGAATCCTATTACACTGCTGGTGGGAATGTATACTTATACAACCACTTTGGAAAGCAGCCTGGAGGGTCCTCAGAAAGCTAAATATAGACCTTCCCTATGACCCAGCCATACAACTCCTAGGCATCTACCCTGAGCAACAGGAACCAGGATACAAGGACACATACACCTCCATGTTTATAGCAGCACTGTTCACAATAGCCAGGATATGGAAACAACCCAGATGCCCCACTACAGATGAATGGATCAAAAAACTGTGGTACCTACATACAATGGAATATTATACAGCCATTAGAAAGGACAAAATAATGGCATTCACATGGAAATGGATGGAACTAGAAAAATCATGTTGAGTGAGGTAAGCCAAGAGCAAAGAGACAAACAGCACATGGTCTCCCTGATAAGTGGATGTTTAATCCAAAATGTAAGGAGATATGACAAAGTAAACAAGACTCAAGAAACAAAGGACCTCCACTCATCTGGCTGAATCATTACTAAGTGACCCCATGATGCTGAACACATATATGGTATATATGTGTACATTGGAGGGAAACTAGGAGGAGGACACAGAAACAGAGGGAAACAGGAGAAAACATACAACAGAGGACCCAAATTGATCAAAATGAACTTAGCAACTCAATGGCAGCGATGGGAGGGAGGGAGGGAATGAGCGGGAAAGAGAGAACAGCTGACACTAAGCAAAAGGAAAGAAATGTACATATCACTAGATGTGAAAGAAATAACTGCATTGTAAAAGCTCATAGAACTGATAAACTTTATAGACCAAGGTAAAGACAATTTGCCCCATGAAGGTTAGAATGTGTTTACAACTTTAACTAAGTATCACTATCCCACAACACTGTAAAATTTATGTAATCACTTAATCGCAATAAAAAATGCAAAAAAAAGAAAAGCAGCAAAAAGAGAAAAAATATATATGGAAAGCATCTATCAAGCAATAATTGTTAACTGTTGCAACAATTGTGATTTTTGGTGCTGCCTGACTCCACAATTTGATTGAAATCTCCTTGATTCTGAAAAAGGCTAGTTTAGAGTCTGCAATGGATTTGAGCCATTGCAGTGATGGCAGTGTGATGGCAGTCTGTACATACTCTACTAAAAGAGATCCCTATGGTTTGGATGGTTTCTAAGTAAGTTTAAAGGCAGGTTTAAAAAGTTATCTCACCATTTCTGTGTCCTCTCTCGCTTACTCTCCCAAAGACATAAATGAACAAACAGAAAGAAAAGAAAACAAAAACAGCAACAAAGATTAAAACCTCTTGTTTCCATTTCCTGCAGCTCATTTTGATAAATATTATTTTATATGATCAGATGCACATAGGCATTGCACCATTTGTGTTCCTCTCCTAAGAGTATTTTCCTTTGGTTTCACTGTGTGTGAATGCCTAGAGACATGTATAATTTATCACACACACACACACACACACACACACACCTAACCATCCAATGTGTTTACTTGTAGAGTTATAGGCATATTCTAGCTACCACAAATGATGGAAACCATGGAACCTACATTTCTCTGGGTCTGGCTTACAAAGGTGAGCAAATGCATAAGTGGACACTATGTTGAAAATGAACTATACAAGGGCTGGGAAGGTGGCTCAATGGTAGAGCGCTTGCCTTGCAATGCGTGAGGCCCTGGGTTCGATTCCCCAGCCCCACATAAGCAAAAAGAAAAAAGCCAGAA